>NC_085843.1:187014940-187324190 GCF_035594765.1 Anolis carolinensis
ATCAGGGGACTCAGGGCGGCTTACAATATAAACATACACATCAAAAAACAGTTTTCATCAAATTTAAAAATCCATCAAGATTAAAAATTACAATAAAATTAAGAATATACATTAAAAATATACATAAATATACATTTAAATATACATTTAAGGCTCTTTCCATGTCCCGGTGGGATCTGTCAGTAGGTCATGTATTCATATCTCATTTTTGCTGCTACTCATGCTCAAATGCCTGGTCCCATAACCACGTTTTTGTTCTCTTTCGGAAAGACAGGAGGGAGGGAGGCTGCCTGACTTCAATGGGGAGGGCGTTCCATAGGCAGGGAGCCACCACTGAAAAGGCCCTGTCTCTCGTCCCCACCAGCTGCACCATGCTCAATATATCCCATATGCATGGGGGTATTGGAATAACGATACAAAAGATTTGCTAGGGTAGATCCTCTCTCACTCAAACTCACCTCCCCCCCCCCCCCCCCCCGCGCACGAATCAAAATCCTGGCTACGGGCCTGTCTGACACGATTTTAAAAAAACAACAGGGATGTTCTTCTTTTCTGAGGATCTGGAATACCTTGTTCTGGAGCACTTAAAGAAAGAAAAGGCAATTCTCATATCCTCTCTGCCCCCACTTCCCAAATATCGTTGGGAGAAATGCTGAGGTGGGTGGCAAAAGTTCTGAGTGACTGATTATCATGAAACTGGGTGAGAACCAGTGAGATCTAGGGTACAGTTTGGGATCAGGAAAGCCTTCATTAGCAGCACCAATGAAGGGACAGGGAATTACTGGAGATGATGGAGCCCCGGTGGTGAAGTGTGTTAAAGCACTGAGCTGATGAACTTGCAGACCAAAAGGTCCCAGGTTCAAATCCCCAGAGCGGAGTGGGCGCCCGCTGTTAGCTACAGCTTCTGCCAACCTAGCAGTTCGAAAACATGACAATGTGAGTAGATCAATATGTACCGCTCCGGCGGGAAGGTAATGGCGCTCCATGCAGTCATGCCAGCCACATGACCTTGGAGGTGTCTACGGACAACGCCGGCTCTTCGGCTTAGAAATGGAGATGAGCACCAACCCCCAGAGTCAGACATGACTGGACTTAACGTCAGGGGAAACCTTTACCTTTTACTATGAGTAGGCACCAGTCAGACATTAGCCTCAAAATGATACAGATATGCCTTGCACCACAGCTTGGTTGTATGCACATCAGCCGTATGATGAAATGAAAATGAGATATGGGATCTGTACTGTGTGCCAGCATAATGTCTAACACAATTTGCTGTGCCATCATCATGCCAGGAGCAATGCTGGAGCCAGTCAGTCTCACATCACATCATCCTGATTATATAGGTACAAAGTATCACAGCACTGGAGGTAACCTTGCAATGTGGATATAGCTTCCAGTTCCATCTTAGATCCATGATTCAGAAATTGAAGAATGCAGTCATTGAGGGAATAGAAGAGACAGTAAAGATTTTTCATTCAAATGCTTACAGTAATATTTTATTACTACCATATCTTGAAGTTAAAGGGTTTGCTACCCTTAGAAAACTCTCTTGTATTCTCCATCTTTTTTGATAGAAGAGTGTTCAGTTTTAACCTTTTGTTGAGAGAATGAGTGTCTTCCCTATAGTCCTCTCTATAGATTTTGGTACAATTTGTATGCTATAGAGCAGGGGTCCCCAAACTAAGGCCCATGGGCCGGATGTGGCCCTCTTAGGATATGTATTGGAGCCAGCCCTAATCTTTAGACTTAGGGTCACCCCAAGTCTGAAATGACTTGAGGTAAAGATAGTAAAGATTTTACCCTGACTTTAGGTCTAGTCGTGTACAACTCTGGGAGTTGATGCTCATCTCCATTCTAAACCGAAGAGCCAGCGTTGTCTGTAGACACCTCCAAGGTCATGTGGCCGACATGGTACCTATTGATCTGCTCACATTTGCATGTTTTCGAACTGCTAGGTTGGCAGAAGCTGGGGCTAACAGTGGGAGCTCACCCTACTCCACGGATTCAAACCACTGATCTTTTGGTCAGCAAGTTCAGCAGCTCAGCGGTTTAACCTGCTGCTCCACTGGGAGCTCCCAAATGACTTGAAGGTATACACAAACAACAGTCCTAATTAACTTGACTATCTTATCAGCCAAAAGCAGGCCCACACTTCTCATTGAAATATTGATGAGTTTCTGTTGGTTAAAACTGTTCTTCATTTTAAATATTGCATTGTTCTTTAATGTTTTTCTTGCACTACAAGCAAGATAAGTGCAGTGTGCACAGGAATTTCTTTAGATTTTTTTCAAACTATAGTCCAGCCCCGCAATGGTCTGTGGGCAGGGCCAGCCTGAGGTAATTTTAAGTATTAAGCAGGGGGGAAAAATTGTGGCCCCCCCCACACTGCGGGAGGCGTGGCCATGTGCCGTGGTAGGTGGGACATGGCCAGACTTGGCCCCTCCTCCCACGCCCTGGCCCCTCCTCCCACGTCACGTGCCCTCACTCTGCCTCTTGCGTAGCGTGAGATGCTGGCCGTGGCCGTGCGATGCGGGAGGCGGGGCCCCGACCAGATGGGGCGCCGCCTCCCGCCCCGTGCGCCCTGGCCCAGCTGGCCAGGAAGCAGTGGGAAAATCCTTCCAGGCCACGGCCGCGGCCTGGAGGGACTCCTGGTGCAGCCTGGCCGGCTGGGCAAGGCCAACCAGGCGAGGGCAGGCAGCATGGGAGGCGGGGCCAGGGTGCGTGGGGTGGGAGGCGGGGCACTGCCCAGACGTGGCCCCGCCCCCCACGCCATGCGCCCTGGCCCAGCCGACCAGGCCACAGCAGGAAAGTCCTTCCAGGCTGTGGCAAAGGCCCAACCAGGCTGGTTGGGCCTTCATAGCGGCCTGGAAGGACTCCCGCTGCAGCCTGGCCGGCTGGGCAAGGCCAGCCGGGCCAGGACGAGTAGCGCGGGAGGCGGGGCCAACCCTGGCCCTGCCTCCTGTGCAGAGCACCCTGACACTGTTGCGCAGCCTGGGAGGCGGAGCCAGGGCGTGTGGCGTGGCTGTGGGAGGTGGGGCACTGCCCAGATGTGACCGAGCCTCCCGCGCCGCTCGCCCTGGCCCGGCTGGCCTTGCCCAGACGGCCAGGCTGCAGTGGGAGAGCTCACTTGCCGCCGAACAGGCCTTCCTGTTCGGCAGCGAGCGAGCCCAGGCTCCCCGCGCGGGGGGGAGGGGGGGGGAACCTTGACGACACCCCCGGTGACCGTGTGCCCGAAGTGGGCGCTTCAGTGGTCTCCGTGTTGGGCCGGCCCTGTCTGTGGGACCTTGAACTCGCCCTTGGCTTAAAAGTTTAAGGACCCTTGCTATAGAGATATCCCAGGATGAGAACTTGCCAGACTTTCAAAAAATATGTGATAGGAAGAATTTTTAAGTGTTAAGTTTTGCTTTGTTTTCTGTCCTGTTGACATCAAAATAATTGAAAGTGCAATTCAATGGGTGTGAGTGATGAATGTAGTGCATACAGACTTTGTTAACTTTGTTTTATTAACATCGTGTAATTTATTATTGTTGTTTTCATGAGATTTGCTTCATCATTGAATGCTCTGTTATGTTTATTTAGAATTGTTTTAGTCTATTGTATTGTATGGCATTGAATGTTTGCCTTTTATGTTGTGAATCACCCTGAATCCCCATGGAGAGACAAGACAGGATAGAAATAAAGTTTTACTTATGTTTACTTACTTACAGAGGACAGAAGCAGGAGTATTTTCTATATAAGCAGCCAAAGGTACACACTCTCTCAACTCCCACAAATTTGACTAAAACCTTTTACCATTCTGTTCTGAGAGAGAGATCTAGCCAAGGTCCATCCCTGCGATATATTATTTCAGTGTTTCTTCTGCAAAATATAGGCTATGGGAGGTTTAAGTAAATATCCAGTTAAAATTTTTGATTACAAGGCGGGTTTGCAGTCACAAAATTACCCTCTTCTCACTTTCCATCCTCTACTCTAGTATGTTCCTGACATGGAGGGTTTGAGGACAAATTTGTAGGTTTTTGAAGATACACTGTCTGTGTCTCTCCAAATCTAAATTTCTAAAACATTTTCAGGAATGTTTTGATTCTGATTCCCTTTGCTTCACAGGAGATCCATTCCCATATAGATATCTTCCAAAGCAGCCAAGTGCAATTGTGGATTCAGAATCTGAAGCACTGCTCTAGTGACACCTACATTCAATGTACCGAATCACTTTCAACATATTGATCATCGCTTATTTTAAAATGTATGTTTTTCTTTCCTCCAAGGGTAGATATACACTGTAAAATTAATGCAGTTTGGCAGCACTTTAACTGCCATGGTTTGATGATATAGAATCCTAGGATTTGTAGTTTGGTTAGGCATCAGCACTTTTTGGCAGAGAAGGCTAAAGAGTTTGTAAAACTACAACTCCAAAAATTCCATAGCATTGAGCTGTGGCAGTTAAAATGGTGCTAAACTGTATTAATTCTACAGTATAGATGTACCTCTATGGCCCTTCCAGTCAGGCCTTAATCCTGGGAAGAACTGGGTTATTTAAATCTCGATCCTACCAGGATTAAGGCCACATACCATCCCAAAACCTCAGGCTTTCCCGGGGGAGGGGGGGCACTGCATGCCCTCCCAGGTCAAGCAGAGGTTGAACCCAGTTTAGATATCAGACATTTATTGCTCCATAAAATTACATAGATGCATCTAGTGTCCCCCTTCTTGAGGATGGGAATGTGAGGCTGATTCTATGCTGCCAAATAATGCAATTTGAACTGCATTATATGGTCTGGGTAGAACCATATAATGCAGTTCAATGTAGTTCAAATTGTATTATTTGGTAGTGTAGAATCGGTGTCTTCACTCTCCAGGTATGTTCTTCAGGTTGTATTTTGGCAATATGATTAATTTAGTATACTTGTTTAGTTTTATTCATAAGGTCTGGTATTGACAGTCTATGGTCTGTACCACAATCTGCGCTTGGTCTTGTTTTTGCAGAGAAAATTGAGCTTTTTCATTTTCTTTTTCCAGTTATGTTATATGGTTTCTAAGGTTAAAAAAAAATACTTCATGCAGCATCCTTTTCTTGAAAACAGGGCTATATTGGGCTGACATGCACCAATTCCCCCAAAATCACTTCCGAAGGTTCAGGTATTCATTTGGATTTGAATCTAGACCTCCAAGTTGAAGATCAATAAAAACAGCTCTATGTTAGATCTCAAACAAAAGGAAATTACATAGCACTTCTAAAAACATTCAGTATAATTATCATGATCATATAGAATAACAGCACTTGCAAACCACTGTTTATACACTGCTTAAAGTTATGTGTATAAATAGTAGCCATTCAATCAAAGGAATAAATGTAGCTTTTCCCAGTTAATCATGAGATATTACTATATTTTAATATTATGATTGTGGCATTATTTAAGGTTCCAGCTAGTCCCAGATGTTTGACCTTGGGAACATTACTACCCTTATTGGTGTTATTGTCAGATCCTTTAAGGGCACATCTACACTGACCATTTAATGCAGTTTCAAACTAGTATTGAAGAAACTGGTTTCACTGTGCAGATAATTACATAGGAAATCCTGGAACCAGTGAGAGGCTCGGATGGTGATCATGTAAACCATACAGCACTGACGTGTATTAAGGGCTTTCTTTTGTGCACTTTTGTGGGAGTTTGTTGTCTGACCACCACAGTTTGAAGCTGGCTTCTAACTGCATTAAATATTCAGTGCATATGGAGCCTAAGACAATGCACAGACCAATTCTATACTGCTCCACAGAATGAATTTACCAGGCCAAAAAAAAAAAAAAAAAAAAAAAGCAGAAGGGGCTATTATGATTAGTATTTTAGAATTTAGTTGAGAAACTATGATTTTGATTTACCTCAGTAAAACTGAATATTCAATGTGGAATTCCAAGTTGCATAATATACATGTAGACTCTTTTTCTTTCACCGAACTCCAGACAGCTGTTCTTTCATGGAAGCTAGATGAAGCATATGCAAACAAGGGAGAATACATTAATGCAATGATCTCATTGCACAGTTTGGGAATGCTACTTAATGGTTATGAGTAGGCTTTAGCTGGATTAGTATGCTGAATTTCACTCACAATATTTTAAAGGAAATTGGAGGGGGGGGTCTTCATGTGAGGAGTCAATGTGGATTGAGGACCTTATCAGATGCTCAGAGATAAAGCGGGGGACAGCGGGGGAAATAGTGGGGCAGTGGAAGGAACTGTCACGCTCTGTTCCCGACCATCAGGGTTCATTCTCTGCCTTTCCATGACATTCCTCATCTGTCCCCACTTTCTCTTTGGCTTGGGTTGCCTTGTTCAATGAGGAGTTGGGTGTACACTTGGCTCCGCTGTCGCAATGCTGCCAGCACAGTGACCTATGGAGTCCTCCCAGAAGTAGCCCTGTGTCATGTTATGGGCTTCGAGGGATTCCGTGCCAGCAGCGGAGAGAAGTGGGGAGAAAACGCTTCTCTTACTGCATCTGATGTGATTCTAAGTCTTCTGTAATTTATATTATTAGGAATAATATACTGGGGTGACTTGATATATTTTGCTCTTAAAACACAGTAGGTCACGGAAACAGTTTTCAAAATGTTAAAAGGAGTTTCAAAATGTAAATGTGTCACTGAGATCAATGGAGGTCAAAAGGAGTAATAAATATCATGATCACTCTATTTTGATTTACAAACTACAAGTTTCCCAGTGGAAAAGCAAAAACTTGCTTCCTTCCCAGAGACTGCAAACCAGTTGCTGACTTTCAGGCAGGACTGGGCAAAAGCATTTTACTGCACCAGGCAAAGCAGGATTTCATTCCTCAGGGAGCTCCTACAGAAAATATGAAATCCTTCTGTACCCAATGGTTTCCGTCTGGCAAGAACTCACTGTGCAGTGCAAAGTAACATATTACTGTTGTTATTGTGTGCTTTCAAGTCATGTCCAACTTATACCGTGTTTCCCCGAAAATAAGACAGTGTCTTATATTAATTTTTGCTCCCAAAGATGCCCTAGGTCTTATTTTCAGGGGATGTCTTATTTTTCCATGAAGAAGAATAAATGAACATTTATTATATACTGTACAGTAGTTGTTATCACAAACCAGCATAACCAGACAAACTGTGAATCCTGTCAATAATTTCTTGTTACTACCATTATTTCCATGTATATGGTACGTGCATTTATCGATCCTGCTTGCTCTGGTGTTCTGTTAGGTGGGCATGCTTCCAAACAAAAACTTTGCTAGGTCTTATTTTCGGGGAGGCCTTATAGTTAGCAATTCAGCAAAACTTCTACTAGGTCTTATTTTTCAGGGATGTCTTATTTTCGGGGAAACAGGGTAGTAGAGTTGGAAGAAACCTCATGGGCCATCCAGTCCAACCCCCTGCTAAGAAGCAGGAAATCGCATTCAAAGCACCCCCGACAGATGGCCATCCAGCCTCTGTTTAAAAGCCTCCAAAGAAGGAGCCTCCACCTGTTGTTATTGTGTGCTTTCAAGTCATGTCCAACTTATGGTGACCCTATCACAGGGTTTTCTTGGTTTGTTCAGTGGGAGTTTGCCTTTGCCACCCTCTGAAACGGAGAGTGTGACTTACCCACGTTCATTCAGTGGGTTTACTTTCTGCTTTAAAAAACAAATCAAGCAAAGGGCACTGAGTCAAACAAAACTCTCCTTGTTGATATTTGGAGAAGATGCTTGGTGTTTCTTTAAGAGGTCTAGGACAGATTGTGTTTTACAGTGAAGGCTCCAGGAGGACTCCACTCGAATTTTGTTTTTCCTCTGACTTTGGCTGGCAACTTAGGAGGAGCCAGTAGTGGCTCGGAAGAGATATTAACTTCTACTTAAGAGTAGTTTTCTGGCTTTTAGCTGAACAATTATCTTAGTGGTCATTAAATAAATCATGGGTCCCAGCAGCTGAGGCATCCTGTGGCAACAAAGGTGAGACTTCATGATGGCAACCTAATCTTTCCCATCTCTAGGTTCCATTGAAATTCTATGCTACCTTCATGAGCTGCCCCTTTAATGGCCATCTGCTTATCAAGGTATCTAAAGAAAACAGAGCACAGTCACTTTAACACCGAGGGAAGAGACTTTCCCAGTTCAGCCAGGGAGGAGCTGAAGGGACAGGAGGGACTGAGGTGAAACCCAACATCAAAGACAAAAACGGGTTGTCAGCACATTTAACTTCACAGAAACTCTTCTCCTAATAAAAAATGAATGACCTCGTTACTATAGACACTAACGGTTCCCAGGGGAAGCCCTTCAAGGCTGCAGGTGGCACTTTTAATATTCACTCTGCAAACAAATGAGGAAACCTTGAAATTATGTCATTGTTGTTCTTGGTCAGTTGTTAACAGTGCAGCGTCCTTGCATTAAAGAGAACACAAATTCAAAGAACACACATTTACATTTGGGCAATTTCCCTCTTTATTTCTTCTTTGACAAGCCAATCCAGATGGACAGTATGTCTCATAGGATTTCTCTGAATCCTTGTCAATATTTTCCTCTCGGGGTTCCTATGTTTGTGGCTGGATCTAGGATCTAGCTGTGTGAGGAAGCAATGGTGAGTGTAGGTGTAGGCCAATGATGGGCAAGCTTTTGCGCTTGGTGTGTCAAAATTCACCAAAAAAACCTAGCATGACTTGGGTGGTGTGTCACTTCGAGAAAAAAACCCCATAATTTCGCAATATGTATAGTTTAAATAACAAAAATGTATAATTGTAATATATAACGGTATTTAATTAATCAAAAACTACTTACTACCCTTGTTTCCAATACAACGATCTATGGTACCTCTTGCAGTTTCCACACTGATTTCTCTCTATTCTAGTTTCAGTGTAATCATGAATAATGAATAATATGATAGTAATAATATGGTAATATACTACAATAATAATAGAATAATAATAGAATGATTTTATATAAAATAATTCCCATAGAGTAAACAACAAAACTACTGGACCAAATCACACCAAATTTGGCCACAAAAGACATAGTCATCCAATCAATCTGCAGGCGGCAGCATGTCAGCAAAAATGGCTAGGGGTGTCAGTGCTGACACGCGTGTCATAGGTTGGCCATCACTGGTGTAGGCTCAGGCATTTCTTATGGATTGCACTGCCTAAACCAGGATGAACAGGAGATAGATGTGGATCTTGCTGGTGGCTGAGAAAATCCATGTACTGTGGGTTTTACTCCAGCTTTCGAAAGCTCCAATAGTTGCAAGACCTTGGAGATCTCTCTTAAAGTGTGATAAAACCTAGAGCAGATTCACAGGATCACTGACTAGAAAGCCACTGGTTTCAGTGATAATCAAGGTGATTAATTGCAACATTTATATTTGCCTCCAACAGTCAAGAGTTCTTTCTCCTACTCTGGACTTTCCACAGATATATAAACCCCACTTGCCTAGTTTCCAACAGATCTCACAACCTCTGAGGATGCCTGCCATAAATGTTGGTGAAAGGTCAGGAGAGAAGGCTTCTGAAACATAGCCATACAGCCTGGAAAGCTCACAGCAACCAAAAGCTGGAACTGGCTACATGTCAATATTTGAACTGAAGGACTATGACTATCAGAGACCTGTGCTGGGCCTGGTATTGTTTTACATCTTTATAAATTGCTTAAATGATGGAATAAAAGCCATGCTTATAAAATTTGCAGAGGGTGCCAAATAGGGTGGGTAGCAAATACCACAGGCACAGATTGGAGAACTGGACCAAAATGAATTTCAACAGGGATAGATATCAAGTATTATTTCTTTGCAAAGAAAAATGAAATGCACAAATATAGGATGTGATTCTAAGTTACATCAATGGGAGTATATATCATATTAAATTAATAAAAAAACATAACATTACAGATAAAATTATAGTGGGAATACCCCTTAAAGGGCTCCTTGTAGCCAACAAATTATGAAATGCTTGACCGATCCAATAGGTCTTTGCTTGCCAGCAAAAGAAACTAGAGAGAGGGCCAACTGAGGTTCCCATAGAATGAAACTGGACAGCCTGGGAGCAGCCAGTGTCCATAGACCTGTGACCTGATGAGAGTGAGAGAAAACCCTCCCTGGGAATATTAAGACTTTAATGGGTTTGTATAGTGTTTGTCTGGAGCCTCCGGGGCTCAGTGTGTTAAAGCGCTGAGCTGCTGAACTTGCAGACCGAAAGGTCCCAGGTTCAAACCCGGGGAGCAGAGTAAGCGCCCTCTGTTAGCTCCAGCTTCTGCCAACCTAGCAGTTCGAAAACATGCAAATGTGAGTAGATCAATAGGTACCGCTCCGGCGGGAAGGTAACGCCGTTCCATGCAGTCATGCCGGCCACATGACCTTCGAGGTGTCTACAGACAATGCCGGCTCTTTGGCTTAGAAATGGAGATGAGCACCAACCCACAGAGTCGGACACGACTGGACTTAACGTCAGGGGAAACCTTTACCTTCACCTATAGTGTTCCTCTACTGGAAAGGAACAGAGAGGATCTATTCAGTTTACTAAGAGAAGGGCATGGGGAGAGTTAGTATTTTAGCAGAACAGTGTTAATTTAAAACTGAAACTGCAGCCATGTTTTTATGGGTTCATGTGTCACAATGATCAAGCTCACAGAATTGGGGGGAGGTGTATGAGTGGGAGGGACTTTTTCTCGCCTGCTGCAATTGGGAAACACAACAGTTAGTCTTTTGAAGCTGTCTGTAAAACTAGGAGGAAAGCTCCACTGCTGGGTTTGGTGTCAGATTGCAAGACATCTATGGAAGGAAAGAGGAACAGTACAGCCTAACCATGTTTCTCTTTATGAGCTCTAGCAAAATGTTTCAGTATAAATCAGGGCTAGTTTAGGGATGATCAATCTGTCAATAGCACTTTAACATTTTCCAGCCTTAACTTATTTTTCTCCTCTTACCTTGGATCTTTGTGATTATTTTTAAAGTCAGCATGAAAACATATACTGTACATTATTGCATACATTTCTCCCAATGCATGTGGTTTATTTGTAAATTCGCAACTCAACAGATGGTAGTACTGGTATGCGGCAGGTACTGGCTTGTTCAGTAGACTCTCCTCTACAGTTCCATTTGGCGGGAAGCCTTAGCATTGAACAATTGTGTTTGCTAAAGTGCAAAGTATGGAACCCTGCGCAGACGGTCGGTCAATGTGACTTAAGCCATGTGCAGTCATTGAATTATTGACAGCAGAAGGTGTCACCCCAAAGGAGATTCATCAGACAATGCAAGCTGTTTATGGTGGTTGTGTTGATGTGAGTACTTTGCATTGTTGGGTGAGTAAGTTTAAAGATATTGAAGTGGGAACATCTGCTCTGCGTGACAAAGAGTTGGACACTCTGTGACAGCAACCACTGAGTTTCACAAGCAAAAGGTTGACAGATTGATTCAGGATGATCGTCATATCAGAGAGAAATTTCAAGCATAATCGGCATTTCACAAGAACGTGTGGGTCACATTATTGCTTTGCTTGGCTATTGGAAGATCTGTGCACGATGGGTACTGTGAGACGTTGGTTGCGGAAACAGAGTGTCGACTTCTTCCGTGACAGCTTCAGAAAACTTGTTTATTGTTGGAAGAAATGTATCCAATTGTCTGGTGTTTATGTGAAAAAATGAATAGTGGTAGTTAAAGAGCACATTCTAAGGATTATTTCTGCGTTTGATTTATTAAAATATTCCCATCCAAACCCAAGTAACAAAGATGGAGGCAGGGCCGGCCCCACTCATGCGGCTGCTGACGCCGCCGCCTCGGGCGCAGGCCCGGGGGGGCGCCGTCAGGCTGGGCGGGAGGCGGGGCACCGCCCTGACGGTGCCCCGCCTCCCGCCCAGTGCGCCCTGGCCCGTCTGGCCTGCTAGAAAAGGCCAGACGGGCGAGCGGGAGTAGCGTGGGAGGCGGGGCCAGCTCTGACGCCGCTCCCCCCCCCCCCGCCCAGCGTGCCTTGGCCCTGCCTCCCACGCAGCGTGGGAGGCGGGGCCAAGGCACGCTGGGCGGGGGGGGGGGGGAGCGGCGTCAGAGCTGGCCCCGCCTCCCACGCTACTCCCGCTCGCCCGTCTGGCCTTTTGTAGCAGGCCAGACTCAGCGGAGGTTTCTCCAGGCCGCGATTGCGGCCTGGAGGAACCTCCGCTAAGTCTGGCCTGCTACACAAGGCCAGACGGGCGAGCGGGGGTAACGTGGGAGGCGGGGCCAGCTCTGACGCCGCTCCCCCCCCCCGCCCAGCGTGCCCTGGCCCCGCCTCCCACGCTGCGTGGGAGGCAGGGCCAAGGCACGCTGGGCGGGGGGGGGAGCGGCGTCAGAGCTGGCCCCGCCTCCCACGTTACCCCCGCTCGCCCGTCTGGCCTTGTGTAGCAGGCCAGACTGAGTCTGGCCTGCTACAAAAGGCCAGACGGGCGAGCGGGGGTAGCGTGGGAGGCGGGGCCAACTCTGGCCCCGCCCCCCCGCCCAGCGTGCCCTGGCCCCGCCTCCCACGCTGCGTGGGAGGCGGGGCCAGGGCACGGGGGGCGGGGCCAACTCTGGCCCCGCCCCCTCACTATTCGCCCTGGCCCCGCCTCCCACGCAGCGTGGGAGGCGGGGCCAGGGCACGCTGGGCGGGGCCAGGGCGCCGGTGGCGGGGGCGCTTTTCAGCACCCCCGCTTTACATAAAAAAATATCTCCGGCCGGCCCTGGATGGAGGCATTACTTTTCATACAATCCTCATATTCAAATTCCTTCTTTCCTATCACCACCTAAGAATACTTCCTCATCATAAGTCAGTAGACATCCAATAAGCGAGATGGAGATGACAAAAATAGAAATGAATGGAACAGGGCACCAATGACAGAAGTCAGCACAGACAGCCGGCATAGTGTAGCAGTTTGAATGTAGGAGTATGACTCTGGAGACCAATATTCAAATCCTGCTCTGCCATGGGAATGCGTTAGATAACTTTGGGCATGTCACACACTCTCAGCCTCAGAGAAAGGCAAAGGCAAGTCTCCTCTGAACACATCTTGTCAAGAAAAGCCTATAATAGGTTTGTCTTAGTGTTACCATTGCTTGAAAATGACTTGAAGGTACAAAATAACAACAATGGAAAAACATGATCACTTGGTGTGGAAAGTAGATGGGAAGCACTGCAATGGGTGGCACTCTAAATTGTTTTGAAATATAACATTCTTGCTAGAGATATAAAGCTAAACAATATTGTTCTGTGTATGAAGCTGATTGTCTTCTGCCTAAGGAGAGCTTTGCCCTTCAATTTGGCATAAGGTTATAAACAAACAAGGCTGCCAAAGGATATATGTATATTGGGTTATGAAGGCACAGTTCAAAAAGTGTACTGAACTATGTTCTAGCCTTTTCTGTCTCTACAGAAAGGGTGAAATTATGTTAAAGGAAACTGGAATGCAGCCAGGGACATCTGAACTGTGCCACCTGTAATACAAAAAAAGTATTCCTGTGCTTGCTGTCTCACCTTCGATATTTGTTTAATCCTTCTGTACTTGGGAGTGGAAAGGGGTTGCCAAGGAGGGAGAGAGAAAAGAGTCCCTTTGGAGGTGCCAGTTCATAAAGCTGTTTTTAAAGAGAAGCAACTGCTGTGTACAAGAGAAAGTGTTGCTTTCAGTCTTCTTCTGCAACCCAAGCTCCTCTAAAGTTGACACTGCCTCCTCTGATAACTTTTCTGCTGAGGTAGAAAACATTTTACTGCAGAGTTGCGCACAGCTAGTAGCATTGCCCTCCCTCCATCTCCCTAGCATCATTTACATCCCTAATTAGCTGTAATTCTGCAGTGCTCATTATAAAAGGACTGGGAACTATCAAGAATCCTACAAGGAGGGGAGTTCAAGGAGAAGAACCAGAGGAAGTCCTAACAACTAAAGAAGTAGCCAGAAATGTTGCCATAATTTAAACAAAACTATAGTAATATACTAGCTCTGCCCGGCCACGCATTGCTGTGGCGAAGTATGGTGGTATGGGAAATAAAGTATTGAGGAATTGGTGGTAGTTAAGGTAAAGGGTAAAGGTACCGGCCTGTTTATGTTGGATAAGTGAGACACTACTGTATATTTATAATCTTATATTATCTGCTTAGAACTGGATTATATGAGGCCCCTTCTACACAGCTGTATAAAATGCACACTGAAGTGGATTATATGTGGAGTCAAGATAATGCAGTTCAAAGCAGATAATATAAGATTATAAATGGGCTATATAGCTGTGTGGAAGGGCCTAAAGTCTACACTGCCATATAATCCAGTTCAAATCTGATAATTTGTATTTTATAGGTAGTGTGGAAGAGGCCTAAGTGAGGCCTAACTCTGCCTGTCCCCTGGGCTGAGTGGGTTGCTAGGAGACCAAGTGGGTGGAGCTTAGCCTTCTAACTGGCAGCAATTGGATAAAAACAATTATACCTCTCCCTCTAATTAGGACTTTTTCTTTTCTTTTTGTTGTATCAACCCAGAGGCATGGATGAGGGGTTGTGCTGTCAATTTTTGAGGTTGTGGGGTGTTTAGTTTTGTTGTTTTGTCCACTGCCATGATTCCATCACACACACACATATATATATATATATATATATACACACAGTAGAGTCTCACTTATCCAACGTAAACGGGCCGGCAGAATGTTGGATAAGTGAATATGTTGGATAATAAGGAGGGATTAAGGAAAAGCCTATTAAACATCAAATTAGGTTATGATTTTAAAAATTAAGCACCAAAACATCATGTTATACAACAAATTTGACAGAAAAAGTAGTTCAATTCGCAGTAATGCTATGTAGTAATTACTGTATTTACAAATTTAGCACCAAAATATCATGATATATTGAAAACATTGACTACAAAAATGTGTTGGATAATCCAGAACGTTGGATAAGTGAGTGTTGGATAAGTGAGACTCTACTGTATATAGATTGAGGATGCCAACCTAAGTATGCGATCAAAGGCCGTAGTCCTATTCTGCATTGAGCACTTTTAAGACTGGGCAAGGGAGCAATTGTGTCCCAGGTCTTCAAAGTTTTTATAATTTTTGTCCAGTTACCTTTTTTAACTATCGTTTTTCAGACTTTAGCACTATGAATATTCTTGCATTTAGTAATGTGTTCAGTACTATAACACACACACATATATGCAAATTCTAGCAAAAGTTGGCATCTTCTGCTAGAAGAGTAGATTAACAAACTCAGCCCCATGGCCAGCTGTGTGTGATTCAGCGGACTCTGCTAACATGATCCACCTCCCCCGGATACAGAGTTGAGGAGCTGGCAGATAAATCCAGAGTCCACCAGGGCCTGAGAGAGTTGGCACCTTCTGCCCGGAGAGGAAATTCAGAACTCAGGCCCACCAGGAGCCCTCGCTTAGCTGACTCTACTATTTCTCTATTGACTGGGCTTTATCTCCCTGGCTGGGCATTGTGTTATCTATTGCTATGTGTCTTAAAACTCACATCAGCTGATTTGAGTGGATGCCAAATACTCTGGGACTGGTGCACCAGCTGGCAGTGAGAGTGTCAGATGAAGGACTACCCGGAACCACCTAGCTGGCTACAAGGCAGCACCCTAGTGTGAGTAGGGTTCTGCCAGACTAGCCAACTAATCAGCCCTGAATGATTGGGAACACATCCATTGACTGCTAGAGTATATTAAGTGTTGTTAATATTATTATTGAACTGTTTGTCTTTTGTTTTCTTTTTTGTTTCTTTGTTTTAGTAAAATGTATAAGTAAATTGGAGCAGCAATACAAGTTATACAGGGAAGAAAGATGCTTCATATTTATTTCACTTTCCAGTCATCCTGCCAGCCTTGGAAACTTGTAGAGAGAGTCAGGCAATCCGCAAAACCTCACCATGCTCTTGAGTAATGCCAGGTCAGTTACAAATAAAACACATATTTGCTATGATTTCCTGAAGGATTTGAGGGCCGACCTGGCATGCTTCACTGCAAATTTTGCTGGGAGATGATAGAGGACAAACATGGGCTCAGGCTCTCCCAGGTGGGTACTGTTAGTGAACAGGTGAGGAAAAGTAGGCTGGGTGGGTGGGGTAACTGTGGTTTATAAAGACCATCTAACTTGACCAGATTACCTACTAGGAAGCTGAATCACATTGAATATGTATAACTTAATCTGAAAACCAGGGAGAATAGGAATTTGATTAGTGTGTCAGAATGCAGAGCCAGGGGTCAGGGTGCGTCTGCTGGTGGGTTTCTTCAAATACCATCGATCATCAGCTCCGGATCACCAGCACCCTGATGAATTGGTGAACTTCTGCCTTCACCAATTCCTTTCCAATGTCAGACTCAAAGACATCTGCAGTCTGGAGTTCAAACATTTATTCAGTATTTACAAATCATATTTACAAACGCAGCAAAAGCCATCGCTTGAAGCTGTCATTTTTCCTTTGCCTCTTGGCTCGGTACACACAGCTCAACAAAGATAAGAAAGCACATTCCTTAGTCCGAAGGAAGTTCTGACCTCCAAGGCTGGAAATCATGTTTCATAGGTCACAGCAGGCTGTCAGTCAAACTGGCCTGCTGTTAACTGTTTCATTGCTGAAACACACACTTGCAAAACAGCAGAAACACTTGATTTACATTTCATATACACACAACCAAAATCCATCTAACTTGCTGCCTATCACACTCCCTGGCTGAGTTCATGGAAATGATCTTGAAGGTTTTGTTGGAGTCACCAAGACTTTTGCTTCTGGGTGAATTTCACATATCATTGGAGGCCAATTTATCAGATGCAACTCAAGAGTTCCTGGCTTGGATGACAAATGTGGGCCTATCCCAATTTGTTTCCTGACCAATGCACTCAGCAGGTCATATCCATGATGCAGTTTTCTGCTTGGAACATATGGATTTGTGGCCAGAGGTGACCAATACCTCCAGATTGTCCTGGATAGATCATTTTCTGGTCAGGATTAGTATCACAGCTACAGCCTACCCCTGTACAGGTGGAGAATCTATTAAAATTGTCTTCCCCAAAGTCTAATGGATCCTTTAATAGAATAGAATAGTTTTATTGTCATTGTACTATTGCACAATGAAATGAAATGCCTTCCCCAGCACACATCACAACAACACACCCATTCCTCCACACCCCAACCACCATCACACAGCCCCAATTCTCAGAAGTTTATGGCTGGTATTATTGATTATCCGGTTGAAGCCCTGGTCAGTAAATGGAATATTATGAAGCCCACAATGAAAAACAAGCTCCTTTGATATTTTTAGATGCTGAAAACTAATTTCACAATGTTTCTTGGCTGTTTATGTGGGCTGTCATGGAAAAGATTAATTTTGGGCCAAATCTCCAAAGATGAGGTAAGTAAATTTATAATGAGTAAAGTGCCCAAATTCTGGTTAATGAGAAACTGATTAAATCTTGTAAAATGCAGAAAGGTTATTATTTTTGTTGCTAATAGAGGTTTTGAATAATGCTATAAAATGGCAGAAGACATTAAAGGAGTAAGGTTAAAAGGTCAAAGTTATAAGCTGAATTTTTTTGCAGATGATCTGATGATTTTCTTAGAGGATCCTTTGTACTCAGGTGTGAGTTTGAGCCCTATCTTGAAAGAATATTCAAAACATCAGGATTCAAAACTAACAAGGGGAAAACATGTTGACAAAGAACTTCACGGAAATGGAACAGAAAGTCTTATCTGAGAAATTAAGCTTCCAATTTGTGCAAAAAGTTACATATTTGGGTATTAATATTTCTACCAAAACTCTAAGTTGTTTAAGGATAATTATGATACAACATGGAAAGATGTTTTACAAAAGAGTTACATAGGTGGAAGGGTCTACAACTATCCCTTATGGGTAGAATTTCAACTATAGAAATGAATGTCTTACCTAAGTTGCTGTTTCTGTTTCAAATTTTACCAGTTATCACAAATGATATTCCATTCTGATAATGGCAACATTTATTTGGCAAGGAAAGAGATTCAGGGCTAGATTTAAAGTAGTGCAAGATGAAAAGAAAAGAGGAGGAATGGGTCTCCCTTGTTTGAAAACTTACTGTCATGCATGGCTGAAGAATGGGTTTGACATGGCTGAAGAATGGGTTGTTCCTGAGAAATGAACTAGTATTACAGTTAAAAGAAGAGGGTTTGAAATTTAGGATTCATGCTTACTCTTGGTATGACAAAATAAAGGCAGACTCCAATTTTAATAATCACATAATAATAATAATAATAATAATAATAATAATAATAATAATAATAAAAAACTTTATTTATACCCCGCCACCATCTCCCCAACGGGGACTCGGGGCGGCTTACATGGGGCCATGCCCAGAATAATACAATATAAGAGAATATAAATAGAACAACAAATCATAACACATTAAACAATACAATAAAAAAAATATAAGGAGATCACTATTATGAGTGTGGAATAAGAATAAGAATAGATTTTACACAAAGAAGACATTATGGTGCTCTCCACATAAACCTTTGTTTAGAAAAGAAATCACCTTGAAAGGCAAATGGTTGTATAAAGATTTGCTGTTATTGAATAATGACCAATACAGATTAAACATGAGAGAGGAGTTATTGTTAGAGGGTTTCTCAGTCCAATGGTTTGCTTATAGACAAATCACAGAACAATTTAAGATTGATAAAAAATATTTGGATTTGTAACTGATACGTCTGAACTTGAAACTCTTCTAGATTATGAAGACAATAATTTAATTGCCAGGTTGTATAAACTGTTGTTAAAATGTGAAATGATAGAGGAACAGGAGAAGGATTGTCTGATTAAGTGGGTGCAAAACATTGCTAAACATATACAGATAGAACAAGGGGAAAGGGTCTGGACAAAGAATTTAAAATTTCTGCTGAGTAATGATTTGAAATAAAACTTCTATAAAATGATGTATAGGTAGTATCGGAGAGTGGAAAGACTCTCTAAGGCAAGCTCTATACTGCCATATAATCCAGTTTCTGAATTCACATTATTTGCTTTGAATTGGATTTATTTTTTAAAATAGTGTCAGAGGCTCTCCAGCCTGTTACTAACTAGGATCATTGGTATAGAGAGATTCTCAGGGAACTGAAACAGGACGGACAACGACTAGAGAGCAGTGCTGGAAAACACACTTCCTGAAAGGAGATCTTTGTACCTATAAGGTGGCAATATGTGCAGCAAAGAAAGCTTTCTCCCTTGCGCGTATTGCGTCTGTGAATTCTCATCCAGCTGAGATATTCAGGGAGAGGTTTAACTCTGAACTCCTTGCTAAAACCTTCAGTAGCTCTCTGTGATGACTTAATGAACATTTCACAAATATATTTTTTCACATAAGAGCTGACTTTAGATGCCATTATTGGAGCAGAAGTTGATAATATGGTGGCAAACAACTCCGTGAGTGGGATTAAATTGGATTTTAATAATTATAGACCAGTAACCTTTGCTGTGTGTTCTCAATTCAGAACTCTCTGGTCCACTATATCCAAGAAAATCTTGTGCTCCCCAATATTCCCAGATCTCCTACCTGTTGAGATAATCTTAAATCCTTATTCTATACTATTATGTACTCCTCCCCAAATTTGTTGTCATCTGTAAATTTGGTGAATATGGTCTCTATTGCTCCATCATTTATGTTGAAAAACACTGGGCCCAAGACAGAATCCTGTATTAACCCATTTGTCACTTTTCTCCAGAGTGACAAGCATCTATTAGTGAGCACTCTTTGTGTTCAGTCTGTCAACCAACTATAAATTCATCTTAAAGTAGCATTTTCTAGTTATATGTTTTAGCAGCTTGTCTGCATGGATATCTTAGGGACCTTGCCAAAAGCTTACTGAAATCAAGATTCACTATACCTCCTGAACTATCAAGCTTGTTCATCTATAAAAAATTGCATATGTCTTGGATTACTTAAAAAAAATCACTGGCTCTTAGAGATCAGAGCATTCTTTTCAAAGCAATCATATACCTACTGTTTAATTATAATTATTAATTGCTTTTAAGAAACCACACCCATCATAAACTTTCAACATCAGTTTTCCCTTTTCCTGTATACAAGACATTCCCAAAAGTCATGAACATATCCACTCAAGCTTCCTACTATCTCAACCTCATTGACTATCTGTCCCCTATTGATTAGGATCAGGTCCAAAATAGCAAATTCCCTTGTTTACACCCACACACACACACACACACACACAATTTCTGAAATGAAATTGTCAGCAAATTAACTGAGGAATTTGTTAGATTTTGGATTTTTGACAAAATTTGAGATATAAGGTTAGTTGAAATATTTTTTACTACCTGTCTAAGTTCATTGTTTCTTCACATTTGTTGTCTCTTTCAATTTCAAATCACTCAATGACCAATTTTGATAAAATAGTGAAGAGTAGAGACCACACTGGCAATGAAGGTCCGCATAGTTAAAGCAATGGTATTCCCCATAGTAACCTATGGATGTGAGAGCTGGGCCATAAGGAAGGCCGAGAGAAGGAAGATAGACACATTTGAACTGTGGTGTTGCAATAAAATTCTCACTTCCGACTCTTCATGACCTCATGGACCAGCCCATGCCAGAGCTCCCTGTCAGCCACCTCCAGCTCCTTCAAGGTCAAGCCAGTCACTTCAAGGATACCATCCATCCACCTTACCCTTGGTCGGCACCGCTTCCTTTTTCCTTCCATTTTCCCCAGCATCACGATCTTTTCCAACCTTTCCTGTCTTCTCATTATGTGGCAAAAGTACTTCATCTTTGCCTCTAATATCCTTCCCTCCAGTGAGCAGTCAGGCTTTATTTCCTGGAATATGGTTGAATCTTCTTGCGGTCCAAGGCACTCTCAGAATTTTCCTTCAACACCACAGTTCAAAAGCAGAATCAAGCTAAATAATAAGAGAGTTTATAGTAGAGATATCCATCGATCCACTTAGTCAATTTGGGACTCGATCTGGAAAAAGTCCACTTCTGCTTATGAGCCAGCCTGCTTCCACATTGGCCCCACAACCAAGCCAAGATTCAGAAATCTGCAGCTTTGTGCATCCAATGGATAAGGAATGTTGTGACCTTTTCTGATAAAGCCAGAATTTATCCTATCTAGGTATTATTATCTTAAGGCAGTAATTCAGGACTACTTTGCTGCAAGTCACTTCTCTGGACCATGGTTGCTTTGGACCAGTGATTCCCAAAGTGGGCACTACTGCCCCCTGGTGGGCACTGCAGCGATCCAGGGGGGCGGTGATGGCACCTATTAGGACATGGAGGTGAGGCCAGGGGAGGGGTGGGGCCAGGGAAGCAGCAGGGCCAGGGGAGGGGAGGGATCAGGGGAGGGTGGGGCCAGGGGAGGGGCAGGGCCTCTTCCCAAGTGCCGGAGACAGGGCTGAGCACCTAAGGCACCTGTTAGGACACAGGGGGCGGAGCTAGAGGAGTGGGGGTGGCTTCTTCCCAAAAGCCCAAGACAGGGCTGAGAATCTGTACCAGTGATTCCCAAAGTGGGTGCTACTGCTCCCTGGTGGGTGCTGCAGCAATCCAGGGGGGCGGTGATGGCACCTATTAGGACATGGGGGTGGGGCCAGGGGAGGGGCAGGGCCTCTCCCAAGTGCCGGAGACAGGGCTGAGCACCTGAGGCACCTGTTAGGACACAGGGGGCGGTGCTAGAGGAGTGGGCGTGGCTTCTTCCCAAGAGCCCGAGACAGGGCTGAGAATCTATACCTCTCCTGAGGCGCTTGTTGGCACACAGAGGGTGGAGCTAGGGAAGGGGTGGGGCCTCCTTCCAAGAGCCCGAGACAAGGCTGAGCCTCTATACCTCTCCTGCGAGGCCTTTTAGGGCTAAAGGGCGGGGCTAGGGGCAGGGGCCTTTTCCCAAGAGCATGAGACAGGGCTGAGCCTCTGTATACCTCCCCTGAGGCACTTGTTGGAACACGGGGTGGGGTATAGAGGTTCAGCCCCATCAGGCACTTGGGAAGAGGCCCCGCCCCTCCTCTAGCCGCGCCCCCGGTGCCCTGGCAGGCACCGCAGGACAGGGATAGAAGCTCAGCCCTGCCTCAGAGCTCATAAGTCCACCCATCCCAGTCCTGGCCACCCATTTGTGGCCCTGCCCACCTCCCCCTCCCAGCCCTGCATCTTGGACTAGGGGAGAGGCTCAGCCCTGACCTCTTGAGCAGGAGCCACACCCACCCCTCTAAGCCACACCCACCTTCCCAGGGGAAGCTGAGTAATATTTTTTTCTGGAAAGGGGGCTGTAGGCCAAATAAGTTTGGGAACCACTCCTCTGGACCATGCTCTGACTTATAAGAAGCACTGCTTGAATTTCAAGCAAAAAGCGGGTGCTAGAAATAATATCATACAAAAGTTGACTGGCAGAATGTGGGGATCACAACCAGACACAGTGAAGATATCTGCCCTTGCGCTTTCCTACTCTGCTGCTAAGTACGCACACCCAGTGTGGAATACATCACACCACATTAGAACAGTGGATGTGGCTCTTAATGAGACATGTCGCATTATCAAAGGATGTCTAAGCCCTACAACACTTGAAAAATTATACTATTTAGACAGTATCACACCACCTGACATCTGTCTGGAAGTAGCAGCCTGTAATGAAAGGACCAAGGCTTGACATTTCTGACCCATCCTTTGTTCATATATCAGCCAGCGAACTAATGCCTTAAATCAAGAAATAGTTTCCTAAGATCTACAGCAGGGGTCCTCAAACTTTTTAAGTGGAGGGCCGGTTCATGGTCCCTCAGATTGTTGAGGGGCCGAATTATCATTTGAAAAAAAAAAAAAACAAATTCCTATGCACACTGCACATATCTTATTTGTAGTGCAAACCCCACCTAACAACATTTATTTATTTATTTATTTGCTACATTTATACCCCCACCCTCTCTCACCCCAAAGGAGACTCAGAGTGGCTTACAAGTTGTATGTACATACAATATATATATTTTTTTCGTGTCAGGAACAACTGGAGTTGCTTCTGGAGTGAGAGAATTGGCCGTCTGCAAAGATGTTGCCCAGGGAACGCCCGGATGTTTTTGATGTATTTACCATCCTTGTGGGAGGCTTCTCTCATGTCCCCGTATGGAGTTGGAGCTGATAGAGGGAGCTCATCCGCGCTCTCCCCGGGTGGGATTCGAACCTGGCAGCCTTCAGGTCAGCAACCCAACCTTCAAGTCACGAGGCTTTTATCCCCTAGGCCACCGGAGGCTCCTATATATTATATTATTAGCATAGTACAATATTAGCATTATATATGAATATATTGCACGATACCACTATACCATAATATTATTAGTAATATTACATTTAATATATTATAATTAATATTATTATATTATACAATATTATTATATTGTATTATTATTATTATTATTATTATTAGCCGCCCTGAATCCCCTATTGGGTGAGAAGGGCGGGGGTAGAAATACTGTAATAAATAAATAAATAAGTATTATATTGTATTCCATTATAATATTATCAAGATTATATGTATGCACAATATATTATATTACCATAGCACAATATTAGTAAATGAAAGAACAATACAATATTTAAAAATAAAAACAGTTTTAACCAACATACTGAAAACCTTTCAGGATTTCAATAGGAAGTTTGCCTGCTTCTGGCCAATGAGATAGTCAAGTTAAGTAGGATTGTTGTTGTTGTTGTGCCTTCAAGTCATTTCAGACTTTGGGGGAGCCTAAGTCTAAAACTGAGGGCGGGGGCCGGGTAAATGACCTTGGAGGGCCGCATCCGGCCCCCGGGCCTTAGTTTGGGAACCCCTGATCTACAGAGATACTCACAGGAACACCTCAGAAAGTGAAACTTGATATTGCTTTGCACCTTGGCCTGGATCTTTTGACCCAAATCGGGATTTTAATATTATTGTGTATATTGACTTTTATGACTGTTATTAATCATGTTGAAGTTTTACTGCTCAGTTTAATGTTTTATCTGATTTGTGCTGTCGTGTCTGGGCATGGCCCCATGTAAGCTGCCCCGAGTCCCTCCGGGGAGATGGGGCGGGATATAAGAATAAAATTATTATTATTATTATTATTATTATTATTATTATTATTATTATTATTATTATGTCCAAAAGTGTCAGGTTAAAACCTGGAACCTCAGTCAGTGGCTGATATCAGATGAGAAACTCCCCCCTGGGCACACAGAAGACTGGGCAACTTGGAAGGTGCTGAACAGACTTTACTCTGGCACCACGAGATGCAGAGCTAAACTTAAGAAATGGGGCTACAAAGTGGAGTCCATAACATGCGAGTGTGGAGAAGAGCAAACCACAGACCACTTACTACAATGCAGCCTAAGCCCTGCCACATGCACTATTATGGAGGACCTTTTAGTCTGAAAACTTGGTTCTTCCAACAGGCTTTCAGAGAATGAGTCCCCCCCCTCTTTTGATAGTCCTTGTACCGTGGCCATCTTCTCACATATTGCACTTTATTTTGCTTCTTCTTCAGATTGTTTACAATAACAGGGCCCACCCCTTCCCAAGTTGCTTTGTCACCGTCGCTAACCTAACACTGAATCAACTACTTTATGCCATAATATTCACTCGTTGCATCTTGCCCAGCTAGTTTTTTTATCTTTTCTACCTGGGTGCCAAATCTGTGTTTTAGTATGTTTTTATATCTTGGTTATGTTTAGAGAGTTGAATTTTAGTATGTATTTTCTATATTCCTTGTACGTTTTATTTGGTATGTTGTTTTATTCGGACTTGGCCCCACGTAAGCCACCCTGAGTCCCTTCAAGGAGGTGGAGGCAGGGTATAAAAATAAAGTATTATTATTATTATTATTATTATTATTATTATTATTATTATTATTATTATTATTATATTGTTTGACACAGCAAACAAGATAGATATGCTGGATTTCGTATCACAAAATCACAAGTCAAACACTTCCCAAGTGTCTAGGACTGTGTGATGTATTTTCGGATGATGCGTGCAGATCCCAGTAGGGTGGCCTTTTGCAGTTGGCAGATCGTGATTTTGTCAATGCCTATTGTTTCCAAATGTTGGCTGAGATCTTTTGGCACGGTACCCAATGTGTCTGGTGTGTTGTGTTCTAGAACTTTGTCAGTCTGGATTCAGAAGTCCCACAGTATCTCTGTGTGTTCATTTTCCAATACTTTTGCAGGTTTGTGATCCCACCAGTTCTTTACTGCTGGGAGGTGGTATTTGAGGCATAAGTTCCAATGGATCATTTGGGCCACATGGTTGTGCCTCTGTTTGTAGTCTGTCTGTGGGATTTTCTTACAGCAGCTAAGGATATGATCAATGTTTATTATTGATAATGGTTATTATCAATGGTTATAATGATGATGATGATGATGATGATGATGATGATGATGATGATTATTATTATTATTATTATTATTACAGTAGAGTCTCACTTATCCAAGCCTGGCTTATCCAAGCCTCTGGATGATCCAAGCCATTTTTGTAGTCAATATTTTCAATAGATTGTGATATTTTGGTGCTAAATTCGTAAATACAGTAATTACAACATAACATTACTGCGTATTGAACTACTTTTTCTGTCAAATTTGTTGTATAACATGATGTTTTGGTGCTTAATTTGTAAAATCATAACCTAATTCGATGTTTAATAGGCTTTTCCTTAATCTCTCCTTATTACCCAAGATATTCGCTTATCCAAGCTTCTGCCGGCCCGTTTAGCTTGGATAAGTGAGACTCTACTGTATTACCTTTTACAGTGACACCAGAGGTACTCCATGTGGCCAGCTTCTGGTCAAAGGAAATGTAGTATAAAGCCAAGTTTTTAACTTTGTTTATGGTTTTTCTATACATTATGACTGTATTTTCAATTCGCTCTGGACACAATATATAAAATAGTCCCTAGTGTGGCTTGTTCTGTTGTTCTGATGCATCTACTGCAGCAGTGTGTCTTGCCTTGGCACAAATAGCAAAGGGGGTGCCATGGCACTGAACCACAATCTGGCACAAGCCATGAGGACCATGGCTCTCTTGCTTGGCTGAATAGGGAAAGAGGGATCCCCATCATTTTAATTTTTTGGTTTTTGTTTTTGCTACTACGACTGCGGGTGCTGTGGAAAAGGGCTGTTTTGTTTTGTTGTTTCCCAAGATTAGCCTGCAATATTTTCTGGGATTTCTTCTCCCCCCCCCCCGCCTCCCCACTTCCCCTTGTCATTAAGCCAGTGCCTTGCAAATGATGATGCAGCCCCTATGTGGGCCGCAGAAAAACACTTCGAGCGGGGCTGGAGTCGTGCTGGGTGGCTCTGATAGCAGAGCTAATGGGAGCGAATGGGATGCAGCGAACTGTTCTAATGATAGCAGCCAGGGAAGAGACAACAGTAAGAATAAATAAATGTTAACTATTTTCCTCTTCCAGACATTTGCATCTACTGCCATTAAGTTCATTTAAATAAGAAATAGAGGGGGAGAGGAATAGTGAGAGAACTGGAAGGGGGAAACTTGCTAACACTCTTAATAACGAGTGCCTAAAAATAAATTAGTATCTTGGGGTGCACTTAAGGCATTTTAAAAATAAGCATGATCTTGCCCCTCCAGACACACACATACCTTCTCTTTCCTTTCTGAAAAGTGTTGGAGGGTTTTAATTTGGGCCGAGTAATTTTGGTGCGAACGCTTGGGCGCCTTTCGTTGGGAAATTGGGAGAAATGCAAACAAGAATTCACTTCATTAAACAGGGGCAAACACTAGAGAAATTGCACTTACTTATGGAAATGACTTTTAAACATGAACAGCATTTGCTTGCATCGCTTTGTGCAGGAATTTCGAAAAAGATTATACATGTGAATAATTCACTGCGGGCCAATTAGATGATGGTTTCGTTCCCTTCCTCTTTTGCTCCTTTTCATCTGCAAGCACTATCTCTGCCTTTCACTTGAACTGCCTGTTCCTTTCTTAGATTTTCTTAAAACTGAAGAATGGAATAAATACACAAAAAAGAAGTAAAAATAAAGAACCAAGGGGAAATTCCCTCATGGTGGTGCTAGGACCTTTTCCACGTGGAAAGTGTAGTTGTTTCCCGGCCAGGCTATGAGATTCTCATAAGCGGCAGCTCAAAACCAAGAGTAAACATACTGAATGGTAGACCTGTTGCTGTACATCTACCTTGCCAACTTTCAGGATTAGTATTCAGTATCCATAACATTTCTAATCTGTAAGAAAGGCTCTAGCAGGTTTTGTGTGTGTGTGTTTTAAAGGTTTTATAATCTGTACACTGGTACCCCTATTTTTGAAACCACATTTAAAAAAAATCATTGGCTAACTCCTGGAGCCATCTCTTTCCTTCCTTCATTTTTAGACAAGCATATGACGGGCATTTGTGAGTATCATTTCATCCCAGCCCATTTACTGCGTGGGTCTATGTTGTTTCTCCACACATTTTCTTTTAATTTCTCTTATTGATTTTCACATCCTTTGATTGAAATTATTGCTCGCAATCTTTTGAATTATGGTTATTGAGAAGTGAGTTGTAAATCTTTCAGTCAATCACTCAGTAACATGCTTTGTGCATCACCTAGTTACTATGTTTCCTAAACAAATTGTATGAAGTGAGGGAAGAGACTATCTGAAAGTGCCTTTGCCGCATTTGCAATATTTCTGCTCCAGATGAATTGTTGAAAGGCTGGTCCGGCATGTTTCCACTTTAGTTAACTTGGAACATGGTAAAAACTAGTTGCATAGGGCAACCAGTGGCCAATGCTTGGAATGTCACCAATATATCTTCTCCTTTCAGAAATCCTTGCAGCAAATTTGTAACAATTTTAACAGGGCTTTTACTTACTTACTTACTTACTTACAGTAGAGTCTCACTTATCCAACACTCGCTTATCCAACGTTCTGGTTCATCCAACGCATTTTTGTAGTCAATGTTTTCAATATATCGTGATATTTTGGTGCTAAATCCTTAAAAACAGTAATTACTATATAACATTACTGCGTATTGAACTACTTTTTCTGTCAAATTTGTTGTATAACATGATGTTTTGGTGCTCAATTTGTAAAATCATAACCTAATTTGATGTTTAATAGGCTTTTCCTTAATCCCTCCTTATTATCCAAAATATTCGCTTATCCAACATTCTGCCGGCCCGTTTATGTTGGATAAGTGAGACTCTACTGTATTTCCTTCTTTCTTTTTTTTGGAAGGGTGTGGGAAAGATGTGATATTGTGGTACACAAATACAGACATCTGTCCATGCTCTTAGAAGGGAAGAAAACCACCTGATACCTGATGGGAAGGCCAAAACTGATGACTGAGGCTGGATCTACACTGCCCTATATCCCAGGATCTGATTCCAGATTATCTGTTATTGTCGACTCATATCATTCAAGTCAATGCAGATAATCTGGATTAGATCCTGGGATAAAGGGCAGTATGGAAACAGCCTTAAACACTGCTCAACCTATTTATTTATTTACTATATTTATACCCTGCCCTTCTCACCCCGAAGGGGACTCATAGATGTGTATGTATGTATATATGAGAAACTCCAAACATGACATCACAACACGTGATTCTCAAATGAAATCTCTGTTAAACTGGTGTGTTTGTATTAATGATGTCCTATACACAAGTCATTTACAGGGCCCATCCAGGCTCTAGTTCTACAGTACTTACTATATAAGAGTTCTGGGGAAACCAGTCAGTGTGTTTAGACAATTGAGCTGTTATTCCTGTATATAAATTAAAGCAGAGTTTCTCAAAATATGCTCTTTCAGATGTTTTGAACTTCAGATCCCACAATTCCTAATAGCTGGTAAACTGGCTGGGATTTCTGGGAGCTGAAATTCAAAACACATGGGGTTTGAGAAACACTGAGTTAAAGAGATAGTGAAGAAATACAGCCTTGTTTGATTCTCTTGCTCATGGGAAAGTATTCTGTCTCTCCAATTGTCCTGATCAGACTCATTCAACCTCACCCCACCCTCTGGTGAGCTTTGTGGATGCCTATATTTTAAACATCACAAACATACCCTCATTCTGGTGCAAATCCAATAAAAATATATTCACAATCATTCATCCTAAAGTTAAAAAAACACAGGGGGGTGCTACCCCTTGCTGGCATCAAGGGACTTGCTCTGCTGCATTCACGGCTTCCTCATCCACTGAATGGAGGCTGTGCCACAAGGGAGAGCTGAATTCTAATGCCAGATATATTAGACAGAAGATGATGGGGCGTCCAAAGATTTTGGCACATATTGTCTGTCTTCCCTAACCTAACAAATGGAATAAGTTGTTAATGTTGAAGGCCAAAAAGCAAACAATATGAGAGGAAAAAAGTCACCCATGCAACTCCATGGCTCCACCCCTTTAATGTACATAGCAGATTTGTACATTGCAGATCATCACATGTCATTTTATCTATCCATTCACAGTGATCAATGGCACTGGCTGCCAATACCTTTTCACCCTGAATTCAAAGTGCTGGTAATGACTTTTAAAGCCCTAAACAGCTTGGGATCCCAATTCCTGCCCACAGGAGATTTGAGGCCTGTTAGATGGGCCATACTCTCTGTTCCCTTAGTTAGAAGTAGGAATTTATGGCCGGATCTACACTGCAATATAATCCAGTTTCAGAAAGTGGATAACTTGCATTGAACTGGATTATTTCAATCTACACAGCCCTATAATCAGATCAATGCAGTTAATTCAAGGCCCTTCTATATGTTCAGTAAAACCCGGAAGTAACCGAGATAATAGGGTGATGGTGCTAAATGACGTTTGAGTGGGATCAAGTAAACAGCTAAAAAGCTAAAAGGCACGTGTTTAAAAGGTGCACTTAAAACCTCATTCCGCCCCATCTTTGCATGACTGTATATACCTGCAGTCAAGCAAAACATGATGGTGAGTAGCATTTCCCGGGACTGATAGGTCTGTATGTGGACCTACCACCACTTCACACGGGGCATTTTTTGCCCCATTTTGTTGCGCAGCAAGGACGAGGCCTGCCGTGTGCCATCACACGCTTCGCGACAGGCCCAGGCCACATTCCTCTCAAAGTGGGGTGGAAGGGCCTCCCCCTTTTTACTATATGATGTGGGAAAGGGCGGCGGGGCAACATGCATTGCCACTCTTTCTCCCATCTGACAGGGACAGGGTGCGTAGACACCCTGTTCCGTCCCCACCATGTGATGGTGAAGGAAGTAGGGTGCCCTGCGTACCTTCCCTTTTACCAGCGATTGCCGGCACAACAGCACAGCCCGAAAGGGCCATGTGGAGAGGTCCTTGTTGTCAGGTCCCAGGATTTTTTGCTCCACTTTTAAAACCCGCATTTTGACTCTGTCTGGAAGCACCCTTGCATTCTGTTGAGCAGCTGCAATAAATCACTCTGACCATGAGGTCATGAGTTCGAGGCCAGCCCGTGGCGGGGTGAGCACCCATCAATTAAAAATTAAAAATAGCCCCTGCTCATTGCTGACCTAGCAACCCAAAAGATAGTTGCATCTATCAAGTAGGAAATAAGGTACCACTTATAAAAAGTGGGGAAGCAAGTTTACAGTTACAATTCTTTATTGATTAGTCACTTTTGACCATATCAAAACATGTAAAACATACAATACGTACACACTTACACATACCTACAATAAACCATGTAAAGATACAAAACAAGTTTAACTAATTTACAACTTGGAATGAGAAAGTGCCATCAGAGTGGATGATGAAGCAGCTGCTCCCCCCTGTGGCCAGAATCAAACATCCCCTCAGGAGAAGGTTAAATTGCCTCTGCGTCTGTCTGTCTCGGTCTCTGTTTGATGTGTTTATGGGCATTGAACGTTTGCCCTATGTGTGTATAATGTGATCCGCCCTGAGTCCCCTTCAGGGTGAGAAGGGCAGAATATAAATACTGTAAATAAATAAATAAATAAATTATAGGGCAGTGCAGATTAGCCTCAGTGTCCGCTGCTTAGCCGGCAATCAGGTAATAAGCAACACCAATTGAAATTCCTGCTTCTAAACAACCATTAAAGAAGTTTTTACACTTGCAATGCTGCTGTTTTACTTTTTGAAAGCTATATCTCCCCATAGATGTACCAAAGACAGGCCTAACACAACCAAAACAGTGACACTCTTTTAAGTGTGGGATTTTAAATTAACAATATCAGTTCAGCTGGGACTACATGGTGGTACAACATGCTGTGGGAAAGAGGCAAACACCTGGTCAACCAAGGTCTTCTTCCTCATACGCATGCAAAGCAGTGCTGCTAACTGCCCTACATTGGGCTTGTTGCCACTGCATGAGAACAAGGTGTGAGACAACTTGGGCATCATATTGTTGGGTTATCTAGCAATCATGCATGCATATTCAATGTGGGATGGTTTATGTAGTTAGTTTTGTTTGTTACTTAGTAACCTTAAGCCAAAGCTGCATTCCAGAGTTGATGGCACCATTTTAGGGGTTTTGCATGTGATGAGGGAAATGGGAGTATACTTCCTGGAGACATACAGGAAGTTACATATGCCTTTAGAATTTGGGATATAAAAGGAGAGACTTTCTTTTCTTCACCTCTTCCTGCTCTTCTTGCTCTTCCTGCTTCTTGATCCTGCCATGCTGATGTTACTTCCTGTTAAGAGATATGTAGTATCCTGAACTGTATTTTTTTGCAACTAAGATGTTTTTACCTGTATGACCGTCATCATACAAGATTGTGAGTAAACATATTTTTACTATTTTTCTTTTGATGTCTCTGATGCTTATTTTAAGTGCATGACTCTTTAAAGGGAAAGGGAGGCTAGCTATAGTAGAGTCTCACTTATCCAAGCTAAACGGGCCGGCAGAAGCTTGGATAAGTGAGTATCTTGGATAATAAGGAGGGATTAAGGAAAAGCCTATTAAACATCAAATTAGGTTATGATTTAACAAATTAAGCACCAAAACATCATGTTATACAACAAATTTGACAGAAAAAGTAGTTCAGTACGTAGTAATGTTATGTTGTAATTACTGTATTTACGAATTTAGCACCAAAATATCACGATATATTGAAAACATTAACTACAAAAATGGCTTGGATTATCCAGAAGCTTGGATAAGGGAGGCTTGGATAAGTGAGACTCTACTGTATTTTGCTTTTTCTCACCTCTGCTCACATAAACCCCCAGACTTCTGTATTTTTGTTACTCTGAACCAATATCTAACCATATTGGTTTCATAATCCTAACAGGTTATGAATATACAGTAGAGTCTCACTTATCCAACATAAATGGGCCGGCAGAATGTTGGATAAGTGAATATGTTGGATAATAAGGAGAGATTAAGAAAAAGCCTATTAAACATCAAAATAGGTTATGATTTTACAAATGAAGCACCAAAACATCATGTTATACAACAAATTTGACAGAAAAAGTAGTTTATTACACATTAATGCTATGTAGCAATTACTGTATTTACGAATTTAGCACCAAAATATCACAGTGCATTGAAAACATTGACTACAAAAATGTGTTGGATAATCCAGAACTTTGGATAAGTGAGACTCTACTGTATTCCTAATACATATTGAGACAAAACAAGATATAAATAAAATACTCTCTAGCTTAGAGAGCTTCAAATAAGAGCAAAGCGGTCAAAATGTTGCTGTGACTAGTGGACTGACAGCTGCACAATGGGCCAGCACGCCTTAATTCTAGCACACCCATGACATACTTGGAGCCAAGCCTCAATATTTGTAATGACAACAGGGGTGCTGTGGTTTTAGTTAGGAATAGTTGTTAAAAATTAACTGTTTATTTTAATACCATCAACATTCAATTCTGTTTTAATGTTCTCAATGCATTGATTTTTACTGTAAGCTGCTTTGAGTCTCGTTTTTAGAGAGAAAAGGCGAGATAATCATGATGATGAGATGATAACAATCTTGTTTTATTTTTCAAAGTCAGTGGTTCTCAACTTGTGGGTCCCCAGATATTTTGGCTTTCAACTCCCAGAAATCCTAACAGCTGGTAAACTGGCTGAGATTTCTGGAAGTTGTAGGTCAAAACACCTGGGGACCCACAGGTTGAGAACCACTGCTCTAAGTCATTTCTGAACTCATGGCTAACCTAAGGCTACTTTAAGATTTGTTCAGGGGGTGCTTGTCTTTTCCTCCCTCTGAGGCTGAGAGAATGTGACTTGTCCAAAGACACACTGTGGGTTTTCATGGCTGAGTGAGGATTTGAACCCTTATCTCCAGAGTATCCACTACATCATACTGGCTTATAATGACAATAATATAATATTTTCCAGTTTATCAATGACTTCCCTCCACAGATACATACAGAATGTGTGTGGATCTGTGCACACTAACCTGGATTTGGTTTTGGTGACTATTTGGCATAACTTTGATGTTGATAGGTCTATTTATGTGAGTGTGTTTCTGAAATAACGATGTATCCTCCTCCCGCTTACTGCACTGTTTATGACATTCATTCCCTTTCCCACCCGCCCCAGCTTCCAATAATTTAGGCAGTTGAGACAGGGACTAGTAATAGAGAAATGGAGATGGTACTCAAAGGGCAATAATTTAGAATCAGATTCCTGCACTGTTATCGCCTGCAAAGCCATTCTTGGAAAATGACTCTCGCCTCCCCACCCGTGCCCAGGCTGCCCTATTCTGCAATAACAATAACAGAAATGCCTTCAGGATGCATTTCTGCTGTGTGTGTGTGTGTATGTGTGAAGACTATTCTCTGCTTCCACTCTTCTCGTCCATTTCTCGGCACTCTCAGACTCAATTGCTGGCCCCTCCCCTGAGCACAGGATCTAAAAATAAAAAATAAAAATAAAATAAAAATAATGAAAGGGGTAATAAGAGAGGAGGTAATGGAACATTCTCCAACTGGGCACATGTCAGAAGCCATTATATGTGCAGTGAATTTGCATAATTCAAGAAGCATCAAATTAAATTTGCATAATTCCTTTGATTACACTTGTTATTAAATGTAAGTGACATTGATTTACAAAATGGCCCAATATAAGGTTAATAGCAAATGTCACCTTCCAACAGGGTGAAGAGGGTGCCTGTGTGGTGGTGCTGGGGAGGGGAAGCTGAGAAGGAGGGGCTGGCAGTTGATTCCTTAAAGGGCTCTGGCCTCCTTTCTGCGTTTTCTCAAGGCTGGGGAAGACGCAGAAGCTTTGTAGTGGACAAGATGTAATTAGGATTGCCTGGCATGTGGAGCTAATGTCATTATTCTATTAATATGAGTATTAAGCTGCTGCAGGAATTAGAAATCCTGGTGGGGAAGTCCATTGAGAATGGCTCCAGCCATTCCCTTTTCTCTACAAAACCCTGGTAGATTGCTAAAAATGTATTAAACTCTGGTGGATAAAACAATTTTTCCATATATAGTAGAGTCTCACTTATCCAACATAAACGGGCCGGCAGAACATTGGATAAGCAAACATGTTGGATAATAAGGAGGGATTAAGGAAAAGCCTATTAAACATCAAATTAGGTTATGGTTTTACAAATTAAGCACCCAAACATCATGTTATACAACAAATTTGACAGAAAAAGTTGTTCAATACGAAATAATGCTATGTAGTAATTACTGTATTTATGAATTTAACACCAAAATATCACAATTTATTGAAAACATCGACTGCAAAAATGTGTTGGATAATCCAGAATGTTGGATAAGCGAATGTTGGATAAGTGAGACTCTACTGTAGCATATACCTAATGTAGACATTTCCTGTTTCCAAAATAGCCTGGTACTTACCTCTAAGCTAAGAAGTAGCCACCAAAGTTATTTAATCGCTAACAAAGTGGCTAGGGGCCCCTGGTGGTGGCACAGTGTGTTAAAGCGCTGAGATGCTGAACTTGCAGGTTCAAATCCCGGGAGCGGAATGTTAGCCCCAGCTCCTGCCAAACTAGCAGTTCGAAAACATGCCAATGTGAGTAGATCAATAGGTACTGCTCCGGTGGGAAGGTAAGGGCGCTCCATGCAGTCATGCCGGCCACATGACCTTGGAGGTGTCTACGGACAATGCCGGCTTTTCGGGTTAGAAATGGAGATGAGCACCAACCCCCAGAGTCAGACATGACTGGACTTAACGTCAGGGGAAAACCTTTGCCTTACCTTTACCTTTTAACAAAGTGGCTGCCTTAATTATGGTATTTATAGTCTCACAGAAGCCAGTGGGAGCCCATTCAATAACAGAGAAGGACAATGTTGGGGTGACAGGAAGGGGAGGTATAGGAGAAAAAAAGAACTTTGCTTGCTCAGACTGACATCTTATGCGGTCCAGAGCTTCTAACAGCAGTCCCTTGCCTCAAGAAAGCACAAAAGGGGCAGCCTTGCTTTTGGTTTCTGTGCATTCCTCAGAGAACCACCATCATTTTCTGGCAAGAGAAGCCAATATTTTCTGGTGATAAAAATGTAATAATAAAAAAAACTAATTGACAATTTATCTGCCCTTTAAAGTAAAGGTAAAGGTTTCTCCTGACGTTAAATCCAGTCGTGTCCGACTCTGGGGCTTGGTGCTCATCTCCATTTCTAAGCCGAAGAGCCGGCATTGTCAGTAGACACCTCTCATTAATGTGGCCTTTAATTGACAATTATCTGCTCTTTAGTGATCCCCTAATTTTTTACAATCTGAGGTAGGCCACCTCATTCATCCTAGTGACCCTGACTGCCCTTCTGAAACACAGGGAGCTTAGAAAGTTCTTCAGGAGAAGACACTCAGCAAAGAAACCATCAGATTATGAGATGGTAAATTCAGATGCAGAGACATTGTTATTCCATGTCTCTGCATTCACACAATTCCACAAATTAGCCCAGATTTGCACAATCTGTGGCCCTCCAAGTGTTTTGGACTTAATCTCCCAGAATTCTTGGCCATTGAACCAGCTGACTAGGGCTTCTGGGAGTTGGAGGCCCAAACATCTGGAAGGCCACAAGTTGTTCAGGCCTAAATTAGCCAATCTGTGGTCCCACACACCTACTTTTCCATAATCTTTTAACCCCTCCCACTGCTTTATAGTTTTGGAAAATAATGTTAATGCAATTTTGCAATTACAGGTATGGTATTTAAAAAATAAATAAAATTTAAACAAAAAAATACTGGCTTAGAAATAGGAAAAGGAAGGACAGAGAGTGGGAGAGGAGGAGAACCTTGACCCCTGACTTCACTTCAAGCAGAATGGTCCCATGTAGGTGACAAAAGCTGGACGTGAGAAGGCAGTCTAGCAATGGGATGCACATGGTGTTGTCTCATAAGAACCATCTTCAAAGATGATGGTCCTGCTTCAGTGCTAGTTTGCTTCCTCCATGCATTGAAGTCCTATTATTTATTTAGTGCTGACTGTATATGTGGTCTTTCACAAACTAGAATAACAAAACATAGGCAGCTAGTCAGAGCCCTACAATCTAACACACACATACACATATTTTAAAAATTAGTAATTCAAATACAAAATTAACACAGTGCAATTGTTGCTCAGTGGTTGTTTTCTGATATTGACAATGTAGGAACCTGATTCTAAATTATTGCCCTTTAAATACCATCTCCATTACTAGTCCCTGTCTCAACTGCCCACAGTTCTAGCAGTATGACTCCATTTTAACTGCCATGGCTGCTTTCTATGAAATCCTGAGATTGCCAGTTGAGGGAAAATAATATAAAACTGAGATACAAAACTCCAGTGCAGTGCAGAGAAATGCTGGTCTTCCAGGATTCGCGTCATAGATCTCTTCACAGGACTAAATATCCTTGATGCACAATGCTATCCCCCCTCTTTTCCTGTTAGGTGTTTCTCTGCAGTGCATTATGTCCCTCTATTAATTCTAGCCATGAGACTCATCTCATGTTTTAGTGAAGTCTATTATATCATATTTGCTTTTCTGTGTCAAGAGTTCAAGTTCATCTTATTTATTTACCATGCTCTGTACATTAGTGTGGAGACATTTTAAACCATAAATGTCTCTGCACTAAGTCACTCTGGTGGCTGCTGATATCTGGACCTCCTGATTTAAGACTAAATCTAGGAGTACTCCCAAATTATGAACCTGCATTTTCAGAGGGAGTGTGACCCCATCTAGCACAGGCTGGGTCCTTATTCCCAGATCTGTCATTTGATTGGCCAGAAGCACCTCTGTCTTCTCTGAATTAAACTTCAATTTGTTTGCCATTGTCCAGTCCATTACAATTTCCAGGCACAGGTTTAGCACAGCTTATTTGGAATTAGGTAGGATGGAATAATATAATTGGGTGTCATCTACATGTAGATGACACCGTACTCCAAAACTCCAGATGTAGATATTGAATAGGATGCAAGACAGAACTGAACCCTGAAGGATTCCACAGACCAGTAGTCAAGGAGTCGAATAGGAATTCCTCAATACCACCTTCTGAAACCATCCCTCCAGGAAGGAATGGCGCCATGGAAGAACTGTACCTCTAAGTCCCATCTCAGAAAAACAAGAAGAATATCACAGTTGATGGTACTGAAAGCTGCTGAAAAGTCCAGGAAAACCAACAGGGACATACTCCCCCTGTCCAGTTCTCTGTGTAGGTCATCCACCAAGATGACCAAAGCTATCTCTGCCCCATAACTAGGCCCGAAACCAGACTGAAATAGATCTATCTAATCTGCTTCATCCAAGAACCCCTGGAGTTGACAGTTGAAGTTTTTGCCAATGGAATTCAATTTAGGTAAAGTAAAGGTTTCCCCTGACGTAAAGTCCAGTCGTGACCGACTCTGGGGGTTGGTGCTCATCTTCATTTCTAAGCCGAAGAGCTGGCGTTGTCCATAGACATCTCCAAGGTCATGTGGCGGCATGACTGCATGGAGCACTGTTACCTTCCTGATGGAGCGGTACCTATTGATCTACTCATATTTGCATGTTTGTGAACTGCTAGGTTGGCAGGAGCTGGGGCTAACAGCGGGCGCTCATTCCGCTCCCGGGATTTGAACTTGGGACCTTTTGGTCTGCAAGTTCAGCAGCTCAACGCTTTAACACACTGTGCCACCAGGGGCCCCAGAATTGTTTGTACACTTATCCTGTGAAGTTGAATAATCAGTAGGTTTAACTGTGTTCAGCAGTGAACTGAATAGTGAGGTTTCACAGCTGTTGTATTTCAGTGGTGGCATAGCCTGATCTCGGAACCAGAAAGTCTCACTCATATCACTGTTGCAATGCATTCAAAAATATAGGGAATTCAATTTACTCATCTTCTATTATTGAATGTATTGCAATAGTGATATGAGTGAGACTTTTTGGTTCCGAGATCAGTCTATGCCGCCACTGAAATACAACAGCTGTGAAACCTCACTCTTCAGTTCACTGCTGAACACAGTTAAACTTACTGATTATTCAACTTTACAGGATAAGTGTACAAACAGCCACAACCTTTGGAGGTGGATAGTCTATGCCTTTAGGGTTTCTGTAGCAGTTAAGCTCTTTGAAGGATATGGTGAATAAATACTTATGCTATTGAGAACTTTATCACACAGCTCATATATAGGACTGGCTCATATATTGCACCATAAGCTCATATATAGCACTGACTATGCTGAACTCTGTTAAAGATATCAAATATTCCTACAGGTTATTGGCCCCAGAGGCTGTGCTGGTGTATTTTAGAGCTATTTTTAAACCGGAGATTTTTAAGTAAGCAGAGATGGCTCAAGTCAGAACACATTGACTTGTTTGAATTCCCAAACTGTAAGCAGATTATTTTCATTTTTGAACATTCAGAATTGGGACTAAAATGACAGATGAAGGACTTTTGGATGCTTTGGAAACTGAAAACCTTGCCCAAGATGAAGCAACCATCATATGGGACAACAACAAAAAAAACTAAGGAGAAAAGACTTATAGTTCAGTGCTAGGGGAATTCACAGCTGATACTGTGAAAAATGTATTTGCTAAGAATATGACCCAATATTTGCAAGATGTTTATGGACAGACAGATATTCAAGATCAGCTTTACAGCTTTAGCTTTACAGAGAATTATTTACTTTAGCTATGCATAGTGATGATCCTAGATTTTCTTTAGCAGGAGGGAAATTAAACAATGAGCAAAAGGTTCAGGTTTTGCTGGGTTCTTTACCAAAGAAATTTTCTCTCTTTATATCTGGGATTAATATAATGTGATAGCCCCTCTTTAACTATGTTTAAGTTTAAAATAGAGGCTGAGCAAATGCTACTACTGGCTCTCAGACTGCTGCCCGACATACTGACTTAAATTGCTAAAAAAAAAAGGACAAAAGAGTGGGAGATTTGCGTGTGAAGCACCTAGAAGACAATTGCCATGGAAGGATAGAATTGAATGCCATGCCTTTGGCAGAAAAGGGAAAATATGGTAAGATGTTATACAAGCAAATATCATCTCGATTTATGACATAAGCATTGGAAAGAAATAATTTGACCAGAAGCATAAAGATCAAACTAAGCCACAATGATAACACAAAATTGATAAACTGCATTAAAGGGAAAGGCACTAGACCACCCATTTAGAAGAAAACTGAAAACAAATCAAAGCAATTGGTCCATACTAACATATGGTCCAATTCAGCCTTTATCAAGAGCTGGGAACTATTTACTAAACTTTGTAGATTACTGTTACAGGTACTGTGTGACCTACCTGCTTAGAGAGAAAAGCCAGGTATTGCAGCTATTGAAGGACTATGCTGCAATGATGAAAAACAAGTTTAGCAGGAGATCTCAAGCTCTTTAGATCGACAATGGTAGTGAGTACATTAGCAAGAGATCTAAGAACAGGGCATTGTAGATAGGCACACACTCCTGAGGAAAACTGAATTACAGAGAGAAAGAACAGATCTTTCATGGTAAAAGTGAGATGAATGTTGCTGGACTTTAAGCTACTCAGCCAGTACTGGGGAGAAGCCTTTATTTATTTATTTACAGTATTTATATTCCGCCCTTCTCACCTTGAAGGGGACTCAGGGCGGATCACATTGTACCCATATAAGGCAAACATTCAATGCCATATAACATAGAACAGAGACAGACACAGAAGCAATTTAAACCTTCTCCAGCTTCCAGCTTCCTGAGGGTATGCTTGATTCCGGCCACAGGGGGAGCAGCTGCTTCATCATCCACTGCGACGGCCCTTCCTCATTCCAACGGTGGCTGGGTGATTTTTATGGTGTCATAAATTAGCCTCTCCACATATAAGTGGTACCTAAATTTCCAACTTGATAGATGCAACTATCTTTCGGGTTGCTTGGGTCAGCAACGGGCAGGAGCTATATTTTATTTTTAATTGTCAGGTGCTCACCCCGACACGGGCTGGCCTCGAACTCATGACCTCTTGGTCAGAGTGATTTATTGCAGTTGGCTGCTAACCAGCCTGTGCCACAGCCCGTCCCTATATACCTATAAAACAGATTGCCAACAAAAGCAATCAATAAAACCCCATTTGAACTTTGTCACAACAGAAAACCAGCTATGTACCATATGAGAGTGTTTGGATCTAAGGCTGGTGCTCATGCAATAAAGAAGAAAAGGTCCATACTAGATGACAGAGCTGAAGATGGTATAATGGTGAGCTATGAGTTAGGATGTAAAGGCTACAGAATTCTCAAAACAAGAATTACAGTGAGAACTGTTGTGTCCTTTGATGAGACGGAAATAATAGATGTGAACCATGCAGAACAAGACTGTGCACCAGAGAAAGCCCACAATGCAGAACAGTCATGACGTAGGTAAAGGTAAAGGTTTCCCCTGACGTTAAGTCCAGTCATGTCTGACTCTGGGGGTTGGTGCTCATCTCCATTTCTAAGCTGAAGAGCCGGCGTTGTCCGTAGACATCTCCAAGGTCATGTGGCCGGCATGACTGCATGGAGCGCTGTTACCTTCCCGCCGGAGAGGTACCTATTGATCTACTCACATTGGCATGTTTTCGAACTGCTAGGTTGGCAGGAGTCATGACGTACTGACCCAAATATAGATATGAAGTCTTCCTGATAAAAAGCCTATCATAAATGAAGATGTGAAAACAAATACACAAACAGAAGAGGATACAGAGCAAGCAGAAAAAGATTTGGAGCTAGAAGTTGCCACTGAAGCAGAGGCTCCAGATCAGGAACTCAGATGTTCATCCCGATCAAACAAAGGCAATGCCTGTCCTATCTTACAAGAGCAGTGGTGCCATACAAACTACTTCGGGGGGAAAATTCAGATTCTGCAGGACAAGCAAGCAAGTGGAGAAAAGCATAAGAGGAAATAGGTTATCAAGAATCAAACCTAGACACTCACAGAACTGCCAATGCATAAGGAGCATGTGGGATATAAATGGGTCTTTAAAATCAAATGAGATTCAGAAGGGGAAATTCAGAGATACAAAGCCAGACTAGTAGCCAAGGGCTATTCCCAGAAATATGGTGAATATTATGATGAAACCTTTGCTCCAGCAGTGAGGGATGGCACAATAAAGATACTCTTAAATGTGGCAGCATCAAGAAAAATGCATGCTGAACACTTAGATTTCTTTTTTATCTCAATAATTTTTATTAAACAAACAAAAAAGGGGGGAAGGGTAAAGAACACCAATTATTTTTTCTTCTTTGTTTAAAACTAATTATACAAATAAATAGGGGAAGAAAAATTAGGAAAAAATGGAAGAGAGCAAAAAAAGAGGGAAGAAAAAGGTAATTAAAAAACAAAGAACAAGAGGAAATAAACCAACAGGGGTAGTTGTTGACTTCCAATCTCTTCCTCTTGGGATAGATCCTTTATAGTCTTTCTTCTTTAGTTAGACTCTCTTTACAATTTGTAGTTTTTCAAATGAACATTTTTCCATTGTCTGAGAACACTTAGATTTCATAACAGTTTCCTTACATGGGAAATCACAGAAAATATTTACTTGGAACAACCTTCTGGATTTGAAAGAATAGGAAATGAATCATTTGTTATCTAAAGCAAGGTGTAAGTGCTTGGAATGAAAAACTAAAAAAAAGATGTTAACTAAAAAGATGCTAATGATCAGAAGCAAATCTGATCATTGTCTTTAAACATGATGCAAAAATGATAAATGGACTTACACTCTGGCTTACGTTGTTGACTTAATTTTGGCTCATGAAGATGAAACCAGTTGTGAAAAAATCATAAGCCATTTAAATAAAAATGAAGAGAAAATACTAGGAGACATTAGATAAAGGTAAAGGTTCCCCCTGACGCTAAGTCCAGTCATGTCTGACTCTGGGGGTTGGTGCTCTTCTCCATTTCTAAGCCGAAGAGCCGGCGTTGTCCATAGACACCTCCAAGGTCATGTGGCTGGCATGACTGCATGGAGCGCCGTTACCTTCTCGTCGGAGCGGTACCTATTGATCTACTCACATTTGCATATTTTCGAACTGCTAGGTTGGCAGGAGCTGGAACTAACGGTGGGCGCTCAAGCTGCTCCTGGGATTTGACAGTTCAGCAGCTCAGCGCTTTAACACACTTTGCCACCGGGGCTCCAATTACTTATCTGGAAATGCAAATAGAAAGTGAAGAAAGTGAAAACTTTCTCCTCAATCAAGAACAAAAGATCCACAAGCTCACAGAATACCTAGGACTCAAAGAGGCCAAGCCAGTGGCCACACCTATAGAAACAAACTACTTCAAGACAGATGAACACAATGAACTTTTACCAAATAATAATCAATATAGAGTGCTATCAGAAAGCTGCTATATCTAATCACTACCACAAGCTGCTAATCAACCAAGGTTTTGTATAATGTTACATCAGAGGTTGGAATTCTTTGTAGATAAGAATTGGCAGATCACAATAAAGAGCCCTGAGAATAGTGGCTCTGGGTAGCAGACAATGTTGTATTCTTGCCCTGGACCCTGGCTCTGCTGCCCCTCAGTTTGTTTTTGGCCTCTTTTGACAAATGGTATCTCCAATTTCTGGACCCTGACCTTAGCTTTGTTTTCAAGAACTCCTGACTTTTGATCTCTGGACTCTGTCAAATGGTATTTCTGTCTTCTGGGGTCTGATTAAGGTTTTGTTGTAACTCCTGTTTTGAATCCTGACTCTGTTGCTATTCTGACTCCTGGCATTTCTGACTCTGGATTGTGACCTTGGCTTTTGTTTGTTTCTGATTTGACTCTCTTGCTGACAAGTGTATACAAATTCACATTCAAAATGAGGCTAGACAAAAATCTTATACAACATTATAGGGAGGGAGATGTTCAAATTTATATGTTTTACCAAGAGAAGACAGCAAAATCTATACAAGAAAGAGAATTTGCATAGAGGAAGTCAGAGTGGACTATTCGAAAGCCCATTTCAATGTGAAAAGCATGTTAAAATTAAATGGATATATTGTTGACTTGCAAATAAAATTGTGACTGGACTGTGATAATGAATGGAGGACTTGAGAAGAATTAAAATTAATTAACAATATTTTTGTGTGGAAGTGGATGGAGTGATGAAATGAGTAAAAAATGAAATATAAAGATGGGATTACAAAAATTGAACTTTAGACAAAATGCTTAAACTGCTTGCATTAATATTATCTATGGGCAAGTGGAACATTTAAAATGAATGGTAAATATAATAAGAAATGCTTAAGGTATTAGTATTACTATCATCTATGGGTAGTTAGAACATTTAAAATGAAGGGGTATACAATATGATATATTGTGGGAAAAGGTGAAATAAGATCAAATTAGAATAAAAGAAAAATCAGGGGGTGTTTGCATTAATATCATTTCTGGGCAGATGGAACATTTCAGTTGATGGGGAAATATTGAATAAAAATGATGGATTATAAAAAGATAAAGCTAGACCAAAAGGGAAAAAATGGGGTGGCTGTATGAAAAAATCCGCAAAACAGAGAATCCGCAATAAGTGAACTGCGAAGTAGTGAGGGAACACTGTATATGTAATAGTTTGATAATTGCCTTTGCATGCTGAGGGGGAGAGTCATTTGCGTTTTTAATGTAAGATTTTTAAAAATATTTTTATTCAGAAATATAAATACACAGAGAGAAAATTAAAGAAAAGAAAAACAATGCCAGTAAAACAATTTTCCATAATATTTAAAATTAAACTACAACAGTGAACACAACTCTATCTAAAACAGCCACCCTAAACAAACCAACACTAATACAGTAGAGTCTCACTTATCCAAGCCTCGCTTATCCAAGCTTCTGGATTATCCAAGCCATTTTTGTAGTCAATGTTTTCAATATATCATGATATTTTGGCGCTAAATTCATAAATACAGTAATTACAACATAACATTACTGCCTATTGAACTACTTTTTCTGTCAAATTTGTTGTATAACATGATGTTTTGGCGCTTAATTTGTAAAATTATAACCTAATTTGATGTTTAATAGGCTTTTCCTTAATCCCTCCTTATTATCCAAGATATTCACTTATCCAAGCTTCTGCCAGCCCGTTTAGCTTGGATAAGTGAGACTCTACTGTAAATACATTCTAAACATATAACTACTAAACCTAATCTACAAGCTCACACTCATTGCCTGTTGGTTTTTACTTTTTATTTTCTGTTCCTTTTATCTATCTATCTATCTATCTATCTATCTATCTATCTATCTATCTATCTATCTATCTATACACACACACACACACATACACACACTGGTATATACCCTTCTATATTTATTTATTTTTCTAAATCAGAAAAACAATTGTTGAAGTTTGACCCATTATTTGCTGTAAAAATGATAAATAAGTTCCAGTCTTTCTTAACGTTAGTCAGGGATTTCTCTTTGATTGACATTGTCAGTTTGTCCATCCATGCTAATTCACAAATCTTTATGAGCCATTCCTCTTGTGATAGGATAGCTGGATCTTTCCATCTCTGGGCATAGATAATTCTCCATGCAGCAATCATATATAGTAAAATATTTTCCTCCATGTTTCCTTTCTAGTTAATTGTACAGTATCCCCAGCAAGTAAAACTCTGGTTTCATCATGATTTAAAACTTCACAATTTCGTCTGCCATCATATGCATTTCAGTCCAATATTTCTGGGTCTTTTTACTAAGTCCCAACATTTTTCTCACATTTCCAATATTGACTAGAACTGGGGTGTTGTGTTATTTCCAGGCTGGATGGCTGTGTTCTAGCAGCATTTTCTCCCGATGTTTCACCTACATCTGTGTCTGGCATCTTCAGAGGATCCTGTAGCTGTAACAAATACAAATTTTGTATCTGTTTTAAACCATTTACTGATTTATCTATGAGCAAACCACTGTATTGTAAACTCCTCTGTCTTTAACTCCTCTCTCATCTTTAGCCTGTATTGATCATTGTGTAATAATAACAGATCTTTGTAAGTCAACCTTTTTGCTTCCAAAGGAATGTATCTTCTAAAAAAACTTAATACGGAGAACACCATAATAACATCTTTGCAGAAAATCTATTCTTACAGTAGAGTCTCACTTATCCAACACTCACTTATCCAACGTTCTGGATTATCCAACACATTTTTGTAGTCAGTATTTTTAATATATGGTGATATTTTGGTGCTAAATTCGTAAATACAGTAATTACTACATAGCATTACTGCGTATTGAACTACTTTTTCTGCCAAATTTGTTGTCTAACATGATGTTTTGGTGCTTCATTTGTAAAATCATAACCTAATTTGATGTTTAATAGGCTTTACCTTAATGCCTCCTTATTATCCAACATATTCACTTATCCAACATTCTGCCGGCCCGTTTATGTTGGATAAGTGAGACTCAACTGTATATTTATTCCACACTTGCAATAGTGATCTTTTTATGAAGTGTGACTGTTAAAATTTGAATCTTTATTTTATCATACCAAAGTTAAGCATGCACCCCACAGTCCAGACAATCTCCTTTTAATTGTAATAAACTTATGTTTCTCGATGTTAACTAGTCCTTCAACCATGTTAACCATATTTCCAACAACAGGCATAGCATTATATTTTCAGATCGGGGAGACCCATTCTTCCTCTCTTCTTGTCATCTTGTAATACCTTAAATCTAACCCCAGGTTTCTTTCTTTTCCAAATAAAGGTTATATGATCTTTTGACATTGTTTAAGTGGAATGTCATTTGTTAAAATTGGTCAAGTTTGAAACAAAAAAAAATCTTAGGTAATATATTTATCTTAATGGCTGAAGTTCTACTCATATGTTACAATTTTAAACATTTCCACCTATGCAAATCTTTTTAAAATCTCTTTCCATATTTTATCATAATTACCATTAAATAATTTGGAAATTTAATAGAGATATTTGTTACCAAATATTTAACCTTTTGAGCTACCTGAAAACTCAATTTCTTACTTACGGTAATTTATTTCTTCTACTTTAGAAATGTTTTAGTCAAAACCATAGTTTTCTCCTTGTTAATTTTAAATTCTGACATATAATTTCAAAATTGAGTTCAAACTCCCACATGTATACAAAGGATCTTCTAAAAATAAGACCGAATCATCTGCAAAAGCTTTTAGTTTATAACTTTAAACTTTTATATTTACATATTTGATGTCAATTTTAGCTCTTATTGTTCGATACAATTCTTTTTTCACCATTAAAAACAACTGGTGAAAGGACATTCTTGTCTAATTCTTGTCTATATTTTACAAGGCTTTATCAATTTTACATTCATCAATTCTGAGTAATTTGCTTGACATAGATCTATTTAATCCATTCTTGAAAATTGGGTTTGAAATTTATCTTTTCCATGACAGTCCACATAAATGGCCATGATACATTGTCGAATGCTTTTTCAGCATCTAAAATATCAGAGCTGTCTGTTTTTCATGATAAGGAGCCCCGGTGGCGAAGTGTGTTAAAGCGCTGAGCTGCTGAACTTGCAGACCAAAAGGTCCCAGGTTCAAACCCCGGGAGCGGCATGAGCGGCCGCTGTTAGCTCCAGCTTCTGCCAACCAGCAGTTAGAAAACATGCCAATGTGAGTAGATCAATAGGTACCGCTCTGGCAGGAAGGTAACGGCGTTCCATGTAGTCATGCTGGCCACATGACCTTGAAGTTGTCTACGGACAACGCCGGTCCTTCGGTTTAGAAATGGAGATGAGCACCAACTCCCAGAGTCAGACATGACTGGACTTAATGTCAGAGGAAACCTTTACCTTTTATCATGATGTTGTAAAATGTCCAGAATACACTTAATATTGTCACTTCAGTGTTTGGTAAAAATCCTGCTTGGTTATTGTTTATTAAAGTCTGTAAAACATGTCAATATATTTGCGGTGAGGTGGCTAATATCTTGGGGAAATAGCATCTGCTTATACCAAACTTAACATGATACAATGTTATAAACTTGATTCTGGGTTTGTTTGTTTGTTTGTTTGTTTTTTTCCTGACAGCCAAATAATCTTTTTTTTTTACAACATGCTCTCCTGAAGACCAAATGAGACCTTATCAATATAATTAAAATAATTTGAAATCCATTTAAAACGTAAGAGAAAGATTGAGACGCCTCAGCAAGATGACAGGGGGGGGGGAAAAGAAAATCCCAATAATTTTCCGAGAGGGAGAAGCCACCATTTGCAGAGATTGCTGATCCTAGAGGTATCTTGGGATTGACAAAGATACTTCCTTGGCAAAGGGAGTTCAGAGAAAGATTTCACAAGAAGCACAAAACCCAGCTAGGAGCCATGAAAACGGTCCGTTGGCATGGGGGTCACTGTAAACCCACAGCAATGTCAAATTGCCCATGTTAATGAAGACTTGGAGAAGATTCTCATTCTGATAGACACTCTTATCTGTTGATGGATGAATCTCCCTTTTGGCACTCTCTTCTATGTAACTATGAGTAAAAAAAATTAAGTAATTAATTAAGCAAACTGCCTGGAGCTATAAGAGACAACACCCTCTGCCCCCCGAAAAGGAATGGCATTTAAGAAATTCCAGAATGTCATTAAAGCTAACACATTTTGAGAACCTCAACAGTTTATTAGTTTACAGCCTACCCAATTAAAAAGACTTAAAGTTTTGTTTATACTTCAATTTTCTATAAGATAAAATGTTATCATGATCAAAGATGTGGAGAAATAATAATTTGAACTGTCAAAAGTAGATTTCTTTCTTTCTTCCAGTTTCTAGCAACAGTAACCAACAACAAAGGGAGAGACAAAGAAACTGTACAAGTGTATTATTAAATTCTCCATTTAAAAAATAAGTTGGAAATTGCACAAGAACTGCTGTTTATATTGATACTGTTGAGATATATTGAAGGTTCAAATGATTGCACAACAAATTGCATTCAAAGCCTAGATGTCCATTGACCAGTCTAAATCAACTGAATTAGTACACTTTTTGATGAACCAAAGTCAATGAGAAAGGATGTATCTACAGAATTGAAAGAAATATGCAACTCTTTGGGAAAGTTCACTGGAGTGCTAAATCAAGTGAACCAGAAAGTTGGAATTCAGAACTGGGAAAGTAGAGTTCTTAGCTAAATTGGCACATATCAGGGAGAGGTTTTTGTATGTACTGGCTTTCTTAGAGAGTGGGAGAAAAAGATCAGAGTCTGTGGCCTTCCAAACAGCAGAGAGAAGATAAAATGACTGAAGCATTGGCTGATTTTTTGGAAATCCTACATTAGATGGGAAGTTGATAAAATGTATTGACAAGATGCATACATGGCCAGACAGAGAAATCTGCCTAGAGAAGTGGTGGCCAATTTCTTTTAGATTTCTTATTAATCCTACAATGCACCCAAAGAATTGCAGCTGGTTTATTTTTTTTTTAATCTGGTACTAATTTCTAAAAAGGTAGATTGCCTGCATGAAAAAAACGAGGACTTTATTTTAAAGCATCTGCGTTTTTTATAAATAAAAAAAAACAGAATCATAGAATTGAAAGGGGCCTATAGGCCATGGTGTCTAACGCCCTGCTCAAAGCAAGAAACACAATTTGAGTATGACTAGCAGGTAGCTCTTTTTGAAGATGTCCAGAGAAAACTACATTACCCATCTCCAGGTAATCATTTCCGCTGTCAAACCACTCTTACTATAACTCATTGAAGTATGTGTTCATTTTGTATTTCCTGTTCTCTGTCACTTAATTGGTGGGGAAGTCATTGTAGACTTTTTAGGATAGTTTAGAAAGGACTTGAGTCTTAGGTTATCTTTTATCATTTATAATCCAAAAAGAAATGATTTCCCAGTACCCCACAGTAGTCTGAAATTACTTCAATGTCAAAGTTGCCAACTTTCCCCTCCCCTCTGATCTTTTGTGCTTTTTAACAATTGGCTTACATGCAGAAATTTGGAAAAGGAAATTATTACTGAAATAAAAATGAAGTAGTGGAAAAAGCTTCTGAAAAATTTTGACAAGTTAAAAAGAGAGACGGGCCGTCAGGCATGAGACCCCCAAACTTTCTGCTGCTCATTAGCTCTCAAGGCAGGTCCATCTCCATTTGATTCATATTTGCTTTCCTTATGCTCTTCCCTCATTTCTTTTCCAGAAAACATGAGACCGCCAGAAAAACAGGTTTAGGAGGCCCCTGATTTCAGACTGTTCCTAAAGGGATAAACACTTTGTTGACATGTTTCAAGTTTGGCATGGAGACAAAATGCTTTGACCAGTGCCAGACATACTGGCAGACCAAATGAATGTAAGTAAAATTGACACAGATATGATAAGCAGCATGGCACTCATTGAAAATAAACTCATAGAATCATAGAATCATAGAGTTGGAAGAGACCTCATGGGCCATCCAGTCCAACCCCCCGCCAAGAAGCAGGAAATCGCATTCAAAGCACCCCCAACAGATGGCCATCCAGCCTCTGCTTAAAAGGGAGATGGGCCGAAACTAACAAAATGAAGTTCAACAGGGACAAATGCAAGATACTTCACTTCGGCAGAAAAAATGGAAATCAAAGATACAGAATGGGGGACGCCTGGCTTGACAGCAGTGTGTGCGAAAAAGATCTTGGAGTCCTCGTGGACAACAAGTTAAACATGAGCCTACAATGTGATGCGGCAGCTAAAAAAGCCAATGGGATTTTGGCCTGCATCAATAGGGGAATAACGTCTAGATCCAGGGAAGTCATGCTCCCCCTCTATTCTGCCTTGGTCAGACCACACCTGGAATACTGTGTCCAGTTTTGGGCACCGCAGATGAAGGGAGATGCTGACAAGCTGGAAAGCGTCCAGAGGAGGGCAACTAAAATGATTAAGGGTCTGGAGAACAAGCCCTATGAGGAGAGGCTTAAAGAGCTGGGCATGTTTAGCCTGCAGAAGAGAAGGCTGAGAGGAGACATGATAGCCATGTACAAATATGTGAGGGGAAGTCATAGGGAGGAGGGAGCAAGCTTATTTTCTGCTGCCCTGCAGACTAGGACACGGAACAATGGCTTCAAACTACAGGAAAGGAGATTCCACCTGAACATCAGGAAGAACTTCCTCACTGTGAGGGCTGTTCGGCAGTGGAACTCTCTCCCCCGGGCCGTGGTGGAGGCTCCTTCTTTGGAGGCTTTTAAGCAGAGGCTGGATGGCCATCTGTCGGGGGTGCTTTGAATGCGATTTCCTGCTTCTTAGCGGGGGGTTGGACTAGATGGCCCTTGAGGTCTCTTCCAACTCTACTATTCTATGATTCTATGATTCTAAAAGCTTCCAAAGAAGGAGCCTCCACCACAGCCCGGGGCAGAGAGATCCACTCCTGAACAGCTCTCACAGTGAGGAAGTTCTTCCTGATATTCAGGTGGAATCTCCTTTCCTGTAGTTTGAAGCCATTGTTCCGCGTCCTAGTCTGCAGAGCAGCAGAAAACAAGCTTGCTCCCTCCTCCCTATGACTTCCCTTCACGTATTTGTACATGGCTATCATGTCTCCTTTCAGCCTTCTCTTCTGCAGGCTAAACATGCCTAGTTCTTTAAGCCACTCCTCATAGGGCTTGTTCTCCAGACCCTTGATCATTTTAGTTTCCCTCCTCTGGACGCTTTCCAGCTTGTCAACATCTCCTTTCAATTGCGGTGCCCAGAATTTAACACAGTATTCCAGGTATGGCCTGACCAAAGCAGAATAGAGGGGTAGCATGACTTCCCTGGATCTAGATGCTATACCCCTATTGATGCAGGCCAGAATCCTGTTGGCCTTTTTAGCAGCCGCATCACATTGTTGGTTTATATTTAACTTGTTGTCCACGAGGACTCCAAGATCTTTATCTCACGTACTGCTGGGATAGTCTTTTGTGATGCTTGAGCTTACTTGACTAGTTCCAGTCAATCAATCAATGGATACTTCCTTCAACATATCTGCTCTTAATAATGGTCAACATGAAAACTCATTTGGCCCAAAGCTGTACTTGAAAAATTAACCAAGCTAGATGCAACATAACTACATCAGTCAAAAACGATACATGTTCACTTTGCTGAACCAGGATTCAACAAGTTTGGTTTCCATGAGGTCAGCTGGACCAAAGCAGAAAAAGATATGGTAAAAAATTCCAGAGATTTCCCTAGTGTTGTCACTCTTTACACTCTCCCCACCCCTCCTCCTCCTCCTGTGTAAAAGTTATTGTCATATTCCATGGAGGTTCAGGTAGGCAGATGAATGGAAAGCGTTCCTCTCCATTACTAGCTGCACTTGACTGGAGTCTCATTACATTACGATGGTGCTTTAGCAGGTGAATGGGCCTCGCGTCTGGGTTCCGAGCACCCCTCATACCTCCCTGATAACGTAAATTACCCTCCGCCTCATTGCCTCAAATGATCAAACATCAAATTGCAAGTTTAAAAAAAAGGTGGGGGGAGGAAGGAGGGAGAAACAAGAAAAGCTGAAGAGAACTGCAGGTTGAATCTTGACAGTCAGCAATGGAGATGCGTTCATGCCTCTTAAATGCTTGCTAAAGATGAATCCATCAAAAGCTTGAATCACAGTAATTTTGCTGACATTAAAGCACACCTGTAAAACCCAAACAAAGCTTTGTAACTCAAAGCTGCAGCCATCACATCACACACATAATCTTGTGTCTTTTTATAAAGGAAGGCAGGCAAGGTTGTAACCAATCTCTCTCCATCACAGGCAAAGCTGGTAAAGACAGATTTTCTCCATTGCTGTTTTTGTTGTTAAAAAAGTGACTACCATTTCCAGATTAAAAACCCTCCAACCATGGTGAAAATTCTTGCAACCTGATTCAAGCTGGAAATACAATGGTGGACTAGAGAGGAGGGAGGTTGGGCAATTTTGTGCATGCGTGTATGTGGAAGAGGAGGGGGCAGGCTGGTCAACTCCACATCAAGAAATATGGATCTAGGGAGGGTAACGAGGTGTATTACAAAGAAGAGGCTGTATGTCTTTTCTCAGTATTTAAATGTGTACTTAATGTGGTGCTCAGTGAAATGGCTAATCTGATAATGCAAAGAGTGTTTGCTGAAGTATTCTGCGAAATGTTTACCACAATATTTCACGGGAATTGTGTTTGGTAAAAAACGGGAATCGCTCTAGCATAAAGGAAAAAGCTCATTGCACAATATAGTGGGGATATTAAGAGGTTTATTTAGAGGTGTATTTAGTGCACTATGAAAAGCGAGTTAAGTACTGGGCATTTTATTAATGATTTTAAGGGTGGGGCTGAGCTTAATACACAAGGAAATTCCGAATAAGATATTGAGATATTGGAGATACTTCTTGAACGCTGACATAACACTTTTGCTGAAGTGCTTTGTTGAATTTTAAATGATTCATAGTTAAACAATCCAACTAAATGAGTAATTCATAACTCATCTTATAATAATAATAATAATAATAATAATAATAATAATAATAATAATAATACTTTATTTATATACCGCCCTATCTCCTGGATGGGACTCAGGGCGGTTTCCAATCATAAAAACAACACAAACATTACATAGCAAACATAATAACACATTATTAAGCAAAGTAAAAATACAATTATAGAAATAAATAACACTTATATGACCTGATCAAGGGGATGGGAACCATAAACCCAATATATTAAAATGTATCATTTTAAGTTATAGAAATCTTTAAGTTAGAAAAATTTATACAATTTTTGCCCCTGCTTTGCTTGTCAATTGTTTCAGATGCAGCTCCCTCACATCAATGCCAACGTCCAGCATCATTTATTGGACAATTTCAACCATGAACATTTTTTGACTAATACTATAAATACAAATTAGGCATTAAGGGTCGTGGATGGGGTGGGATGAGTGCTCTAATATCAACTGACATACCAGCACTTTCTGTGAACACATACTGGCTGAAGACAATGAATGTTCAAATCTTGAAGTGAGTTTGTCTCGATTGGAGACGTTGGTCAAGGCTATATTCATTACATACTTGGTGTCTTTGTTCAGTCACACAAATTTGGTATTCAGAGTGCACAAAAATAAACACCATGGGACTCCCATGACAAATTATAATGTGTTTCATTTGCACCCTGGGCTATAACAGTGGGACCCAACAAGCAGGTTAAGAGGTAAAGGTTTTCCCCTGACGTTAAGTCCAGTCATGACTGACTCTGGGGGTTGGTGCTCATCTCCATTTCTAAGCCAAAGAGCCGGCGTTGTCCGTAGACACCTACAAGGTCATGTGGCCGGCATGACTGCATGGAGCACCGTTACCTTCCGCCAGAGCAGTACCTATTGATCTACTCACATTTGCATGTTTTCGAACTGCTAGGTTGGCAGGAGCTGGGGCTAACAGTGGGCGCTCATTCCGCTTCTGGGACTTGAACCTGGGACCTTTCGGTCTGCAAGTTCAGCAGCTCAGCGCTTTAACAGACTGCGCCACCACCAGCAGGTTACCAATCCACAATTTTTTTTTTAAAAAAAGGTTGTTCTCCTGAGTTTAAACTATTAGGACAAACATCATTAATATCCATAACATGCCTTAAGTTGATATGTGGAAGTGGAATGGTTCATGCGATACCAATGTGTATCAATACACATGTGGATTCAGTTATGCTTTGTGGTGTGTACTTAGTGGCTTTGTTGAATCACACAACATTGCCATTCAGCAGAAGGGTGGCACTGCATGGACAAGTTTATGCTACACAAATCCTGATGATGTAGGATCTCTGCCACCATTTTTCCACAGTACAGGTTCTGATACTTCAAATATGTCTTAAAATAGATGAGCAAAAGCAGGAAAACTCACACATAAGAAAGGAGAAAGACTGTCACAGATGTATGCTTATCATATTCTGGATCAGAGCTACAGGAACAGAAGCAGATTGTTTGTCACAAATCCAATAAACATTTCACAGACCACAGGGCAGATCAAGGATTTGGATTCAAGGTTTTCTAATACTGTTGATGCAGAACAATGTGATCCATTATCCAGATGCAAGTCCCACTGATTTCGGCGTGGTTTAAAACAACTATACTCAATGGGATGCACTTTTGAGTAATCTTCCGGCCGCCCAAGGTTGCAATCCAAAGTGCGTAAATCTCAGGCTGCTTTTGTCTCTGGTTTTTGCATATATGAGTGGTCGTGTTCACAAATACCTTGTCAGTGGGCAAAAGGCATATGCTTCTCTGTTTGGTGCCAGGTCCTGGTTATGGCAATTGTACATTGCTAAGCCCAGAAGCATATTCATTTGGGTTTTTTTTTTCCTTTTATAGAGTTGGCCCTTCATATTCATGGATTCTATAACTACAGCTTGAAATATTTTTAAAAATCCAAAAAGCAAACCTTTATTTTGGAGGGATACAATTTTACCATTTTTACCATTCTACTATACCATCATAGTAACGGCGCTCCATGCAGTCATGCTGGCCACATGACCTTGGAGGTGTCTACGGACAACGTCGGCTCTTCGGCTTAGAAATGGAGAGGAGCACCAACCCCCAGAGTTGGCCACGACTGGACTTAACGTCAGGGGAAACCTTTACTTTTACCCTATACCATCATATATAATGAGACGAGTATCCACAGAGGGTCTTGGAATAAATCACCAGTGGATACCAAGGACTCACTGAATTGCCTGTTATTCAGTCCTTCACTTTAAGTTAAAGGGCAAATTGCAAAGTTATGTTTTAAATAAAAAGAATGCATAGATTTTACAATTTAGTTTCTTTGTGCTTCCTGCTTATGCTAAATATCATTTCATCACCTAGCTGATCAGAAATGGTGAGTGGCACCAAGGTGTCAGTGTACATATTTTCATTGGTTTATATATTCTTTTTGCTCTAAGAAGTATGCTTATTGACTCAGTCAAATAATACTGCAAGTTGCTCTTAATGAGATATGCTGCATTATCACAGGATGTCTATGTCCTACAGCACTGGAGAAATTATTCTGTTTAGCCAGTATTGTGCACCACCTGACATCCGCCAGTAATGAAAGGACCAAGGCATGGACATCTCAGCAAATCTTCTGTTTGGATATCAGCTAGCATGCCAATGCCTTAAATGAAGAAACAGCTTCCTAAGATCTACAGAGATACTAGCAGGAACACCACAGCAAGCGAGAGTCTTAAAGTGGCAGGCTAAAACCCAGAACCTTAATCAGTGGCTGATACCAGATGAGAAACTCCCTCCTGGGTACACAGAGGACTGGGCGACTTGAAAGGCTCTGAACAGACTGCGCTCTGGCACCATGAGATGCAGAGCCAACCTTGAGAAAGAGGACCACAAAGTGGAGTTCACGACATGCAAGTGTGGAGAAGAGCAAACCACAGACTACTTACTACAATGTAGCCTGAGCCCTGCCATATGCACAATGGAGGACCTTCTCACAGCGACACCAGAGGCACTCCAAAGTGGCCAGCTTCTGGTCAAAAGAAATTTAGTATAATGTCAAGTTTTTAACTTTGATTGTGGTTTTTATACATTATAGCTGTAGTCTCGATTTGCTTCTGACACAATAAATAAAATAAAGCCCTTAGAAATGTGGTAGTCACTCCAGTAGCCTAGAAATAATAATAACAACAACAACAACAACAACAACAATAATATTACATATTCTGCCCTGGCAGAATATGTAAAGCAAAGTGAAGAACCTGCTTTGATTGAAGTCAAAAATCAGAAACTCCTCAAAGCACAGCAGACAAAGAATCAGTACAAGAAAACCGCACTACAAATTAGAGCTGACAGCTGGCACAACAAAACACTGCATGGAAAGTTCCTTGACAAAATTGAAGGAAAAGCTGATAAGGAGAAGACCTGGCTATGGCTCACGAATGGGACTCTGAAGAAGGAGACAGAAGGCCTGATCCTTGCAGCCCAGGAACATGCCATCAGAACAAATGCAATTAAGGCCAAGATTGAAAAATCAGCTGATGACCCAAAATGCAGACTGTGCAAAGAAACGGACGAAACCATTGATCATATCCTCAGCTGCTGTAAAAAAAATCACACAGACAGACTACAAACAGAGGCTCAACTATGTGGCCCAAATGATTCATTGGAACGTATGCCTCAAGTACAACCTTCCAACAGCAAAGAACTGGTGGGATCACAAACCTGCAAAGGTAATGGAAAATGAGCAAGCAAAGATACTGTGGGACTTCCAAATCCAGACTGACAAAGTTCTGGAACACAACACACCAGACATCACAGTTGTGGAAAGGAAAAAGGTTTGGATCATTGATGTTGCCATCCCAGGTGACAGTCGCATTGACGAAAAACAACAGGAAAAACCCAGCCGCTATCAGGATCTCAAGATTGAACTTCAAAGACTCTGGCAGAAACCAGTGCAGGTGGTCCCGGTGGTGATGGGTACACTGGGTGCTGTGCCAAAAGATCTCAGCAGGCATTTGGAAACAATAGACATTGACAAAATTACGATCTGCCAACTGCAAAAGGCCACCCTGCTGGGATCTGCACACATCATCCGAAAATACATCACACAGTCCTAGACACTTGGGAAGTGTTTGACTTGTGATATTGTGATACGAAATCCAGCATATCTATCTTGTTTGCTGTGTCTTGAAATAATAATAATAATAATAATAATAATAATAATAATAATAATAATAATAATGTAAGTTGAACTATTAAGCAGTTTATTTTTAACACAGTTCAGGGCATCAACTCTGACAGTTGTCAATAAGGTCCAAACGAATCAATGTGTTCTTACACTGGTGTCTGCCAGTGTTGTTGCTGCATCTGGTTAACTTGCAAGAGCAATGAGAAAAAAAAAGAGCGAAAAGAAACGAAGAAGTAAGATTATCAAATAACATGAAGATCCGCAGAAGTCAGGAGGTGTCACTTTGCTTTTCTTATCAAGAAAATAAATCCATGCTACAGGTCGTATTGCTTTAAAACAAAACAATCTGAAATTTAGCATTGAGCTATTTGGCTATTTCCTTTTGCAAAACTAGGTCTTTGAAACATATATATGAGCTATCTTTTAAAGGCTAGGCGTGGTACCATTTAATATACAGTAGAGTCCTACTTATCCAACATTTGCTTATCCAACGTTCTGGATCATCCAAGGCATTTTTGTAGTCAATGTTTTCAATGCACTGTGATATTTTGGTGCTAAATTCGTAAATACAGTAATTACTACATACCATGTTTCCCTGAAAATAAGACAGTGTCTTATATTAATTTTTGCTCCCAAAGATGTGCTAGGTCTTATTTTCAGGGGATGTCTTATTTTTCCATGATGAAGAATTCGCATTTATTGTTGAACAAAAAAAATGAACATTTATTATATACTGTACAGTAGTTGTCATCACAAACCAACATAACCAGACAAACTCTGAATCCTGTCAAGAATTTCTTGTTACTATCATTATTTCCATGTACAGATAGTATGTACATTTACCGATCCTGCATGCTCTGGTGTTCTGTTTGGCAGGCGCTGGGCCTGCTTCCAAACAGAAACTTTGCTAGGTCTTACTTTCGGGGGAGGCCTTATATTTAGCAATTCAGCAAAACTTCTACTACGTCTTATTTTTCGGGGATGTCTTATTTTCGGGGAAACAGGGTAGCATTAATGTGTAATCAACTACTTTTTCTGTCAAATTTGTTGTATAACATGATGTTTTGGTGCTTAATTTGTAAGATCATAACCTATTTTGATGTTTAATAGGCTTTTTCTTAATCTCTCCTTATTATCCAGCATATTCGCTTATCCAACGTTTTGCCGGCCTGTTTATGTTGGATAAGTGAGACTCTACTGTATTGGAAATATAATTTTCAACTATTGTTTCATGGAAGTAAGGAGAAAAACAAAGTATTTCCCAGTTTGAAATAGGTGGGAAACATTAAAATATATAAATATTTGGGAGGAAAATGTAGTATCACATAATTTAAAAAATGAAAGATGTGTTTCACCTACAAAATATAGCTAGGCACAGCCAACATATATGTAGAGATGTTTTGTTTCTCTTTGGAATATGCAGAATGTAGCCTTGATCATTTCAAAAATAATGAGCATTTTTATAGCATCCTTTTGTCTGTCATATAAATTCAGGTCTTACAAGGTATGGTTATTAAAGATTCTGTGGCATGTTTTGAAACAGGAGGGTTGTTCTAGCAGGAGCACTTTGGCTACATTCCAATGTGAATAATTACACTCACTGAGTCTCTACTATCTTTCAGTTCAACTGGAAAAAATACTCTCTTCATTTCCACCCTGTTTGGCCTCCCCCCTCCCTCCGCTTTTTTAATGCTTTTCCTTCAGAATGGCTGCCAATATTCTGTTCCAGAGCTGGATGCTATTTATATTATATTACATTCTATTATTATATTAATATCCTACCTCTCTGCCAAAACTGGCACTCAGGGTGGCTAACAGCAAAACAAATCTAATAATTTATAAATTTAAAACATGCAAACAAGCTAAATACACAATTAAAAACACATAACTAAAAGGTGGTAACAGCCCCTTATAGCTAGAAACAGTGTAAAAGCCAAAAATATATCTGAATGAAAAGGTGTTTGCCTGCTGGCACAAGGACAAAAGAGGGGAAAACACTGCCTAATCTTTCTCAACAGAGAACTTAAGAGAAAGCCCTCTGTCGTGTTCCCAAGGCTCGTTGGACCTTAAAATCTGGGGAGATTTGTAAGAGATGTATGTGTCTTTAATTTAAAAAAAAACAACACACACACACACACACACACACACACAGAGCAAATGTTTATTTATTTATTTATTTATTTCCAACATTTATATCCCGCCAATGTTGAGTATTGTTAGGGACACTACACCTGAAAAGGGATATTATATTTCTAGAAATTTACCAAGGATCTGGAGCAAATTTTCTCTTAGGAAAATTAGAGTGTGGATTCAAATGTTGGTTTCCTGGAATTGGTAGTCCAAAATACAAACTTGTATACCGCACCGGTCTTCCCTAAAAGCATACACTGTCATGGATCTTTTTATATATATACATACATATAAGATGGGGTTGTTGATTCTAGGTGCTTCATCAACTGAGGCAGACAAACTGTCAATGCCTCACAACCTCTGAGGATGCCTGCCATAGATGTGGGCGAAACGTCAGGAGAGAATACTTCTGGAACATGGCCACACAGCCCAAAAGACATACAACAAAACTGTCAGTGGTGTTAGTCCCTGTCATATGATGCCATGTACATCTCACTGCCAGTTTCCTCCCCATGATTTCCCTGCCCCGATCCCACTATGTTAGTGTCACCTGTCTTGGTGTGATGGGCCTGTTTCATTTCTTTCTGGAAGTAAAGTAATGGGAGGGCAAAGGATTCTCCTCTTATCCCTCCTCTTCCTTTTCACTATTCCCAAGTTGGCAGTTTTCCGTTTATTTTATACTAGCTTAGGTACCCGGTGATGCACAGATTCGGTCTTTTGTAATGATAAACATTAGAAGTAGTCATTGTTTGTTTTGGGGTTTTATTAATCGTCCCATTAGAAAATTTATTTAACCTGTTTGTATGTTTTAATTTTATAAATTATTAGTGTGTGTGTGTGAACTACAACTTCCATCATTCTGGGTGTATCCCCCCCCCCCCCCAAACACTGCAAGTATTCTAAGTTGGGTCTCTGTGCCAAGTGTAGTCCAGATCCATCATCGGTTGGGTTCACAGTGCTCTCTGCATGGGAGTGAACCATAACTCCCAAAATTTAAGGTCAATTTCCTCCAAACCCCGCTAGTATTCAAAGTTGTTCATGCTGGGTATGCATGCCAGATTTGGTCCAGATCCATCAATTGAGTTCACAGTGCTCTTCGTGTGGTAAATCATAATCCCCAAAATTCAAGATCAATTCCCTCCAAACCCTGCCAATATTCAGAGTTGGCCATGTTAGGTCTGCATGACAGGTTTGGCTCAGATCCATCATCGGTTGGGTTCACAGTACTTTCTGGATGTGGGTGAATCTCCCAAAGTTCAGGATCAATTCTCCTCGAAACCCCACCAATATTCAAAATTGACCATGTTGGTTATGTGTGCCAAGTTTGGTTGAGATCCATCATTTGTTGGAGAGTCACAGTGCTCTCTGGATACAGTGTGAACTACAACTCCCATCATGCTAGGTCTGTCCCCTGCAAGCCCCTCCAGTTGTTTGTGTTGGTCATTGAGGGTCTGTGCCAGGTTTGGTCCAGATCCATCATCGTTGCGATTCAGAATGCTTTCTAGATGCAGAGTGAACTACAACTCCCATCATGGTGGATCAGTCCCCTCCCCAACCCTTCCAGTATCCAAAGTTGGTCATTTTGGGTATGTGTGCTACGTTTCGTCTAGATCCATCATCAGTTGGATTTACAGTGCTCTCTGGTTGTGAAGTGCTCTCTAGATGCAGGATGAACTACAACTCCCATCATGTTGGGTCAGTCTCCCCAAACCCCTCCAGTATTTTCTATTGATCATGGGGGTCTGTCTGCCAAGTATGATCCAGATCTGTCATTGGTGAGGTTCACACAGTGATCTATGGATATGAACTACAATTCCCACCATACTGGGTCAGTCTTCGCAAACCCCACCAGTACTTTCTGTTGGCCATGGTAGTTACGTGTGCCAAATTTGGTCCAGGTCCATTGTTGATGGGAGTTTCAGTGCTCTCTGAAAGTGGGGCCATTGTGCAAAATACATACAAACATAGATAGGTACATAGATAGAAAGAAACAAACTTTGACTTTTATTATAAGGTAAAGGTTTTCTCCTGACATTAAGTCTAATCATGTCAAACTCTGGAGGTTGATGCTCATCTCAGTTTCTAAGCCGAAGAGCCAGCATTATCCGTAGACACCTTCAAAGTCATGCATGGAGCGCCGTTATTATAGATATAATTATATTTACTTTTTTGGTTTTAAATGTTGGAATTGTGGAAATATACTAAAAAAAATAAAAAGAGGAAACAGCTCAACATTATCTCAGTGATAATGCGACTGTCATGAGCAGGAGATCCAGCTGATAAAGACCTTAGTCTACCCGAGTCCCTCTTTGTATTCACGAACAAGTTGTTTCTAATTCTGTGTAAATATGCTCTATGTGAATATGCTTTATTTATACAAGCAAAGAAGAACCAAACAACTAAAAAGAGAAAGAGACCAATGCAAAGGAAGCATAGCATTTCAGTACTCTCTGGGACAGAAGAGTAGCATTGCTAAAGTAGTGGGGCAGAGGCTATACAGCATTGGGAAAAGATGCAGAATGGCCAGCGGAAGCGAATAATAAGTTGGTGAGCTTGATTTGTACATGTAACTTATAAAAAGCATTTTTACATCAGATCGATGTTTCCCTCAGCACTTTAATGCACCCCATTGGTGTTCTAAAACTCTAATGATGCAGTCTGTGAGAAGCTGTCATTTATTACCCACAGATGGGGTGATAATTATTGACAAGATTGTAACTAATAATTAAACCCATTTGCTCCTTTTAAACAAGTTGATGTGAATTATTTCCAGGTAGTTGAGTAGCAGCTCTGTGGTCACTCTTGCCTTTTTCTTAGAATCTTAATGCAGTCCACCTTCAGTAGTTTGAGGGAAGTGGGTAGAGGCTCTTCCCATGGAGGCAATGCTCCACTTGCTCTACCCATCATAGTTCAACAAACCTTGGACAACACATCATAGTTAACTTTGCACATTTTTCAGCAATCCCACTACTACAAGGCTAGTAACCTTGACAAGGTGGGGGAGGAATGCTTGTCTCCAGCACCTCTGAATTTTTCAATGTTGGGAGGCACTGGGGAGATACAGAATGCAATAGAGATCTTTGGGGGGCTGCAAGCCTTCAGTGGGGTAGACTTTGCCAGCTCTCATCCTGTCATAATCCCCTAGGCTCAGAGTTCAGTTTTTTCTGTGGTCCCTGGTGTTTTATTGAAGAATGTCACATATCTGTACAAACAACATTCACAATAGCAATTTTTTTAATATATAATTTTTATTGAAAAACTACATAAAAAGTGGGGGAACAATTGAATGAAGAAAAGTAGGAAAATAGTAAAATAAAAAGAGAAGAAATACGAAAGTGTGTGTGTGTGTGTGTATATATATATATGTGTGTGTGTGTGTGTGTGTGTATGTGTGTGTGTATATATATATATATATATATATATATATATATATATATATAATAAAAGTCAATGTTTGTATGTATGCAGGCATGTGTACGGCATGTGCCAGCTTTCTGATTGGCCGCCACTATCACAGGCCACTGAAACCACCAGGAATGACAGATCTGGACCAAACTTGGCACACTTCATCCCCATGATGCACTTTATGCCCTGGTGCCATTTGTGGAACGATGGCTCATGGGTGATGGGATTTGTAGTACTTTCAATCGCTACGACTCCCACAGGCCACTGCGACACCCAGCAGTGACGGAACTGGACCAAACTTGGCACACACAACCCCCATGAAACCTGGAGCAGATTGGGGGAGGATGGACCAAGTACCATCACTCACTTCTTGCTCTGGGAGTTGTAGTTCACCCTTATACAGACAGCACTGAACCCAGCCGACTTCGAATCTGAACCAAACTTGCCACACTGTCTCATCATGCCCAACTGAGCATACAGGCAGGGTTTCGGGGTGATTGCCCTTTGGCTCTGGGAGTTGTAGTTCATCCTTATATAGACAGCACTGAACCCAGCCGACTTGGGCAACATGGGAAGCCTCCTATGTTTCCAGGGTGGTAGCAGCATGCCAGTTCCACCCCTCTAGACTTACGGAGCCCGCACAACATTGTTTGTTGGGAACTGGCTGACTCCGTGGGTGCCCGGACACTAAATTTGGACAATGGAATAGAAGGCATGCTTATCAATTTTGAAGATGACATCAAATTGGAAGGGATAGCAAATATCTCAGAAGACAGGATCAGAATCCAAAATAACTTTAACAGTTTAGAGCACTGATTCCCAAAGTGGGCGCTACCGCCCCCCGGTGGGTGCTGGAGCGATCCAGGGGTGCGGTGATGGCACCTATTAGGATCCGGGGTGGGGCCAGAGGAGGGGCGGGGCCTCTTCCCAAATGCCAGAGACAGGGCTGAGCACCTAAGGCGCCTGTTAGGACACACAGGGGCGGAGCTAGAGGAGTGGGCGTGGCTTCTTCCCAAGAGCTCGAGACAGGGCTGAGAATCTATACCTCTTCTGAGGCGCTTGTTGGGACACAGAGGGTGGAGCTAGGAAAGGGGGCGGGGCCTCCTTCCAAGAGCCTGAGACAGGGCTGAGCCTCTATACCTCTCCTGAGAGGCCTTTTAGGACTAAAGGGCGGGGCTAGGGGTGGGGGCGGGGCCTCTTCCCAAGAGTGCGAGACAGGGCTGAGCCTCTGTATACTCCCCTGAGGCACTTGTTAGAACACGGGGGCGGGGTATAGAGGTTCAGCCCCATCAGGCACTTGGGAAGAGGCCTCGCCCCCTCCTCTAGCCCCACCTCCTGTGTCCTGGCAGGCGCCACAGGACAGGGATAGAAGCTCAACCCTGCCTCAGAGCTCGTAACTCCGCCCATCCCAGTCCTGGCCTCCTATTTGTGGCCCCGCCCACCTCCCCTTGCAGGCCTGCATCTTGGACTAGGGGAGAGGCTCAGCCCTGCCCTCTTGAGCAGGAGCCACGCCCACCCCTCTAAGCCACACCCCCTTTCCAGGGGGCGCTGAGTCATATTTTTTCTGGAAAGGGGGCGGCAGGCCAAATAAGTTTGGGAACCACTGGTTTAGAGTGGGCCAGAACTAAGAAAATGAATTTCAACTTTACCCATTTACTAGATTATCACTGTTGGATAGGATCTGATCTAAAATAGCAAATCCTTTTGTTGCCTCTTCCACCTTCTCAGACATGAAATTATCTGCAAGGAAATTGTTGTACCTGTTATTCTTGGCAGAGTTTGTCTTTCAACAAATATTAAGATGGTTGTAATCGCCCATTTACTACTACACCTCTTCTTTCTGAATGTGTCATCATCAGTTCTAAGAAGGCGTCATCCAAGTCCTTAGTCCTCAGTTATGGTAAATTATCATGCACCAAAAGGTTCAATTAAGTGGATTGAGATCAGAGTCAGGAATGACTGAGTAGACCTGGGAATAAGGGAGGTGGTGGCACTATTGAGTTAACAAAGCAATTGTTTCTTTAAAGTTGATGGGCTTTTCCCTTACACTCTGAGGTTTCTACTTGCAAATTAAACTAGATTAAATGTATGATGGATGATTGATGTTTTATTGTGCAAGAATTCATCAAAGGGGGAAAAATTAAGACATCCTGAATGAAGACAACATTACAAAGCTTCAACCTCTTTTTTTAGTGAGGTGGTACAATACTTGGAAAATACTACACTGAAAGACCTAGCCAAGAAGCAAATTGGCAATTATCTTTGGGAACACAGGCTGAATCTACACAAGGACTGCATCCTAGTTTCACTATGTAGCATCTCTGCCTGGTTTAACTCTTTTATTACCACACATACTTGTTTTAATTCAAACTAAAAATATGTTTGGAAAGTCACCTGGGAGCAAGTTTGGATAGGCATATTGGTTTAAGGAGGTGTTTTGGCTGTATTGATTATACCAGTTTATAGCTAGTCATATGATAGTAGCAACTATGTTTTTTTAAAAAATCCTGTCACACATTAACATATCATATAATTATATTCAGATAGCTTTTGTTTTCCCATAATTTTGATTGTCCACTAGCACATCTATAAAGTGAAGCTAGTAGAACAGAGGGAGGTGAAATAATGACCTGCAAATGTGTCCAGTGATATGTATGTGAAAGTTCACACACAAACATCAGGTTTGAACAAAAAGGTATCTCCGGATGGTAATACAGACAAGGGAACTTCCCTTTTGTGATGGGAATGATCAGGTGACCTAAGTGACCACCAACTAACCTAGCCCATTGACCCTGACCCCAATTTCATGATGATCCCAATTCAATGGTCAAATCACACTTTAAAAGAAAACTGTTTTCCCACAAGCAGCAAAATAAACTGGTGGGCTTTTAAAAATCACCTAAAAAGCCCTCAAATATTAAAAGAAGAAATATTTTCACATCACAATAAGATAAATATCTGTTCCAACAGGACATCATTTAGTTTGTGTAGATTCAACCTCAGTCAAATGGACCAGGTGAAATAATTCAGTGAGGAGAATATTTTATCATGTTTTGAGAGAGTGGTCTAGTTTGAAATTTCTCAGAAAACAGTCTTCTCCATTTCCTTTATTGTTTGAAGTGAAACATAAAAAGTACATATACTGATAAAGAAAGATGTGTGAAATCAGATAGGAAAGCCATGCAACTTCTTGTTCCTGCTTTTGAAGCGGGATGAAGTATATCCACCTTTCTGAAATACTGGTGCATGCCACAGCTAGGAAATCAGAAGATGTTTACTTCTTGGGAGGAGAGCAATGGCTAACCTTGACAAAATAGTGAAGAGCAGAGACATCACACTGGCAACGAAGGTCCGCATATACAAAGCAATGGTGTTCCCCATAGTAACCTATGGCTGCGAGAGGTGGACCATAAGGAAGGCTGAGCGAAGGAAGATAGATGCTTTTGAACTCTGGTGCTGGAGGAAAATCCTGAGAGTGCCTTGGATTGCAAGAAGATCCAACCAGTCCATCCTCCAGGAAATAATGCCCGGTTGCTCACTGGAGGGAAGGATATTAGAGGCAAAGCTGAAGTATTTTGGCCACATCATGAGAAGACAGGAAAGCTTGGAAAAGATCACGATGATGGGGAAAATGGAAGGAAAAAGGAAGAGAGGCCGACCAAAGGCAAGATGGATGGACGGTATCCTTGAAGTGACTGGGTTGACCCTGAAGGAACTGGGGGTGGTGACGGCCGACAGGGAGCTCTGGCGTGGACTGGTCCATGAGGTCATGAAGAGTCGGAGACGACTAAACGACTGAGCAGCAGCAGCCACAGCCAGAAGCAGAATTTAATGGAATCCCATAGGTGATTCTCTGAGATACTAACCACAAGAATATATTGTTCCGTAGTATGTCAAGTGACAGAACCTGATAAGGTCACACAGAGCCGGCCCTAGGTATTTTTCAAGTGTAGGCGAACAAAATTTTGGCCCCCCCCCCCCCACCAAACCAATCACTGAAAAATGAAAGCACTGGATAAGCGAAAATGTTGGATAATAAGGAGGGATTAAGGAAAAGCCTATTAAACATCAAATTACATTAAGATTTTACAAATTAAGCACCAAAACATCATGTTTTACAACAAATCAACAGAAAAAGCAGTCTTGACTGCGCCCCGATATGTTTTGCGCCCCAAGCGACCGCTTAATTTGCCTCTGTTGGACCGGCTCTGAGGGCACATCATTTATCACTGATAGACAGATGCTAGACAGGGTTGTTGTACATGGAACATGGCCATAAAGCACAGAAAACATTCAGCAACCCTGTGATCCTGGCCATGAAAGCCTTTGACAACAGATGCTAGACATTTCGTTTGTGAAACTCCTCGTAAGTATGTTCTTCAAAGGTCTTTCTGATATTATTGGTTTTAAGTATTCTACTAAGTTATTCAAGCAAACTGATATGGAAGTTGACAAATAACTATGAGACCACAGTCACTAATGGTACCATCATTCCATCATGGTGGTATTGCATCTTTTTGTGAGGCAAAAGACTATGCTGATAGCAGCTGTACTTCTGGTAGGATCTCTCATATGAGATAGGCTTTTGCTTAGGACCCAGATTAAATGTGCTGAATGGCAAAAGCAGTAGTTGGTGGAGGTACTGGCAGAGGATCTTTCAGAGCCAATGGCTGTGGCAACATAGCTAACATTTGTTAGTACTGCACAGAAAAAGGCACAGTAAGTATTCTTTTTAATAACCTTTGACACAAAAACCCTATGATGAGAGAACCAAAAATGAAACAAGAGAGTGCCAGAAGATGAGCACTATCACATGAACACATTCTGAATTATTATGCTTGCCTTCTATGTCCCTGGATCTAGGAGCAATGGGTAAAAGAATGTGGCTCCTAAGGGAGTCTGAATTATCCCACATTTTAGAAACTATCTCTATACCCATTCTGGCTTCCAGTCTGAAAAATGCTGGGACCACTGGTATTGCCATAGATTGCTAAGGACTTATGAGTTGTGTGCCATACATGAGGCATGAAGTTTAGTATGCTAGAGTCTGTCGGGTCGGTGGAGGGGGGAAAGGAGGCAACGCTCTTAATCACATATATTTCGAGAAAGTGTGTAAATCTAATCTCTATGCTAGATAGGGTCCATTAGCAGTGGAGGGGAGTGTTATGTTTGCATTTATTCACCCCTCTCTGAGCACAAGCCCTTTCACTGCATACGTAGTTTATGAAGAAAACTACACATTAATTTTGCAAAGGCAATAGTTACGTTAATATGGCCAAGGGCACAGGCATGCAGCTTAGGGAGGCATGTGAAGAGAACCTTACACCTTTCAGCCTTACTTCCTTCTGCAGTTACCCAAAATGTAACATTCCTTTAATCTGCACCTCCTAGTTTTAATTTGACCTACTCAAGAATGACACATGAATGTCAAGAATGCAGCTTGCAATTTCTGCCTCCAAAAGAACTCAGGGTGATGTGCTTCTGCAAAACTGTAAAAGAGAAGTCGCACTGCTTTCTGCAATTTATTTATTTATTTCAGATACAAATTGATATTGTCCAGTTTAGGAAAGAGCTTTCATTACCATTATCCCCAGGATGATATGCTGTCATTGTCAACACCACCACAGTAATGTGGGAACAAACATTGTCCACTCCAGGAATTGATCACTCTCCAAGATCCATGATAGAAGAGTAGAAGTAACACTATTAGGTTCCTCTGAAACAGTATTTTGATGCTATGGGATGAAGCCAAGCCTCTATCTCCATGTTTTCCTTTCCCCCCATTTCTTTCTATAATCTGCTTCACAATTTTCTGATTAGATAGCAAATTATATGTTTATTTATAGATAATTAAATGCCCTATCATTTTCTCTAACCCCCTTTACATTGTACCAATCTTGAGTTTTTCCCCCTAAAATTGAAAATTCTTCTCCATTGTAAAGGTAAAAACACAAAGACATACACCCATGATTTGTTCCAGATAGCTTTTCGTTAGTAGGGATCTTTCAAATACCATCTAAACACAATATGCGAAATATCAAAATTTCTCCTACAGCAATCTTGTTGTAATTGCTCTGTTTACATAGATTTACCAAATGCTTACTTAAAGGTACAGTAGAGCCTCACTTATCCAACATTAACAGGCCGGCAGAACGTTGGATAAGCGAATATGTTGGATAATAAGGAGATATTAAGGAGAAGCCTATTAAACTTCAAATTAGGTTATGATTTTACAAATTAAGCACCAAAACATCATGTTATACAACAAATTTGACTGAAAAAGTAGTTCAATACGCAGTAGTGCTACGTAGTAATTACTGTATTTACGAATTTAGCACCAAAATATCACAATGCATTGAAAACATTGACTATAAAAATGCGTTGGATAATCCAGAACGTTGGATAAGCGAATGTTGGATAAGTGAGAGACTACTGTAACACAAAAATTATCCTGACACATCTTTCTATCAAGGACCAAGTCAGTATTCAGAGAACAGTCTGAATATAACTGAATACACAGTTACAAATCCAGAAATAATATTTTGGTACATGGCCCCTCATGTTATTTATATGGTGGTTACTTCCAAATATGTAAGCACTGGGGGCTGTGCGATCGATGAAAAAAAGGTTTTAAAACTCATTGCAAAATTAGGGAGTGCCAGCATTTCATCTTTAAAGTGTTTCTAAAGTATAATTAGTGAAAAATTTGTTACTATAATGAGAGTAACAAAATGTTGTTACTTTTTGTTATAGTAATTGCACAAGTGGGGAAACTACAGCGGCTCCTTTCCCCCTCATTTTTATAGCTATTGGGGTGAAACTTATTACAATGGTAGAACACATTTACCATAGTCAACTCATCAAGTTTCAGAATGTTTCAATTATCCATGGATTTTTTCGGGAATATACAAACAACATTTCTTTAAAAACTACAAGAGCTAACTCCTTAAAATTTCTATACAATAACACAAGGTAACAGGGGATCATTCTCTCCAACGTTCAGAAATATTAATCTACTGATTTTAAGGACTTTTAAAAACTTTCGACAAAAACGGTTCTAAAAGGCCACAACAGCTATCTCATTGACTGTCTCCCATATTAACCAATAGAACTTCCATTTAGGGATTTCTTCCCAGTCCAGCGCAGAGATTTCCTTACTAGAAGTATCAGTCAACACTCCTCTTTACAGATTCAACAATTTATTGGAACTCTGGCTGGCAGCTGCTACGGAGGAACAAATTTCTTCCATATCCTGGTTGGGGATTTCTGATGCTGAGCAGAATTCTGGGAAATGTAATTCAGGGCAGGGCCTTTTGAATTCTCTGGCATAGGACTCCTCACCTTCCTAAACTACATTTCCCAGAATTCTGTGCTTTCTCAGTCTCTTTTCCAGCAAACTCTGATTTCTCCCTGCTGCTTCCCTCTCTAATAGTGAAAGGCCATTAATTTAAAGAGGAATGGCAGCCTTTTTGGCTTTGCTTTGCTTGCTTATGCTGAAAATGAACTGACTTTGACATTTACAAAATTCAAATTAAAAAGTATTGGGTAAGTTTTGATTCTTAAGTTTTTGGCACATGGTCACACACACGTGTCGGATATTGGAAGTATGAATTTAACAGATTTTATTTGACTTGTGAGGACTAACAATAATTTTTCTCGCCCTTGTAAGCATCTATACAATTTTTACATTTATTGTACTCCTATGTTATATAGTACAGAATCCCTTTTTCACTACTGGGTTAGTTGCCATTGGTCTACATAACACATCGAGAATATGATGCAGCAGATTTTCACTGATCATTTGCATATTACCTGACAGTATTAAAGAGAGGATCCAAATATAGCATTTAACACTCCTCGCCAGAACTCATGCAATGAGGGATGGAAAGGTAAAATTTTCCTTTAGCCTGGAAATCAGGTGTGCCTGCCAACATTGAGTTCAATTATAATTCACGTGGGAGAAATATGGAAATCTTTTCACCTATATTCCTCTGCTATACCCCAAAAGCACTAGATGCTGTCTAATTGAAAGCTAAGCTGTTAACCAGGGTCAGCCCTGGTTAGTACTTGAATGGAAAGGCTCCAGTGGATACTAGGTACTGTAGGCTATATTTCAGAGGAAAGAACCAGCAAATGACCTCTTTGTCTAAGAAAAAAAATTGTCTAAGAAAACTCAAAAGGTGACTTGACACACCACAAAGATGGGGGTGGGGGTTGGTTTGTTCGGGTATTTAATGTTTGCCTTTTATGTTTGGAATCCGCCCTAAGTTCCTCTGGGAAGATAGGGTGGAATATAAATAAATTATTATTATTATTATTATTATTATTATTATTATTATTATTATTATTATTATTAATAGGTCCCAGGTTCAAATCCCAGGAGTGGCATGAGCGGCCGCTGTTAGCTCCAGCTTCTGCCAACCTAGCAGTTCGAAAACATGCCAATGTGAGTAGATCAATAGATCCTCTAGCGGGAAGGTAACGGCGCTCCATGCATTCATGCCGGCCGCATGACCTTGAATGTGTCTACGGACAATGCCGGCTCTTTGGCTTAGAAATTGAGATGAGCACCAACCCCCAGAGTCAGATATGACTGGACTTAACATCAGGGGAAACCTTTACCTTATTATTATTATTAAAATATTAATAAATTATTATTATTATTATTATTATTATTATTATTATTATTACTATTATATTGTTATTGTTATTATATAAAAACAAGATGAACTTGAATTCTTAATGCTAAAAGCAAACATGATATAACTGGCATAATAGAAACAGGGTGGGATGAGGCTCACAACTGGAATGCAGGTCTATTTCTGAACAATAGACCAAACAGAAAAGGAAAAAGAATAGCATTGTATATCAAGTATGTTTATACCTGTGAGGAGGTCCGTGGTGTAAATCCTGGCAGCCAGGTTGAGTGTATCCAGATGAAAATTAAGGAGGAAAAAATAGACCTCAAAGCCAGACTGAGCACTTGGGTAATGTCTTCCTAGAACAGATTATCACACATTCACAAAGGAGAGATATGGAAGTAATGGGAGATTTCAACTATCCTGATATTTGTAGGAAAACAAACTCTGTTAAGAATATCAAGTTCAACAAATTCCCCAGTTGCCTTGCACACAATTTCATTGTCCAGAAGGTGTAAATAGCAGCTATTTTAGATCTGCTCCCAACCAATAGCGATAACCTAGTAAATGGGTGGGAGTGGCAGGTTCCCTCAGTGGGAGTCAAGCATAGTCAGACATGCATTCCAGACTTTTAAAAAGCTGACTTTAGTAAATGTTGAGGAAAACTGAGTATGTTTCCATGCTCAAAAATACTAAAAGAAAAAGGAGTTCATGATGGATGGGAGCTTCTGAAAAGAACATTGGAGACACAATTTGAAACAGTTTCAATTGGGAGGAAAAATAAAAGAGTTCTAAGAAACTTTCAATTAAGCTAAGATTTAAAAGGGGCACGAATAAGAAATGTAAAAAGGAGGAATCACCAAAGAGAAATTCAACAGAATAACCAGGATGTGTAAGGAAAAAATTAGAAAATCAATGCACAGAATTAACTAGAGAGGTTTAAAGCAATTAAAAGGGCTTTTAAAAATGTCCATAGTGACATGGAAATGGTTGGGCCTCTGGGTACAGGTGATGGAGAAAAAAAAGGTAGTCTTTCCCTCAGTCTTCTCCTAAAACTCAACAGTGCTTAACCTAGGGGTAATGGGGCAGATTATGAAGTAGGGAGAAAGTAGCACAAAATAGGTAAAGAGGCAGTACAGGGATATCTGGCTACTCTAAATGAATTCAAGACTCCAGGGCCAAATGAACTACAGAACTACTGACAATAATCTTTGAGAATTGTTGGAGAAAAGTAGAAGTTCCAGCTGACTGCAGAAGGGCAAATTTTGTCCCTGTTTTCAAGAAGTGGAAAGAGAGAACCCATACAATTACTATCCAGTCAGCCTTACATCAATACCAGGAAAGATTCTGGAGCAGATCATTAAGTAGTCTATAATCACTGTGATCGTTAAAACTCAACATGGATTTCTCAAAAATAAGTCATGCCAGACTAATGGTATCTCTTTCTTCAACAGTTACATGCTTGGTAGATTCAGGGAATGCTGTGGATGTAGCATATCTTGATTTCAGTAAGGCCTTTGTCACGGTCCCAAATGATATTTTATAATGTGTTTTATAATGTATTTTATAATGTGTTTTATGAATACTGATGTAAGTTAATAATAATTTTAACTGATTTATATTGCACTGTATAATTTTTATATATGCGTTTTATTGTAAGCCACCCTGAGTCCCCTGTTGGGTGAGAAGGGCGGGATATAAATATTGTAATAAATAAATAAATAAATAAATAAATAAATATTCCACATGGTGGAAACTAAGCCTTATGAGGAACAGCTGAGGGAGCTTATGTTTATCTTGGAGAAGAGAAGGCTGAGAGGATATATGAGAGCCATGTTTGAATACTTGAAGGAATGTCCCATATGAAAAAACCGCTCTGAGTCCCTTTGGGAAGATATAGCGGTATATAAAGTTTTATTATTATCTGTTTTCTGCTGCTCTAGAAACTAGGACACAGAGCAATGGATTCAAATAGCAGGGAAAAGATATTTCATCTAAACATTCGGAAAAACCTCCTGACAAGAGCTCTTCGGCAGTGGAATATCCTGCTTCGAAGCATAGTGGAGTCTCCTTTTCTGGAGTTTTTAAAGAAGAGACTGGATGGCCAACTGTTGTGATATGTTTTTCATGCATGGCAGGGGGTTAGACTGGATGGCCCTTGTAGTCTCTTCTAACTCTATCATTCTATGATTCGAACATCCATCTCTAGAGAGGCTCACAGAAGGTAGCTGAAATGAGAAAATGTTTCATAATTTCTGCATGTGTAACAATAAGTATGTTAGAAAGTAGAGGAAGCCTGTTGATATTTTTCAGAAATGTGAAAGTTACCAGGCAAAAGAGGTTTTCAGTTTGCTCTAATCATGGAAGTAATTGGTATGTAAAGAAGCAATTGGCATGAAGTAATAGGATGCTGATTTCGAGACAAAACAAGAGGAAAAGCTTCTTAAGAACACAACAATCCAAAAACGGAACAAGTGTTCTTGTGAAGGCTCTTCACTTCAATGATGGCCGTCTCAGGTATTCTTTTAAGTGTTGAATATCTCTTGCCTTAGGGTAGTAAGTTGACCTGTTTGACCCATTTGTTTCTATGGTTCCCAGTTCCATCCTGTTGGCTACAACTGGACCTGATTCCAGGTAAACTTTTTAAAAATAAAGTGTAGATAATTTTCACTTCACTTCAGTGTGAGACACATGAATTTTGTCTATTCATTCAGAGATACACCAATACATAAATGCCCTTTCTTTTATTTGGAGGAACCAGGGACAGGAATTGGGAGAGAAAGGAAAGGGATAGTTGACTCAATCAATCAAAGGTTTGCAAAATACAGAAGACAGCTGAGCACAGGAAGGAGTTAATGAACAAAGGCTCACTTTAGGCTAAGCTAATGTTATCTGACAAATCATTAAAAACATATCCTATCCCACAACATTGCCAGTGGCTACTGCCTGAAATATGGGCATGTCCAGTGTGAGGGTCCTGGGGGAAGGGGGGGGAGAGCTTTGGGGATTTCATTAGCAGGGGAGAAGCCCTTTATTCAAACAATAGATGAGGCTCAATATGCCTGAAGGGTTGGGTTGGGATTTCTGTTGTGTGTTTTTAAACCCTTTGATTGGTCTTTATCCAAAAAGGACCCAAGGGCATCATTTCACACTGAAACATCAGCAAGACAATAGCACTGCTGGGGAAGCTATTAGGCCCTGGGATCTGACATACTCCTGCCCTGAGATCGGTATCTGAGAGACGTCTAGCAGGAGCCCCCTTGGAATCTGGCACTGGAAGAGGGGAGGTGCCTCCCCTCCCAGACTCACTTGTAATGTTGGCAGCACTCCCCCCACTCCCAGCAATGGCAACAATGGGATATACAGGCCAGAGGGGTCTGCTTTCTGAATGGCAGCCACTCAGCATCCTTCTGTTCTCCATATGGAGACATTGACTGGCATTTGCCTCCCTGTGTGCTGCCTCTCTTCTCCCACTGTGTTCACATAAACTATTATTTCCTCTCTTTTGATTGAACTCTCTGTATTGCCAGCACGAGACAGGCGCTAGGAATTGGCAGAGGATGGGCAGAAAACAGATAATTGCTTGAATAGGAAGGTGTGCTTTAGATAACGAAAAGAAGAATGCACTCTCATACAACAGACCACATCAACAGACAATTATGATTACTCCACTTAAAAGTGTTGTGGTAATCTCTGAGCGGTTAGACTCAATTTAACCCTCTCTGGGGGAGATTCCACCAAAAATCAGCAGAGTAGCAAAAGCAAAGCTTTCAAATGCAGCAGTAACTTACACGGGGCGAGCAAAGAGAAGCCTTTGACCATTTAGGATTGCAATGAACTGCAGAGTCTCAATAAACATTCAAAAAGTATTTATTCAGGTAAAAAGAACTCCATTGTAGATAGAAAGGCTTGGGAGCTGTCTAGTCTACTCTAGACTGATTTCTAAGGAAAAATAACAAACATCTAAATAGTTACATCTTGCCAGGAGAGATAGCAGGACGTGTTGTTAGCTTGAAGAACAAAGAAGAGACTGAACCAAAATGGTTCCAACGTCATGGTCCAGTGTATTGGGCCATAAAAGACATTCTGACCAATGGGAAGTTAGTGTCTCTAAAGATTCACATTTCTACTAACTTCAAAGTAAGGGACGTGACGTAAACAGGATAAACACAGTAAAGCCTGTCTAGGCATGCTTTGGAAACAGGGAAAGGATTCCCTCAATCTAACTCTATCATCTATCTAACTAAAAAAAGTGGATTAAATCCCTAAATTAATAAACAAAAGCTGACCTTGAAGCATGTGACTCATCCCTCTGGATTGATTAAAGCACATTTAAGTTATTCCTATTCCAACATTTTGTGCCTCCTATTTACCACTGTTACTCTAAGCCACAGTTGGAAGTCATGAGATGTCCAGAAATTGAACTGGAACTTCCAGCATTCCTCAACATGGACTATGCTGGCTAGGGCTAATAGAACTAAGAGAGCCACATGGTTCCCACATCTTCCCAAAGTCAAAGTGGAAGAGGAAAGCATGACAAATACAGTAAGAATCCTGAAACATTTTGGCTGAACATCCATCTTTTCTATGGGTTACTCCGCATTAGCTTGGGAGCATCATTTGGACATCCCAGGCTAATGTCACATCATTACTGAGATGGTTGAGCTGCAGGGAAGTCTCCTGCACTTGTAAGCTGGCTTTTCATTTTGTTTGGTACACTGATTCCAGAGTATGTTTTCAGGGGAGTGTGGGGAGGGGGAACCCCACCTCATGGTGAGGGGGTTTCCATATACCTAGCCATGACCTCTCTCTCTGTAATGAAGTATGAATTTTGGTTTACAGATGTTATGTTTGATTGTGTGTTTGTGTTTTAAAAGGGTAAGTATTATAGTTATTACATGAAGGGAGCAGCCACCTTAGCGTTCTGAGGCTGGTTGCCATAGAAACGTAGCTGCTTCTGTAGAAATGTAACTATTTCGAAGCTAGCAAGAAAGGGGCAGAGCTAGCTGGATGATAAAGGAGGGAATGTTTTAAAAAGAGTTCATTCTGTGATCGGGGGAATCACAGGGAAGTTCAAATCGCAGTCTGTGATCTGAGAGTCACAGGGAATAGACTGGTTCCGGGTGAGGGAAACCAGGGAAGCTCAGATCTCTAGTTGTGTCATATTAAGCAAGTCAAGTGACTTGTTTGGGTTTATTGGTAGAGTCTGAGTGGTAAGGGGAAGCAATCCCAGTTAGATCCAAAGTGATCAGTTGATAGCATCGGTTGTAAGAGAAGAAAAAGGTTTAAACTACTCAAGGAAAGGAGAAAGTCTTTTGAAAGTGGATTCATCATATGTTGTTATTGCAACAGTTGAAGAAAGTGTAACTCTAAGTGAGAAACTACATTGAAACCACTAAGTTCTGTGCCTGAATAAACTTGTTATTGTTCTTTCAACCTCCAAGCCTCTGTCACATATATTCTAAACCAAGTTATGTTACCCTTTAAAGTAAAAGGTCTCCTCCCTGCATCTTTGGTGGTTGCATCGTTACAATTTGGTGGCAGTCGTTACAAATTCTTCACAAATTGGTGGCAGCGGTGGGATAAAAAAGATTCCCCCCTGCCTAAAAGAGCCTTAGTCATTAATAGTTCTTCGCACTCTCTATCGCCCATTTTGTACCCAAAAGAAAAGGGAAAACCTGGTTACCAGTGAAGAAGGCTTCCCTGTAGCTCCATCATGCCCTCTCCAAAGCTCTTTCACATCATTACTGAGAGTGGCTGAGCTATAGGGAAACCTCCTGCCACAGTAATAAGGGGTTCCCTTTGCTTGGGGGCAAAACGGGGGGATGGGGCAGGAAGGAAAGATTGACACTGTCATCCCGCTTCCCTGGGATGCCTGAACTGGGAGAGCATGGGGCGGCTGTGGGGATGCCACCTGGGATTGTGGATGGTGATCTCAAGTGTCTGGATCTTTGCACCTATTTATTCTAACCCAGGTGTAAACTCCATTACATGGTTTACCCTGGGTTACTCTGCATCCCAGGTTAATGCACCATCTACACTACCTCCTCTCTCTCAATCTCTCTCTCTCTCTCTCTCTCTCTCATGTGTACACACACACATAAACACAAAACACTCTCCTAGGAGAACTTGCATTTTAGTGCCTCAGAAGCTGAGCTCTGCTGGATATTAAAGAGCTGTTTATAATATCAAGATGCCTTTCTGAATGTAGCATGCAAAGGACTGGGAGGAGGGAAGGAGGGAGGGAGAGGTACTAACACAGCAATCTTTGTCAGTGATTTATAGACTGGGTCAGACACAAATTGACTCGTATGCAAGAAATGTAAATGGAATAGAGATTTTTGATGGAGAAGCTCATTTTCAGACTTAAACGTTTTAGATTAAGCACACTCACACACAAATGCAGGTGGGGAGTGGGGTGTTTTATATCATTTACATTACAAATCAATTCATTATCCACCTAGGCAGGTTTGCACTGATTTTCAAGGATCGGAGATTTGATGAAGAGGATTCATTTCAAGAAATAAACCTTTTAAATTAACCACAAGATGAGGGAAATTTCTTTATTTAAAAAATGTGCCAGCCCTCTTCTTTCCTTTCTTTTATGATTATTGATAATATTTTCAATCCAGGTTTGGATCATTAAGAAGAATCCAGAAGGCAATGAATACCTTTCCTAAGGGAAAAAAAAGCTTCCATTCCAAAGTTACTTTATGCTGAGCCTGGCTTCAGGTCCATTGCTAGATGCAAAGCTAGTATTTTACCAAAGTGCCTTTTGCTGTCATCCACTGTGAGGAAACAGCATATCCTGATCACAAAATTGAGGAACAGATTGCTCTCCTTTGATGCCTATCAGCCAGTACAGAGGATGTATAATGAAAGAAGTTGCCTCTGACTGATCAAAACTCAATTGTTCCATCATACCAGTCTGACTTAAGTTGACAGTAAAAGACCTTTAAGGCAGAATCTAGACTAACACTGAATCCAGGAGACTTGGGTCAGTGTGTCTAGAGAAGTTACAGGCAGTTTCTCCTCATTGGAAAACATTTTCCTACTTTCCCATTTCATTTGCAAAGACTATTGAGAGTAGTAATCAGAAATCTGAGTTCTTTGTATATGAGAAGATTAAGCAAACGAATCAAAGGTTTTTAAACAGTCATGATTGTGTCTATGGGCGCATCTACACTATAGAATTAATGCAGTTTCATACCACTTTAACTGCCATAACAATGCTATGGAATCATGGGAATTGTAGTTGTACAAGGTATTGGGCCTTCTCTGCCAAAGAATGCTGGTGCCTCACTAAACTACTACATTTCAAAAGTGTCTATCTTCCAACACCACAGTTCAAAAGCGTCTATCTTCCTTCACTCAGCCTTCCTTATGGTCTAGCTCTCGCATCCATAGGTTACTATGGCAAATACCATTGCTTTATCTATACGGACCTTCGTTGTCAGTGTGATGTCTCTACTCTTCACTATTTTATCTGGGTTGGTCATTGCTTTCCTTCCAAGAAGTAAACATCTTCTGATTTCCTTCTGCAGTCTACAGTAATCTTCACGCCTAGAAATATAGATGCTTTTGAACTGTGGTGTTGGAGGAAAATTCTGAGAGTGCCTTGGACCACAAGAAGATCAAACCAGTCCATACTCCAGGAAATAATACCAGATTGCTCCCTGGAGGGAAGGATATTAGAGGCAGAGATGAAGTTCTTTGGCCACATAATGAGAAGACAGGAAAGCTTGGAGAAGGCAATGATGCTGGGGGAAAATTGAAGGAAAAAGGAAGAGGGGCCAACCAAGGGCAAGATGGATGGATGGTAATAATAATAATAATAATAATAATAATAATAATAATAATAATAATAACAACAACTTTATTTTTATACCCCGCCCCATCTCCACGAAGAAACTCGGGGCGGCTTACATGGGGCCTAGCCCGATAAAACAAACAAATATCAATAACACAGCAATAAAACAATAAAACCAATAAAAACATCAATATCAGTAAAAACAATCGTTAAAATCGACATGAAGCATACAATATTAAAACAGGAGACTAATTCATAGAACCCAGTGCAGAATATGCCGAAATGGGAAAGGTAATTTCACAGTTGAAATGGACAATAAAGTACAATATAACATTTGCAACACCTCAAGTATGGGGCTATTGTAAAACAGGCAGATAGATCAGTCCAACAACAAATTAAGTGTCAAAGGCCTTTTGGAAGAGCCAGGTTTTTAAGCTCCTCCAGAAGGAGAGGAGGGTAGGGGCCTGCCTGATCTCTCTAGGGAGCGAGTTCCAAAGCCGGGGGGCCACGACGGAGAAGGCCCTCTCTCTCGTCCCCACCAACCGCGACTGCGAGGGGGGTGGGAGCGAGAGAAGGGCCTCCCCCGATGAGCGAAGAGAACGTGGTATCCTTGGTAACACTTGGTATCCTTGAAGTGACTGGCTTGACCTTGGAGGAGCTGGGGGTTGGCCATGGCCAACAGGGAGCTCTGGCGTTGGCTGGTTCAGGAGGTCACAAAGAGTCGGAAGCGACTAAACAAATGAACAACAACACCAAACTACAACACTCATGAATCTATAGGACTGAGCCATTGAAGTGGAAGTGATAATGAATTGTTTAATTCTGCATTGTAGATGCAACCTAAGCAATGTTACAGAGCTATGCAGCCCAATCTCATGTCCCTTGCCCAGAGTGTTGGAAAATTAATTTGAGAGTAGTTGCATTTCTGATTTGAAAATGTTTTTTTCCCTCCATGAATGCGGTCTGCAGATTTTGTGTTTTAGATGTAAATCAACCTTATATTCTAAGGCTCCGTTTTACTATTTTTTTCTCTCCACCCCTTCCTTTTGATTTAGTTATACAGTAGAGTTTCACTTATCCAACATAAACGGGCCGGGAGAATGTTGGATAAGTGAATATGTTGGATAATAAGGAGGGATTAAGGAAAAGCCTATTAAACATCAAATTGGGTTATGATTTTACAAATTAAGCACCCAAACATCATGTTATACAACAAATTTGACAGAAAAAGTAGTTCAATACGCAGTAAGGCTATGTAGTAATTACTGTATTTACAAATTTAGCACCAAAATATCACGATGTATTGAAAACATTGACTACAAAAATGCGTTGGATAAGCAGATGTTGGATAAGTGAGACTGTCAAGAGTCAGACGCCAGTTAACATACAAAACAAAGTTTATTCCGAAGATAAGCCAAAAAATAACATAAACACAGGAAATATCCTTGAAACACTTCACTTTTCAGTGTTTCGAGAGTAGATTGGACAATAATAACTCAAAAAACGAGCCACGCTAATTTCCCATGCTGGCATTCAATAAAAAACTAAATAACGCTTCAATTCAGCTTTAGAAAACAAATAGAGTTAATTGCTGGAAAATAAACAAACTAGAAAAGCAGTAAAGCTGCTTCCACGGTGTAGATAAGCCGAGAGCCTCAAAGGGATGATGAATAGCCGTCGTCAGAAGAATCCAAGGTCAGGTCGGGAGGCAGCAGAAATTCCGAAAGACAAACCAATAGTCAGAAGCCGGGAGTAGCCGTCAGTCAGAGGGCGTAGACAGAAGCCAGGTCAAATTCAATCCAAAGTCCGAAGAGGGTGCAGTCATCCAAAACAGGTCCACGATAAGACACAGCGAGAGCCAAGCTAGATGATTTCAGCAGATTCAAATCATAGTCCAAGTTCAGTCTTCATGGAAACACAGAGATCCCAATGGCGCCTCAGCAACACTTTGCCACACGCAAAGTGCAGTGGCCAAACATTCCCATTTTATTCCCCTTCCTCCTGGGTGACCAAACACTCACACCCAAACACCAGGTGTCCCAAATCTACTCAGAGTCTGAACTCCACACAGCTAGAGCTCGTGGATCTGGAGTACCTAGCAATTCATCGGAGTCCCAATCATCCTGCCCACACTTAGCCCCATGAACACTTAAAGAACCATCCTCCCTTCTCCAAGCATCCCAATTGGGATCAGCTCCTGCAGAAACCCCAGGTTCAGAAGTATCCATAAGCCCCAAATCCCCAGACATCTCTGGTGGCTGTGCCCATTCAGTGCCCGCTTCCCCAGCCACCACCTGTTCCTCAGCATCCATCTCCCCATCTGAATCTTCCTCAGAAGATCCCCCATATAGCTCTCTAAGTCGCTTCCTGCGCAACTCCTCCAGTGAACCCTCATCACGAGGGTTTTTTCTTCCTCTTTGAATTCCATCACCATCAACCATAATCCCCGAAGGCGCAGTCACAACAGAGACTCTACTGTATTATGTATGAGTCTATAGTGCATCAACTGGTTGCAGTTCTAGGCCTCCTCAAGGGTTCTTTTGGTGGCAAACACAAGCATTGCACCTATAGTATAGTTTATTGCATTACTTCTGTGCAGCAGAGAAGCATTCCAGCCTTTTGGCTGATAGGGTCCAGCACACATAGCCTGTAGTAGAAATGGGACCTCACACAAATTCTACCTTCGCCAATAGTCAACTTCTTCATCATTGGAGATAGGATTAGCTCTTGGACTGGAGTGCATCTCCCAGGCAAGGGCAATGGAAAATGTGCTTCCAAAGAATATATATAGAACAGAAGCAAGCACAGAAAGTCAACTGTGCAAGCATGTTAGCAACACAGAAAAAAAAATCATTCTCCCAGATGATTTTGAGTCTAATGTTCCAGCTTCAAATTGCAAAGTGATGCCAAAACTATGCAACAAGGTCATTAATACAATGCCTCTGGACAGCTGTTAATGTTTGGCCACGATGCTAACAAGGACTCCAAAACCCATTTGCATGGTGGCGGAGGCCCAACTTACTGCAGTCTGTCCATATGTGTTCATGCCAGAGCTGCATAGTGTCATTAGAAAGGAACTTGTGAAGGTCCAGCACTGGAAGAAATTTATTAGCTACTTGCTTGAGATAGTCTTTGTCATTACTGTAACAATGCAGTCATGCTGATATCTATTTAGAAGTTAGCTACAGTGAACTCAGTGGAGCTTAGTCTCAGATAAATATTTACAGGATTATAGCTTAAATTCTAAATGGCTATTAGATTGCATGGGTTTCTTTATGGCAAATAAGTTTTACTGATGTTAAAGGAAAGCATGAGTAGCTTGAAATGTATTTAGAAGTAACTAGATAGTAGGGGTGTACAATTCGGGAAAAACCTGTTCCATTTTCAGTCCCGTTTTGGTTCCATTTTTGGCTGAGCTCTAGTTCTGTTTTTCAGGAACTTCCTGAAATTGGGAGGGGGAAAATGCTGTTTCTCGGATCTGCAGCCAGAAGCTCAGTTTTCACTTCAGGAAGATCTGGCCATTGGTTTCAATGGGGAAATGACAAGGCTCCTCTTTCCCGTATTTATGGCTATCAGAATGAAAATGGCCACACTTGCAGGACACATTTACCATTGCAAGCCCACTAAGTTTCAGAAAATTTGCATCATTTACTGATGTTTAGGAAATTTTTTAAAAGAGAGAGAGAGATTCAAAGAGGTGAACTAACATTAGGGCAGGGCAGGGGAGGGGCTGCTGGCACACACAAGCCAGAAGGTAGGGCTGGGAAGGGTATAGCAGAGACTGAGAGTCAAAGAGGTGAAAGAGGAGGAGGAACTTAGTTAAATTTCTTTCAGTCCTTGTTTTATTTTACTAATAATTTCACCCATCCACTCCTCCCTAGCAAAATAGTTACTAAAATAAAACAAGGACTGAAAGATATTTAACCAAGAAAATTATTGAAAAAAATGAATTATCAAAAAGCAATCAATTCTCTAAGCACTAAATAGTGGCACTGAGACACACGGAGCTAGCACATCTCTCCCTCTCAAATGCCAGTTTTGCAAATAGACATGTGTAGTGAACCTTACCTATTAGGCCTGGGATGAAGCCTGGGTAACAGTGAGTGAGGCAAGCCTCCATTTTGTAGAGGAATGCCAGGCAGCCATCTTGAGTGTGGTTAGAAAGGGGGAGGAGCTTAGAGAGAGACTCCTAGGATTGGCCAACCAGAGCAGATGGGAGGAGTCAAGTCTTAGAGTGCAGAGAAAAAAAAAGAGCTCCAGGCAGTTTTGTTTTAGGGTTTGAAGAGAGCAGTTCAACTTTGGAGTTTGGAGGGTGTGTGTGAGAGAGAACTGAAAGCTGTGAAAACTGACAGGCTAGGTCAGGCAGTTTGGATCTCTTGAGGGGAAGATAACTCAAGGGATTGACTCTCACTACTGGGCTGGTTAATAGAAGGACTCTAGGTTAGCGTTAATTAACAACCCAGGGGAACTCGTGCCTATTCTCAGCAAATAGAGCAAGGTTTTTTGTGACCAATAGATAGATTGGTTGGTTGGAACTGTTTGAAACTAAGTGTTTTCTGTAGAAACAGGTGGGGTGTGCAAAGCAAGAGCTTTTCTCATGCTGCCTACATCTCCCCAGATGCTCTATGCAGAGTGAAGGTTGTTGTTATGTCATGGTGGTGGTGGGCCATTCAGCATATGTTGGTACTGCAACTAGCTCTGGCTCATTGACTAATTATAATTCTTTCTTTTAGCTATCCTTTGCTGTTCAGTAAACACAGGGCTGACAACATATCAGAAACTGATTGGAATTGTAAAAGGGAAGTTTGGAAATAATGAGGGAAGGAGAATCAGAAACATCACGCTGTCTCCCCTCCAGTCCATTTCTCAGTCTTGTTAGGTCTGACAGACTACAGAAACCCTCTTATGCACAAAGACATCACAAAACAGCTGAACCTCCAAGCAAGCCATGGATACACTTGCAGCTTGTTTTTATTTATTTATTTGTTTATTTAAAAACAGTTAAATATTATCCCAATCTACCCCTCATTGTGATGGATTGTCTATATTAGACACCCTTTAACAGAAGCAGGTAGAAGTGAGAAAAGAAATAGTATTGATCTTCAAAAATTATTTTTTGCAGGTATGACTGTATCCAAAGCAGCAGTCCTGCACAATTTGTTAGTGGCTTTACGTGAAGAAATTTGCTTACTGGGAGATGGTCCTGGCCCAGAGATAACAGGCAGCCAGGTGTGAGAAGTTGAAGAGAAATACATCTCATTAATGTGGAATTGTTTTTAGGTTAATAATCTTGCATTAATTTTCCTTTAAAATATTGTCTTTGACCGTTAAACACTTACACTGTTATAAAAAGGAACGTAATAAATGAACTTGAAGCAAACTATCCTGCCAAATGTCATAATTTATTTGCATAATTAGCTCTTAATTTTAATTCAATATGCAAATCCATGCTTCCTTTAAATTGCAACAGCCTGTTTCTCCAGCCCTGGATGCCATGAATTTATGGTGAAGCTGTGACTATTGGAAGAAGAAGCTTCATTGCTTTCTGGGGATGGCTGAATGGGGGAAGGGCTGCTACTTCCAAACAGCTTAAATGACCACAATTTCTGTTGCCTGGGTCTGATTCTTGTGAAATAGATTGCTTGCCTAATCCATGCACAAAGCCCCGCTAGTGTCAGGATCCTATGTTTAGGATCTGCCAGGTGTGAGATTATGATGTGTTCATGATGTAATGTCTTATTGATACTATTATCTGATGTGTCTATGCTATTATTACTCATTGACACTATTTACTATAAGTAATAGATATTTTATATAGCTAAGCACTTGAAGTCTCAGAACTGAAGTGAATTTGGGGTAGCATTAGATACCTGCTAGTAAAAGGTAAAGGTTTCCCTTGACGTTAAATCCAGTCACGTCTGACTCTGGGGGTTGGTGCTCATCTCCATTTCTAAGCCGAAGAGCCGGCGTTGTCTGTAGACACCTCCAAGGTCATGTGGCCGGCATGACTGCATGGAGCGCCGTTACCTTCCCACCGGAGCGGTACCTATTGATCTACTCACATTGGCATGTTTTCAAACTGCTCGGTTGGCAGAAGCTGGAGCTAACAGCGGCTGCTCCCGCCGCTCCCAGGGTTTGAACCTGGGACCTTTCGGTCTGCTAGTTCAGCAGCTCAGTGCTTTAACACACTTCGCCACCGGGGTTCCTTTTACCTGCTAGTAGTTGCAATTAATTTCTAGCTGGAGACAAGTTCAGATTGTTATACGGTACTGGGTGGGAAAAGAGAGTTTAGTTCATTGGGGCACAATCTGTAGTCCTCCAAGTGTTTGGGACTCCATCTCCAAGAAGCCCTAGTCAGCTTGTCCAATGGTTGGGAATTCTGGAGCTGAAGTCCAAAAGACCTGGAGGGCCACAGGTTGTGCAACCCCTGCTTTAACTATAGCTTCATGTGTGGAATGTTTTGGGACACAAGTTCCTTCTGTTGTTAATCAGGACCATGGGAAGAATAACGTAATGTTTAGATCATTGGTTCTCAACCTTTGGTCCTGCAGTTGTTGTGGACTTCAACTTCCAGAAATCCCAGCCAGCTTACCAGCTGTTAGCAATTGGGGGAGCTGAAGTCCAAAACACCTGGAGGACAGAAGATTGGGAACCACTGGTTAATAGACCAGTGGAATTAAAACTGAAAAAAGTGTAATGGATAGAGTTCTTTTAACCAATGGGGTTTAGACATGCCAATTGTTTAAATGCTAAGCCTATAAATCTTTTACTCTGTTAGTAGTAACCAGTTCTGACAATGATGGAATGTAGTAACCTGTACTTTCTGAACCAGGGGTATCCAACCTTTTTGGCTTCCCTGGGCCCCATTGGAAGAAGACGATTTGTCTTGGGCCATACATAAAATACACATAGTTGATGACCAAAAAAAGGTATGTGCATAATTTTCATGAAATCCGCTACCAGAGATAAGCAAAAAAGATTGTTGCATTATAATGTTAAATATGTGCCTCCCCATTCGCAAGGTGTTTTAAAATGGATGAGCAGGTCTTCTGGCTGATTTATAATGTAAATTAAAGGTATTACACCAATATTTGTGAATATAACATACTTTGATTAATCTATTCAGTTCTGTTGTCGTCTACAAACTTTCTGCTCAAGAACCGTGCAATTGGGTTACAAAAAAAAAAACCAATCACCAAAAATCTCATAATGTTTTAAGTAAGTTTATGATTTTGTGTTGTACCATATTCAAAGCTGTTCTGGGCTGTATGTAGACAAGCCTGATCTAAACAAGGTTCTCCTATTTTCAAGTTGGTCTTATTTTTGAGACAGCCAAAGTCTGCAACTGATAGGTAGGCAAGGGGTCCTGGAGTCCTTTCTCCAAGAGCAGTGATGGTGAACCTTTTATAGACAAAGTGTCCCAAACCCGGGGTGGGTGTTGGGCATGGCGAACCTTTTAGAGATGGAATGCCCAAATGGGGGGTGGGAGTTGAACACTCAAGGGATGGCAAGCAAGGGGGTGGGCAAGCAAGGAATGGCAAGTGGGGGGGAGTAGGGGGCAGGTGAGTAAGTAGGCAAGCAAGCACGAGGGCAGGGAAGCTGTTGTGGTAATCTCTGAGCGGTTGGACTCAATTTAACCCTCTCTGGGGGAGATTCCACCAAAATCAGCAGAGTAGCAAAAGCAAAGCTTTCAAATGCAACAGTTACACGCGGGAGAGCAGGAGAAGCCTTTCAACTTAGGATGGCAATGGAGTGCAGTCTCAGTAAAAGTTCAAAAAGTATTTATTCAGGTAAAGTGTTGTGACTGCGCCTTCGGGGACTATGGATGATGGTGGTGGGATCAGGAGAGGAAGGAAAAACCCTCGCGAGGAGGGCTCGTTGGAGGATTTGCGCAGGAAAAGGATGAGGGATCTCTATGGGGAATCTTCTGAGGAAGATTCAGATGGGGAGTTTGTGGAAGAAATGGATGCTGGTGAACAGGTGGTGGCTGAGGAAGTGGGCACTGAATGGGCACAGCCACTGGAGATGTCTGGGGAATTGGGGCCTATGGATACTGCTGAACTTTGGGTATCTTCAGGAGCAGATCCCACTTGGGCTGCTTGGAGAAGGGAGGATGGATCTTCAAGTGTGCATGGGGTTGGGTGTGGGCAGGATGATTGGAACTCTGATGAGCAATTAGGCACGCCCGATCCACGAGCCCTAGCTGTGTGGAGTTCTGACTCTGACGAGCAATTAGGCTCGCCTGATCCACGAGCCCTAGCTGTGTGGAGTTCTGACTCTGAGTAGGATTCGGGACACCTGCTGTTTGGGTGTGGGTGTTTGGACACTCAAGAGGAATGGGAATAAATGGGGAATGTTTGGTCACTTCACTTTGCGTGTGGCAAGGTGTTGCTGAAGCGCCATTGGGGTTTCTGTTCGTTCAAGAAGACTGGGCTGGGACTTTGCTTCTGATGTAAGTTATCTGGGTTGCTCTGCAACGGTCGGCTGGAACTGTGTGGGTTTCCCTGGATTGCACTGTGATTACTATTCTAGCTGCTGTTGCCTTCTTTGCCTTGGCTCTTTGTGCCATTTCGTGGACCTGGTTTTGATGACTGCAACCTTTGGACCCTGGACTGGAATTCGACCCTGTTTCTGCCTTCGCCCTTTGATTGATGTCTACCCACGGCTCTTGACCTCTGGCCTGCCTTCTTGACCCAGCTGCTGTCTCCTGTCCCGACCCTGGATCAACCTGATGACGCCTCTTCACCATACCCTAGGAGCTTCTGGCATTATCTGCATCCTTGAAGCAGGTTGCTTCTGTTCCTGGCAATTTGTCTCCGGACCTGTTTGGTGACAACCTTGTGAACTGTCCCTTTAAATCCCCAGAGCCGGTTGCCTGCAACAGAAAGGGTTTGGAACCATAGTCCTTTTTGCATCGGCTCCAAGTCTGTTTTTTCCCTGGCTTTGTTTTCTGTTTGGGAGCTCCGTGTTTAAACTACTAGTTGTAGCTCTTGGGAGGTTTTTGGAAGGTTCCAAGTCTTTGTTTGTTTTGACTACTTTTCTAAGCCAACTTAATCTATTTTGAGCTGAAGTGAAGCACCTTTTTAGTTTTATCTGGGTGAATAACCCGGTTGGCTTGTTAAAACATACCTTTTGATATAGTTTTGTTTGGACTCCTTTTCAACACTGATAGCTAAGTGTTTAAAGCCATCTTTTGTGTTTACGTTTACTTTTTGGCCTATCTCTTGAATAAACTCTGTTTTGTTTCTTAATTGGCGTCTGACTCTTGACATAAAAAGAATTCCATTGTAGCTAGAAAGGCTTGGGAGCTGTCTAGACTACTCTAGACTGGTTTCTAAGGAAAAATAAGAAAGGAAAAATAACAAACATCTAAATAGTTACATCTTGCCAGGAGAGATTGCAGTATACTTATTGTTAGCTTGAAGAACAAAGGGAGAAGAGTGAACCAAAATGGTTCCAACCTCATGGTCCAGTTTATTGGGGCCATAAAAGACATTCTGACCAATGAGAAGTTATTGTCCCTAGAGATTCACATTTCTACTAACTTCAAAGTAAGGGATGTGACGTAAACAAGATAGAGTGAAAACACAGTAAAGCCTGTCTAGGCATGCGTTGGAAACAGGGAAAGGATTCCCTCAATCTAACTCTATCATCTATCTAACTACATCTAGACTTGAGTAGTCCAGGATGATTCCCAACAGAAGCAGGGGATGGGATGGCAAGTGGGGACAGGCGATGGCGCATATGTCAAGAGAGAAAGTTCTTAGTGACCCTTCTGGCACACAAGCCATATGTTTGCCACCACTTTCCTAGGGATATGGGTTTATCACATGATGGCAGGAAGGTAACAACACTCCATGCAGTCATGCTGGCCACATGACTTGGAGGCATTTACGGACAACGCCAGTTCTTTGGCTTAGAAATGAAGATGAGCACCAAGCCCCAGAGTCAGACAGGACTAGACTTAATGTTAGGGGAAAATCTTTACCTTTTTATCACATGACATTGCTCCTTTTGTAAAAAGAAAATACTATTGGAAGGCTTTTCTTTTACAATATGATTTCATTTGTGTTTATAGGCTGCTCCCCAATAGGAAAGGAACAACATCATGTAATAAGTCCAAGGTAAAGATGCTGTTGTTCTGCTATAATTGCAATTTGCCTGCCAAAAGTGATAAACATGATATAAGAATTCAATCAGGAATTAGATTAATGGCCTATTCTGGTTTCAAAGGCTGAGGTTTAGTGGCCTCAGTTGCTTGGTGTGCTGTTCTGTAACACCTTATTCAGTGACTTTAGCTATTCCTGAACAAGGATGAATTGGTGACACTGGTCCATGGTCTGATAATGTTCCAACTGAATTATTGCAATATTCTCTACTTGGTATTCCTTTGATGACCATCTGGTTGGTTGCTGATTATGCAGAATGAGGCTGCCTACATGTGGACAGGGACAGTGAGAGGTGAGTACCGCAGCCTTTCAGAAAATTGATCATGAGTGAGCTACCAGGGCCAAATACAATATGATAACGGAAGTGGCCAAAGCCCTACATTGCTTATCTTCTGCAGTATTTATCAACTTGGGATTTAAGGAAACCTTGTGATACCTGTAATGAATGTCACTTGTAACCAAATTGACACATGACAGGGATTAAGTTAATAAGTTAATGCTCTGTCTTCTTTAAAGACAAAATGCCACAGAAAGAAGACAACTTCTTCTACTTCCCCCGGCTCCATTTGATGAAGTCCTTAGTGTAAGGGACCATTAACACTGGAGTATTTTTTCAACTGGGGTAGAAGGATAATTAAAAGCTGTGTTGCCAAAGCCAAGACAATGTGCAAGCTGCTTGTAACTCTTTCTCATTCGTTTCCTGAGTTGGACTTTTTAGGTGTACTAACCTTTGGCGATACTGCAGATGCATCAAGTGTAACAGACAGTTTACAAAGGATCAACTGTATGCTGGGATGTGAGTGTGAAACATAGGTTGAAACAACAGGGGTTTTTACAAGATGAAGGGCAAGAATGTATACATAAAACAAACTGAATAGGTAATTTCTGCTCTGGAAGGGCAAGGTTAAAACACAGCAAGTTCAGCCATTTGAAGCTATCAAAATCCCTGTTACTTCTTTGTCAGCCTCCTATTAGGAAAGAATAACTGGGGAGTATGGGAGAAAACTACAGCTCAAATTCAACCTTGAAGAATTAAAATAGTCTCAGGCACTGTGATCCTGTGCTCCTTGTGTGTCCAAGCCACAGACAAAAAGACATGGTGTAACTTCTTGGTAACTGGACTCGTAGACAAAGGCCCGAAGGGAAGTCTATTTACTTAAAACATAAAAATGTTGTAAATGCACTAATGCAGTGGTGAGAGATGGATCCTCCTTGAAGTAATAAAAAGGAATAAAGCCCTCATAAAGAGAGTAAAGAGGGGAAGCTTTTAACATACTCATTTCCTCTTCCTTCAAGAAGCAACTTGAAGGATGACATCAAGAAGTAGGGAGATAAGATTTTAACATGAGCATGTTAATGGTTCACTGGTTGCGATATAAAGTGGCTTCCATTGCAAGTTTTTTGAATTCAGGGGCTTCCTAACATTACCTTGTGATTATCTCTCTCCATGCATTCCTGATTATAAGCAGTTTTCCTGGTATGGGTGTTATGGAAGCCATTCTCCCATACTCTCCAACATTTCTTTAGCAGAATGTGGAATACATAAGTAACATCAAACTATGTCAAGAAGACAAATATTATTTATAAGAAATAGCACACAAGCTAGGGGAGGCTGCAGCAGTTGCCTTTTACTTGCCTTTATAGAGTGTCCATCCTTTTCTTGCTTTTCCACCCTACCGAGTTAATTGAGTGCCAACTACTTTTGCACTTTTTGCCACAATTGAAGTTAGCTGAGGAAAAATGGAGAACATGAAAGGGGAATGCAGAAACAGGAGCATTTAAAAGCATCGGAAAAAAATAGGACAACAGAGAATTACTTAGGATTGTTTTTACCAAATTTAAATAATTGGAAAATATGTTCTCCAGGAACAATCAGAGAATATGGACATACGCACTTCACTCCTTTTCTCACCACACAGCCACTATCTAGGCAGATGACAGAATTTTATGAATATTTGTGGTATGCATTTTGTAGTCATGTAAATGTCAATACATACTTGTTAATCGTGCAAAAACATATTTCTACATGCTAAAGTGGAAATAGGAGCTAGCTCAAATCTGCAGCTCAAACCTGGCCACAATGGAAGATTTTAGTTCACTTTCATAGTTGTTGTTGTTGTTGTTGTTGTTGTTATCAATACAGTATCTACTTCAAAATTCCAGTCTGGACAAAATTAAATCAGTAATAACTCATCTGCCATATTCCTACTTTTGACAACTTTCCTCACCTTACAATGTATTGTATTCAGATCACTATGTCTAATCCTGTTTATGCAGAATCAGATGGTCAAAGTAGGTAAGATAATGGAAATATATGATCAGGTGTTCAAAGTGTTAGCAAACTGCAAACATATGAAATAGGCTCATGATCCTGACTGGAACCCTGTTATGGTTGTCAGGTCAGATTTCAAGAGCTTCATGGCAAAAAAAAATCTCACACAAAGGGATCCTCATGATGTCACAATGTGTAGTTTCTTGTGATTTCATAGGGGTGATTTTTTTTTTGTTAGGTGCAGAAATCCCTTTCATGGTATCGTGAGAAAGGATTAACACATCTCCTCCTTTCCATGAACCTTTTCCAAATCAGGGCTATTTCTGGCTCCTATTGCCAAAGACAGAGAAAAAAAGCATTGGGTATCTTATTTATTTTGGCCTCAGTCATACAATTTTGATGTATTATATGTGACTATTTATCTTATTGTTTCTTGGATTGTGTGGTTATCTGCTTTCTGCAGTTAATTTCATCATGTGCTGTGATTAAGAAAAGAAATGGCAAAAATAAATTAGTGTCCTCTGAACTCAAAATTTTCATGTAGTCTTTGGAGCCTGGTTAGTTCAAAAGGTTTAGTATGGGCTGCTGATAATTCTTTAACAATTTTGCTGCTTTTTATCAAATCTAGTTCAAATGAGACTTTGAAGGGTGTGATGTGGGATTGGACATCCCATCATGTACTCTCTCTAAAGTACTAGTGATTAAAACAATTTAGAGAAATTCCATAAAATAATGCAATTTCACATAATTCTGGGACCAATGTGTTCATATATTTTAGTCTCCTTTAATAGAATTCTAATTTCTGTGACAAGGGAAGTAGTAGTCCCATTATATTCTGCACTAGCCATGTCTCATCTGGAATACTGTATTCAGTTCTGGGCATTTTAGTTATGATACAGACAAAGTAGTGATCCGAAGAAGAGTAACAAAAATGATGAGATATATAGAAAACAAAACATATGAGAAAAGTGTGAAAAGAGTGGAATCAAATGATAACATGATATACTTTGTTAGATTCCTGATTAATACTTTCATCCTTTGTAGAACTGCCACATAAAGATCTCATGTAAATGTTGATTAGAACTTCTAGAGCTGAAATAATAAGATCATAGTAAGTGCACATAGAAGGACATTTCTTCTGATACCGATTGGATAAGCTTTGGTGGACTACTTACGCTCAAAGACTGACAATCACATTTTGAATACCAGTGAGAGAAATAGCAGAAACAATTTAGCAGAAAAAAATCCATTCATTTCATATACTACTAGTTGTGCCCGGCCACGCGTTGCTGTGGCTTATGGGAATCATTTGTTGGCCAGGTGGAATAGCAATGAATAGCCTTGCAGCCTCAAAGCCTGGCCATTTTCTTCTTATACGAATCCTTATTTGGTGAGCTGGAATAGGCTTGCTGCTTGGAAGGCTGGGTACTTGCGTTCTGGGGAAATGGTTTTTTGGTTAATTTGAATTTCACTGAAAAGCCTCGCTGCTTCAAAGCCTGGCTGCTTTCTATCTTCTATCCTTCCTTGGGTAAGTTGAATGGAACGGAGTAGCCTCATGGCTTCAAAACCTGAGGGTTTTCTATTTAGGGGAAATCTTTGTTGGCCAGGTTGAACAGCACTGAATAGCCTTGCTGCTTGCAAGTCTGGCCGCTTTCTACCTTGTAGAATTCTTGGTTGGCCAGGTTGAATAGCAATGAATAGTCTCAGTGCAGCAAGTATGAATGCTGCAATTAGTCACCTTGATTAGCATTTAATTGCCTTGCAGCTTCAAAGCCTGGCTGCTTCCTGCCTGGAGGAATCCTTTATTGGGAGGTATTAGCTGGCCCTGGTTGTTTCCTTTCTTGAATTCCCCTGTTTTCAGAATGTTGCTCTTTATTTACTGTCCTGATTTTAGAGATTATATTGTTCTGTATTATTATACAGCAATTATTATATATTATATTTATAATCTTATATTATCTGCTTAGAACTAGATTATGTGAGGCCCCTTCTACACAGCTGTATAAAATCCACACTGAACTGGATTATATGGCAGTGTGGACTGAAGATAATCCAGTTCAAAGCAGATACTGTGGATTATGTGCCTTGGCATTCTGGGTTATATAGGTGTGTGGAAGGGCCTTGAGTCTACGCTGCCATATAATCCAGTTCAAATTAGATAATTTGTATTTTATAGGCAGTGTGGTAGAGGCCTGAGTGATTAGGCCCTGGGCGCCTTTATGGCTGAGTGGGTTGCTAGGAGACAAAGTGGGCGGGGCCTACCCTTCTGACTGGCAGCAAGGGGAAAAACAGCTTTTCCTCTAATTTGAGCTTTATTTTTCTAAGTATTTTTGTTTGAAATACAGTACATATTTTGGATGACTATGTCTTTTGTGGCCAAATTTGGTGTGATTGGGTTCAGTGTTTTTGTTGTTTACTCATAATAAAACACACATTACATTTATATATAGATGGACCTAATGTTGGACTAATGCCAACTATCAAGACGTACAGAATTTTTGGAATTCAACAGAGTATGAAATAAATTGTCATTCCCTTCCTTCTCATCTCTAGCAAATAATGCTGTTAAGACGGCCCTGTGTAGACCTAGAAGAAAATATAGAAGTGGTTCTGAAGTTCTTTACATTCTGCTGCAGGGATGTTAAATCTTCTCAGCAAGTGATTTCCAGCCATTGGCAAGACTTTGTAAAGGATCTCTTACCATGTCTTAAAATTGTATAACAGAATAAGCAGGTCAATGAAAACATTTTGTCTTGAATATGTGATGGGATTGTTCAGATAAATGATATCTATAAGCAGAGCCAGCCCTAGGTATTTTTCAAGTGTAGGCGAACAGAATTTTGGCACCCCCCCCCAAAACCAATCACTGAAAAATAAAAGCGTTGGATAAGCAAAAATGTTTGATAATAAGGAGGGATTAAGGAAAAGCCTATTAAACATCAAATTACATTAAGATTTTACAAATTAAGCACTAAAACATCGTGTTTTACAACAAATCAACAGAAAAAGCAGTTCAATACCTTGCGGAGGCTGGCCGCAGGAGACAAGAGTTGCCTCGATGGCACCCCCAACAAAATGGCACTACAGGCAACTGCCTAATTGGCCTGGTGGTTGAACCGCCTCTGTCTATAAGTACTTGAATAAATAACATCTAGTTTAAGGATGAACTGTTTTGTATATATTTACAAAACAACAAATACTTGTTTAAAAATATTACTTTTTCTACTGTGTTTATGAAAGAATTTGTAGAACCTACACAGTTATTACAAATGAAACCCAGACAACCACACTTGTCACTCATCCCCAAAATCAAAGATCTTCACCATCTTGAATTTTTGGTTTTTCTTTGCTAAGAAGAGGCAGGTGGATATTTACTAGTCTGAAAGGGTTGTTGTTAACTCATTAAAGTTTGAAAACTTCCCGAGGACACTTGGCACGAGGTATTTTCACATGCTGTGCACCATTTCACCATCTGGCCAGGCTGGAAATAGAGTTGGTATCTTGCCAGGCTTTGGGGCAACAGAGCCATTGTGTGATCATCCACAAGCTACAAAATCTTGATGAGAGGGAAAGTATTTGTTTGAATCCATTGGCATAATTTTATTCTCAGGTGGCCATGGTGCAGTGAGTAGAATATCAAAAGCAGGGCTGAAAAGATTTATGCTCAAATCCTCGTTCTCCCATCAAGCTCAACCTTGGATTGACAAGGGATGGGAAACATGTTGCTCTCTGAACATTTATTGGACTGTCAACCTTTGGTCAGTAATTCTGGGAATGGTTCCCTCATGTTCTACTAGTATAAGTGTCCTCTGCCAAGATAGAGTATGCATGCCTGAACTTACATGTCTGTACACATATAGCACTCCTTCAGCCTGGCAACGGTTACACAGGTAACAGTACAGCCATCACTACACATGTTGTTGTAGAAGGGAAGGAGGGCAAACAGGTGTCATATGTACTGGCAGCCAGGGCCGTAGCCAGAAAAAAATTTCGGGAGGGGTTTTGAAAATTTCGGGGGGGGGGGGTTGAACCCCTAGCACATACCCCTCCTCGCTACAAACATGTCAATATCTGCTTGAGATAGTGCCTGGAGGGACTCTTAATGTTTTGCATCTCATAGACTTAGCATGGGGATTTGGTTAACCAGTTAAAATTCATGAGTAAACGAGATTTTTTTTATAACTTGAAAAATTGGGGGGGGGGAACCCCTACCCCCCCCCCCTCGCTACAGGCCTGCTGGCAGCGTACAAGAGACAGATATGGCTTGTGTGCCGTCAGTATACAAGGAATGGAATAATACCACATTTCATGGAAGCTAAGACATACTTTTTGTCACATAAGGGGCTTTAAAAAACAGAGTGTGCCTTAGATGTGATAGCACCTTAAATTCATCACTGCTTGTTTTTTAAACTGTTATACCTCTGAAAGAGAAGGAAGAGGAGGAGGAGGAAAAGCCTCAGCCCCAACAGCTTTGCCAGGCCCCTACCATTTTGTTCTCAACCCCAGCTGGACATCTATTTACTGGCTGGCAGAACTAAGCATCGCTTCCTACTTCTGCTACCTGCTCAATGGGCTCATAGATGTAATAAAATAGATGCATGCAGAAAGGATTGCACTACAAAGCTGCAATGAAACAAGAAAAAATATTATGCATACAGAGGTAATTTTTAAAAATATTCTAAAAATACTGAAGATTTAAAAACAATTATATTTGATTGTGCCTTAGATTCTATGAAATGTGGAGATACTTCCTTTGCAGTGGTAACAAAGCAGGTCTTACACATTTTCTTGTTCAGGCATTCTTGTTCATAATCTATCAATCAATTAGAAAGGTAGAAAGAAGAAAAGAAATATATCAGTAGTACAGTTGAGTCTCACTTATCCAACATAAAGGGGCCGGCAGAACATTGGATAATAATGGATAATGTTGGATAATAAGGAGGGATTAAGGAAAAGCCTATTAAACGTCAAATTAGGTTATGATTTTACAAATTTAGCAGCAAAACATGTTATACAACAAATTTGACAGAAAAAGTAGTTCAATACACAGTAATGCTATGTAGTAATTACTGTAGTTACGAATTTAGCACCAAAATATCACGATGTTTTGAAAACATTGACTACAAAACGTTGTAGTCCAGAACATTGGATAAGTGAGTGTTGGATAAGTGAGACTATACTGTATATTTGATTGTGCCTTAGATTTCATGAAATGTGGAAATACTTCCTTTGTGGTAGTAACAAAGCAGGTCATAGACATTTTCTTGTTCAGACATTTACTATCATAATCTATCAATCAATTAGAAAAGTAGAAAGAGAAAAAGAAATATGATCAATTGTATTGACATAAATGAACAACAAAACACATGAGAGTTCAACAGATGTGTAATGAAATTAATGGCATTTTTAACAATAAAAGAATTAAAATAACAAAATGGGAGAAATTTGAGCATCGCTCTTTCATATCTAAACTCAGAAAACAAAATAGGTTCAACCTATTTTACTCCCTTTGCCTCCCTTACCCTCCTTTGTCTAGAATTAGTTCCTTTCCTTTACTTCTTGTGGCCTGCCAAGGAGCTGGCGTTTCACTTAGAACCTATTCACACTTACCAATTTAAGTGTCCTAAGATGCTTGCCAGCCAGTTAAGAGACGGATGAGCACGTAGCCCATCACATGACGTTCCTCAACTTTCAGGTGGAGGCCCCACCCTAACTGACGTGGAAGTGACTGGCTGTGGTGCAGGCTGGTGAGCGGCCAGCTGCAATAAATCACTCTGACCAAGAGGTCATGAGTTTGAGGCCAGCCCGTGGCGGGGTGAGCACCCGACAATTAAAAATTAAAATAGCCCCTGCTTGTTGTTGACCTAGCAACCCGAAAGATAGTTGCATCTATCAAGTAGGAAATTAAGGTACCACTTATAAAGTGGGCAGGCTAATTTAACTAATTTACGACTCCATAAAATGCCATTGGAATGAAGAAGTGCCGTCGCAGTGGATGACGAAGCAGTGTATATATGTATATGGCATTGAATGTTTGCCTTATATGTATATACAATGTGATCTGCCCTGAGTCCCCTTCGGGGTGAGAAGGGCAGAATATAAATATTGTAAATAAATAAATAAATGAATAAATAAAATAAGTGTCCCAGGACGCTGGAGCCAGCACACTTCTGCCCCGGTTGGGCAATGCTTGCCCTGTGCACTTGCCATTTCACCACGCTTGCTGGCAAAACATCAGGGGGAGGCACATGTGATAAGATCATTAGTCCAAGCCTCCTTTGAGATCCCTTACAATATGGTTATCTTGATATTCTCTTCACTGCAAAACAGTTCTTTCCAAGACCTAAAAGTTTCTTCTTCCTCTTGCTTCAGTTCCTGGCATTTTGAAAAAAAAAATGTTTCATCCAGTGATATTTATTTATTATTATTTATTATTTACTTCATTTTTACCCCGACCCCGGAAGGGATTCAAGATGGCTGACAGATCCGGGAAAAATTCTTGATTTTGCCATGATTTTGCCATGATTTTAGTAAAATAGTATCACACTCTCCATTCCCACAAGAGTTCTCATCTCTGACATTCAAGATTTTTTTTTTCTTCATGTTTATTCCCGGCCCTTTGTTGAATTATACATTTGTGGAAATTCTATATACCAAATTAGTAAGTATAGTAAGCTCTCAGTTAATCAGAATTCAAACAACTGGAACTCTCAAGCAACTGACAAAAATCAGTTGGGCTCAGGCTGTGGCACAGGCTGGAGAGCAGCTGCAATGAATCACTGCAATGAATCACTCTGACCAGGAGGTCATGAGTTCGAGGCCCGCTCGGAGCCTATGTTTGTTTGTCTTTGTTCTATGTTAAAAGGCATTGAATGTTTGCCTATATGTGTAATGTGATCCGCCCTGAGTCCCCTTCGGGGTGAGAAGGGCAGAATATAAATGCTGTAAATAAATAAATAAATAAATAAATAAATAAATAAATAAATAGATAGATACAAATCAAAGAAATAGCTGTTTTTATAATACAGCAAAATTGTTTTACATTAATTTATGATTCTCTTTGTCTTAATTTGCATTTAATTACCATATTTCAAGATTAAGATCAAGTCCAATACAGAGTTTATAGTATGGTATAGTATTAGTTAAGCCAATTTTAATAGTAACTCTCAAGCAACTAGAACACTTACATTTATCTAGGCCTCCAATGGCCTAGGGGATAAAAGCCTTGTGACCTGAAGGTTGGGTTGCTGACCTGAAGGCTGCCAGGTTCGAATCCCACCCGGGGAGACCGCGGATGAGCTCCCTCTATCAGCTCCAGCTCCATGTGGGGACATGAGAGAAGCCTCCCACAAGGATGGTAAAAACATCAAAACATCCGGGCGTCCCCTGGGCAACGTCCTTGCAGACGGCCAATTCTCTCACTCCAGAAGCAACTCCTGTTGCTCCTGACACAAAAAAAACGATCTATGATCCAGCATCTACCAATCCCCATGAGTGTCAGTTAACCAAGAGCCTACTGTATTGCTAGACTTGTGTTATATGCTAAACAAATGTGCTAAGCATACATTTACTCACTAATATGAGCAACCCCATTCCCTACTGCCACCCCCCTAAAAAAAATAGAATGAGAAAGAGAAGTAAGTATTTCCCCTATTCCAATAGCCTATTCTTTGACCTGTCCATTAGAGCACTGGAATGCACTTAGCCTGCCTTAAGATCTTTGTAACATTCGTTGTAGTTAACTCGGCCTCTGATCTCAGCATGTTACATTTATAATTATCTGTTCTTTGGCCTAATGTCTTGCAAAACCAAATATATATATATTACCATAACTGAATTTTTTTTTAAGTATCCTGTCCAAATCTGTGCATCTTTCCATCCCGCCTTTCATGTACATGTGCCTATCTCTTGACTGAGAAAAGTCCCAGGAGGAAAGGGGAAAAAATAGGGTTTCTTTCAAGTGACTATAGAGGAAAGGATAAGTAAGATGTATGGAAATTTTCCTCTGCTGGTAAGGAATGGAAAACCAATCTATGGCCTATAAATAGGGTGTAAACTTGCATTTATATGCACAAGTCAATTACACTATTAATTCAAGAGGGGGGTGGCATCAGCCATTGAGAAACCCCGCATTAATTAGCATGGGTCCTCCCCCCGCCCCTGGCGCACACATACTGACCTTCATCTAGCCCAGATTCAACTATGTGTCTTTCCCAAGGGATCCACCTCTTGCTCCCCATGAGTATTTCCCGCAATGCCTATGGAAGTATGCAAAGTGTCAACCTCAGCTTAGTTTTTAACCTGGAGTGATAGCTTTACTGATTTGCCACTTTACTACTCTTGTTAATGAATTTTTAATCTTCTTAATGACATTAAACACGGAAAGTAATTAAGGAAAACAAGTTTGAAACTGCTGACATAAACCCTTTATTCAGAACTATTTAATGTAGAATTAATTTGATTTTGCCCATTATTCAAATGAACGCATTACCTTCCCAGGCATTGGCTTTTTCTTCTCTTCACCATTCCCTCCTCCCCTCCACATTTTATTAAATATATCATAATACAGAGTTTGTTCTTTCCATTGTGATGCATCCAGCAAGCTCTGACATCTACCAAAGGCAGGAACAGATTCCCTCTTGGGTGTCATCATCCTGATGCATAAAGTGCTCATTTGTTACACACGGCAGAGGCAACGTGCCAAAAAAGCCAGGCCACTGCTGTCAGGGCAGGATTTGGAAGAACTTCATGACTGGAGGATAACCGTATTCTGGCATTTCAAAAACAGATGTAAGGAGAAGCAACAGAACAGATTCACTCGATATGATGATCTTGAGATCTATAAATGTGTTTGGCATTTGCAGGACGATGAAATTGCTAACCATACAGTCTGCACAACAGAACCTGGCAATCCCAACAGATCTTGAAAATCTTGTTTCACTTTTATTTAACCTTTCTTCAGTAGTTCAGAAAAGCCTAAAACAGGTGAACAGTTGTGTCTATAGCAATGAAAGAACAGAAAGCACACTATTTTAGAGATCAAATGTAGTTTATCACATCATTTTTGCCTAGCAAGGAAGTTCACTATGTGAAAAAAAAGGAAATACTGATATATGATAAAAAGGCCTAAATTGAGTGTTTCCACATTTTCTCTATGGAAGCTATTGTCAGAGTAATTTACACAGCACAGCAGCAGTTGGATAGAGTCAGAGGAATGGAGAACGAAGAGACATCAGAGACGACGGTAAAACTATATACAAAGTTTTACTGTACAAGACAAACAGACTTGCCGACAAAAGACACAGGACTTAACATCTAGGCAGACAGCATTCAACTGATGCAATCAGCAATGCACACACACTTGTGTCTGGACACTCCCCAGTTCCAGCCACACATCAAGGTCATCACAGCTTCTTAGCAATTAACTCTTTACAGACTATAGTACACTCTGGATGATGCAATCAGTATGCAATACAAACCAAGACACAAATTGCATTTAAACACTACCAATACACAAATCCCACATTAACAGCTATCACTATCACTATTACTTTCACTCAATGGCCATCAGAACATACTGAAGGACAATGTAGCTCAGCAAAGATTATACCCACAGGCAAAATATACCAAAACAGAATTGTGGGATGGACTTATATGAAGCTTCCAGAATAAGTCCAGATGCTCTCGTGGTCAGCATAGTTCTTGACTTCTGTCCCCTCTCCTCTGCTAATCAGTTATGTGTCACAATCCTTATTTTACTTCTATTACATTCTACACAGAGACAGACATAGAGAATGGTAATGAACTTACTATGATAGTAGCTAGCGGAGAGGAGAATTGTAGTGCATATGGCTGTTAAGCAGGGAACGGAAGAAAAAAAATGTAAGGAATAGTAGTGATGTCAGTTCCAGCAGGAGGCTGGAGAAAGAGATACAAAAAGGTGGTCAAAGGTATAGAAAAAAACTTGGACCTCCAGGGAAAGTTTTACTTTGTACATCTATGGTAAATTATTTATGCTGTATGTCTTCTACTGAGTTATCAGTTATGTGATTTCTGAGCCTGGGAATGTGCCATGTTTTGTCTGTCTTCAAAGGATGTTTTACATCCCGATTCTTTTATTTATGGTTTATAAGTATACTATTTTATTGTAAAGCTCATTGTTTTCAATAATGTATTGTTTCTCCAACATGATGTAAAAGTGACATTATCTTAACTTTTTAATTGTAATTATTAACTTTTACGCATTATTTATTAATGCTATTGGACAGACTTTGGGGGAGTTTGGGGCCATTTTTCAAATTGTCTTTTTTGTTTAAAATTAATAAAATAATAGTTTAAAAGACTAATTTACATGTAACATATTACAGTGTGTTGTCAAAGGCTTTCATGGCCGGGATCACAGGATTGTTGTATGTTTTCCGGGCTTTATGGCCATGTTCCAGAAGTATTCTCTTCTTACGTTTCGCCCACATCTATGGCAGGCATCCTCTGAGGATGCCTGCCATAGATGTGGGTGAAACGTCAGGAAAGAATACTTCTGGAACATGGCCATACAGCCCGGAAAACATAAAACAAACCTAACATATTATGTATTAGTCATAAAGTAAGGAGTAATATCTAACACATTGTTATTGTAATTTTTCACCAAGTCAACATTGATTGACGGCTTCCCTATGAACAAGTGACCACCAACTACCTCGGCTATCAAATGTGTTACCCAGTCTTGCAAACTCATGACCATGATACTCTTGATTGAACCAATCCACTTATAGTGCAACTCCTGTTTAGTCATTTGCACTATTTAGGGCTGATCTCTTCCGAGATCCATTCCTAAAATCATAAAAAGATAGTTTTCTAAAGTTGGAAATAACCAGAAGTCTGACCCTTTACCATACAGGAATACAATTAAAGCCTTTCTGAAAGATGTTCACCAACCACCGAGACAATATATTTCCCAGATGAACAGATCTTACAGTAAAAAAGGTCTTCCTAATGTTTGGGTGGCATCTCTTTTCTTGTGTTTTCAATCCATTTGCCTGTGTTCTATTCTCTATCTGGACTATTAGAAAACAAATTGGTTCCATCCATCTTCTGCATGAAAAATATCTATTATGACTCCTCTAAGACTTCTTCTCCAAGCTCCCCAAGTCATTCCTCAAAAGGCTTGTTTTCCAGACTTTTGACCATCTTGTTCATTGTTCTCTGAATATATCCCAGCTTTTTTAATATCCTTGAGTGCTCAGAATTAGACACAATATCCCAGTTGAGGTCTGGGCAAAGCAGAATAGAATGGCACTACTACTTCCCAGTTGATGCTCCCTATAATTAAATTGGCTTTTTTGTCTGCTACATCACAATGTTGACTCATGTTTAGCTTGTGACTAAGCCAAATACCACTCATCCTATATTTGTATGTTTCATTTTCCTGCCTAGATGTAGTACTTTACACTTCTCCCTATTGAAATTCATTTTGAGTTTTAGCCCACCTTTCCAATCTGTCATTGTCATTTTCAATTATGATCCCATCTTCTGAAGTCTGGAGGCACATCTACACTGATTGGTTAGGTTGGCATGCAGATGGATCAACCCCATGATGGCTAAATGCTGCACAAAGGTGATTTGGCTTAATCCGGGATAATGACAATTTAATATGGCCTTGCACAAGTTTAAGCTAACTTAGGGGAAACCTGAATTTTACATCAGGATTCGCGTTTTCCACTGAATTAGGGGAAGTCTAGGTAGGCTAGGTTGTTTCCTAACCAGAACCAGCAGCAGCTGTCTTGGTTGTCATCTTATATTCCCCAGATCCAGGTGATCAAAATATGTTGGATGGGCAGGAAGAAAATGGGAAACCCTCCCTCCCAACCTGTTTAGCAAGGCAGCATTCTGACTGATGTCAACTATAGCAACCACCAGAAGGCAGGTGTCAGTCATAATTGAGGAGGAGGGGTCATTCAATAGAGTGATTTCCCAGAAACGCCAGACCATGTTAGATGTGGTTTGGTAGTCGGGACTCCTTGTCACTTCTGAGGTTGGTCAGGGAGTCCCAATCAGGCTGCCATGTGTGGCTGATCCAGTTTCTGGGATGTTGGATTGGCTCTGGATTCTTGATATGTGTAGAACAAGACTATGGCATGCCCCATTAGTAACTTCCTTCCAATAGCAGCCATTAGGGAGCACTCTTTGAGTTAACTTTATCAGACAATTACAGATCCATCTAACTTTCACACTGTCTACTAACCCACAGTTCACCAAAATCTTATGGGAGGCCTTGTGAAAAGCCTTACGGAAATAAAGATATACTATATCCACAGCATTCCCATGATCTACTAAACATGTCATTCTATAAAAGAGATACAAATGATTTAGCATGACTTGTTTTTCAGATCTGCATGCTGGGATTTGACAGTGTTCCCTCACTACTTTGCGGTTCACTTTTTGTAGATTCACTGTTTCATGGTTTTGCAATAAACTCTAAAAGACTATTATAAATCATAAAAAATTACAATTTACAGCCTAAGGAAGGGAGGAAAGAGAAGCCAAAGGGAGAGAAAAGGAGCCCAAGTGGCAACGGGAGGAGAAGGAGGTGATTTATCAACACACGATTGGTTAATAAAGACTTAAAATAGTGTATAACTACTAAAATAATGTATAAGTATTGAAATAAATATAGTGTCCCTACTTTGCGGATTTTCACTTATTGCGGGTGGTCCTGGAACCTAACCCCCGCAATAAGTGAGGGAATACTGTACACTGAAACTGATGAATAATCTGTTCTAAAATCTTTCTTGGTATTGATAACAACAACAGCAACAACAACAACAACAACAACTTGATTTCTTACCTACCTCTCCTCATAGCTCAAGACTGGCTACAACATAGTTAAACACATGATCATTGTAAAATTCTATAAATACACATATTAAAATGTATTCCTATAAAAGATATATATTAAAATGTATTTCTATAAAATACATATTATGGATGGTTTCAATTTTGGCATTTAATGACATGTTTTTGCTCTCAATGATCGTATCTAGTTTCTTCATGGCCGCCTTTCCAAAAATTTTCTGATTTCTTAAAGAAAGCTTTAACTATTTCAACATTTTTGGCACCCACTTTAAAATTATGCAAATGGTCCTTATTTTTGTCTTTTTGATTTTCAATCCTGCATTTGTACTTAATTTTCAACCTAAGTATTTGTTCTTTCTTTCCATTGATATGGTATCAAATCCTAAATTGTTGATATTCCTTCCCTCAGTGTTCTTTTTCCTTTGAGTCTGAGCCTGCTTTCTGCATATAAACTAAAGAGATGAGGTGATAAAACGCTTGGCATCCTTGGCAATGAGAAACCATTATTTCTCCATATTGTGTCCTGACAATAGTCTCTTGTTCAGAGTGTAGGTTACGCATCAGGACAATCCAATGTTGTGGCACTCCTATTGCTTCCTATTGGGGGAAAAATATATGAACATTTAGCTTTTTACCTTTTAAAAATAATATTCCAGGATTAATACACCTGGTATCCTAGAGATGTCTTGGACAAAATGTCCCACAATCCTGGCAGCTGCTCAAGTTTATTGCAGAACATGAGTTTTTTAGTTGCAGATTTTGACCTAGACGGAGGCCGCATTTGTAACTGAGTAAGCTGACAGTATTATCATTCTGAATGTAATGGCTGTGTCTTGTGTTAGTTTTTTAAAGAAAGAAATTCTAAAGAATCCTACTCTGACATATGATATGACTAAGAATTGTTCACACTTTTTTTAAAAATAATGTATTTTCTTGATAAACAAGAAGGGAAAAATACCAGATTGAAGAAAAAAATCCAATGTGGGGGAAAAGTAAAACGCATACATAATAATCCATTTATTTTATTTTATTTTCAACCAGGGAGTGGATTTTGAATCCCTTTATATTTAACATTTGTTTGGTGTTAAACTGCAATAATAATAATAATAATAATAATAATAATAATAATAATAATAATAACTCAGCCGCTATCAGGACCTCAAGATTGAACTGCAAAGACTCTGGCAGAAACCAGTGCAGGTGGTCCCGGTGGTGATGGGCACATTGGGTGCCGTGCCAAAAGATCTCAGCCAGTATTTGGAAACAATAGACATTGACAAAATTACAATCTGCCAACTGCAAAAGGCCACCCTACTGGGACCTGCTCGCATCATCCGAAAATACATCACACAGTCCTAGACACTTGCGAAGTGTTCGACTTATGATTTTGTGAAACAAAATCCAGCATATCTATCTTGTTTGCTGTGTCATACAATAAAATAATAATAATAATAATAATAATAATAATAAGCTTTATTTATATCCCACCTTCCTCCCTTACAAAAGGACCCAAAGAGGCTTCCAACATATAAAATACAGTGAAGTACAATACAAAATCAGCAGCAATAAAAATACAAATGCAAAACATAATAAGCAATCAAAAGCAAACATAAATAAACATTTTAAAACCAGTAACATTATTGTAGTGTCTTGTCACTTTTTACTTATTGCACTTCACATCACCCAATAAGGTGATATTTATTTACCGAGATGCAATCCCCATCACTTTCTTCTTGGCTCCTTTAAGAGCAAAAAAGCAGAGAAGTAAAAAGTGCTGTTTTTCATACTGGGAAAAGCTGTACTTATTGCATTTTCAAAGAGACATTCATTTGGTTTATTATTCATAAGAACATACTAAAATGTGAAAAATTCTTCAGAAACAAGCTGAAAAACTAAAAAGATTTAAATATGGAGAAAGTGAAGTATTTATTTGTCCCTAGATGATATGAGCTCACACAAATTATCTGTTTGTTTTGCCCCTGAGATATTCCCCAGCACACTCTATACACTTCTGCATAGCCAGCCATGGAGATGACGGCATAGAAATTTTCTGAAAAGAATTAAAAACTAAAGAACCTGTCAGAAGGGATGGCTCTTTAATTGTGTTTTAAATTCTGACGGCTCATTTAGCTGTTGGATCTCTTCTGGTAGACCATTCCACAATTGTGGGGCAGCTGATAAAAAAGCTCCTCTGAGTTGCTAGTCAGGTTCTGGCTGGTTCAAGTAAGCATCATCCAGAAGACCTAAGTGTCCTAAGGGACACATTATATGGGAGAAGGTGATACTCGTATAAGTAACCTGGACCAAAACCATGTAGGGCTTTAAAGGTTATAACCAACACTTTGTGCTTTGTCCAGAAACTAATTGGCAACCAGTTGAGTGACTTTAGTTCGGATGTGATATGCTCACTCTTAAAAGGTAAAGGTAAAGGTTTCCCCTGACGTTAAGTCCAGTCATGTCTGACTCTGGGGGTTGGTGCTCATCTCCATTTCTAAGCTGAAGAGCTGGCGTTGTCCGTAGACACCTCCAAGGTCATGTGGCTGGCATGACTGCATGGAGCACCATTACCTTCCCGCCAGAGTGGTACCTATTGATCTACTCACATTGGCATGTTTTCGAACTGCTAGATTGGCAGAAGCTGGAGCTAACGGCGGCCGCTCACACTGCTCCCAAGGTTTGAACCTGGGACCTTTCGGTCTGCAAGTTCAGCAGCTCAACGCTTTAACACACTTCGCCACCGGGGCTCCTTCCTAGATGTTCCCATAACCAATTTATCAGCCATGTTTTGAATTTCAACCTTGAGACTACCAACATATGTACTACCATCTTTAGTTCTTCTGATTCTAGGAAGGGGCACAGCTGGAGTATCAGTTGAAGGTGGTAGTAAGCATTCCTGGGCTATGATTTGGAGAGATGGAGCCAGGAGCACTCCAGTATATACTGAGAACACAGTATATCACAGGGAGTGTAACCCCATACAGAACTGGTTAACACACCTGCATCCTCAGGTTAGGAGCCCTGATGGCAAGCACATCTATCTTGCCTGGATTCGGTTTCAATTGGTTTTTCTTCCTCTTCCAATCCATTATCTCCCCCAGGCACTTATTCAGAGGAGACACACTATCCTTAGTCATGGCTATTTTTGAAGAATAACAGTCCAGCTGCTATGAAAATTTGACAAGCCTTTAGTGAAGTAGGTGAAGCAGTGATGTTTGGCTCTGTGGAATGTTTTGGTTTACCAGATATCCTGTTTCCCCGAAAATAAGACAGTGTCTTATATTAATTTTTGCTCCCAAAGTTGCGCTAGGTCTTATTTTCAGGGGATGTCTTATTTTTTCATGGAGAAGAATTTACATTTATTGTTGAACAAAAAATGAACATTTATTATATACTAGCTGTGCCCGGCCACGCATTGCTGTGGCTAGGACTTAATTTTTCTTTTCTTTTTGTTGTATGAACGTAGAGGCGTGGATGAGAGGTTGTGCTGTCAATTTTCGAGGTTGTGGGGCATTTAGTTTAGTAGTTTTGTCCGGTGACGTGATTCCATTACCCTTTTATATATATAGACTACACAGTAGTTGTCATCACAGACCAGCATAACCAGAATCCTATCAAGAACTTCTTGTTACTACCATTATTTCCATGTACAACAATCTGTGTACCTTTTCCGATCCTGCATGCTCTGGTGTTCTGTTCAGCTGGCCTGCTTCCAAACAATAACTTTGCTAGGTCTTACTTTCAGGGGAGGCCTTATATTTAGCAATTCAGCAAAACCTCTACTAGGTCTTATTTTCTGGGGATGTCTTATTTTCGGGGAAACAGGGTATATCGGCATAGTTTCTTTCTCAACCTTGTTGCCACTGTGAGGAATTTTGCCACTGTGAGGGTCACCCTGTGGAACTTGTCCTCTAAAAGATATCTAACAATGCCCTGTTGGGATGGCTAAGTGATTCTGGAAATAGGGGAGGGGATATGGGGCCAGGAGAAGGATGTTTGTACTGCCATCCCAGATTAAATGGAAATTTATCATTTTGGCTGTTGGTAATAAGTACGGTATGTATCTTCACTCAACAACACTGCTTCTGCATCTATTGGTTTACTGGTAGAATTTAGTGAAACAAATAAATAGACAAAAACACTTCTCTTGTAAATGCATTATCATCATTATAATGTAATGTATCTTAATTCCATTTGAACAGATTTAGGGCCCATCCAGACAGGCCCAAAAATGGGACCTGTCTGGGTTTTACTGGGGGTGTCCAAACAACTGCCCCGTTTTTGGTTTTGTTTTGTTTTGTTTTGTTTTCGTGTCAGGAGCAACCGGAGTTGCTTCTGGAGTGAGGAAATTTGCCGTCTGCAAGGACATTGCCCAGGAGACGCCTGGATGTTTTGATGTTTTACCATCCTTGTGGGAGGCTTCTCTCATGTCCCCGCATGGAGCTGGAGCTGATAGAGGGAGCTCATCCGTGCTCTCCCCAGGTGGGATTCGAACCTGGCAGCTTTCAGGTCAGCAACCCAACCTTCAAGTCACGAGGCTTTTATCCCCTAGGCCACAGGAGGCTCCAACTGTCCCGGTAAAAATGAATTAATTCAGAAGAAAACAGGGAAATCCCTCGTTCTCCTTCTCATCTCTGATGAGATGTCTAGAAGCACCCTTCTTCTATTGATGATGTTGGGGGACATTGCCAAGATAAAATCTATGTGATGTGAATAGGAAACAAAGGGCAATCAGAAACAGCTTTTAGGAATTACTTTTGTTTTCTAACAAACAACATATTTTACAACAAAACCTCTCAATTACTTGTTTGAAATTGGATAGGTTTCCCCCCCAATTGTATGTGTATGTGCAAAAAAATTGTTAAACCTATCTTTGGTTTCCAAGTGCATGTCAAAGGAGAAGTACAGTAGAGTCTCACTTATCCATAAACGGGCTGGCAGAACATTGGATAAGTGAAAATGTTGGATAATAAGGAGGGATTAAGGAAAAGCCTATTAAACATCAAATTATGTTATGATTTTACAAATTAAGCACCAAAACATCATGCTTTACAACAAACGGATAGAAAAAGCAGTTCAGTACACAATAACGTTATGTAAAAATTAATGTATTTATGAATTTAGCACCAAAATTTAGCAATTTATTGAAAAAATGGCTACAAAAACATTGACTAATAAAAGGCAAACTGCCTTGGATAATACAGAACCTTGGATAAGCGGAGCTTGGTTAAGCGAGATGCTACTGTATTGGCAATCTAGAATTATATATGTCATTTCAGATTTGGAGTCTGGATTGAATTGCGTCCTGACCTATCTAGGCCAAACTGGGCTCAAACTCTCAGAATCTCCTTTTGAAGAAATAATGAACTTCTCCTGAGATGGGAGAATTTATAAACTACAGTTTGTTCAGTGATGGGTCTATGGACTGTAAAAAATATTGTTTGTTTGAATCACCTGCCTAAGGCTGGATCTACAGTGCCATAATTTCTGAATCCAAATTATCTGGTTTCAACAGGATTATATGAGTCTACACTGCCATATAATTCAATTCAAAGCAGATAATCTGAATTCAGATACTGGATTATATGGCAGTGTATATGGGGCCTGAGTATTATGCAGAGCGGGAAAAGGGAGAACTAATTCTTTCATCACCCATTGTTCCTGTCTTTTTGGTCCTGTCCCCATTGGCAATTTTTTTTACTCAGTACTTTATTCCATGAGGCCTGAAAAGCAAATTTTGGCATTGCAAACTCATCCTTTTGAGAGTCAGAGCACACCAGGTTACCCATTCTTTCAATCACACTGATGTTTGCTGAAAGCACTTTCAGTTAGCTGGAAGCACATTGAGCTGACTACTACAACCTGGTGTAACGCCTCTAAAACTGTGCATTGCTCTCTTTGTCCATGCATCCCTTTTTTTCCTGGAAGAATTGCACGATTCTGAGATTTTACTTGATCTTGCAAGGCTTTGCCTTTGTCTCAAAGTGAGTTTGCAAAGTTAGTTAATCACTTCTGCATTTCTCCAGGACACAAGCACTGTTCCTATAAATTCTTAACTTGTTAATACAAAATAAGATGAATTTTTGCAGTTTCCAGCCTTTTACTCTTTAGTGTATTCTGTTAGAGCAAGTTGCACTTACAGTTGCCAAATCTTGCTTTGAACAGCAGTGACATGTACAAACTGAAAGGTTTGCAAGAAGTCTAGTCAACAGTAAGGAAATGCTTAATCAACAAGGTAAATCCACATCAGTTCTAGGAATTGCCTGCAAAACAATGCAGTTACTTGATATTTTAAAAAACAACAACATGAATAGGGCGAAAGTGGGAGGTTATGGCTTTGCTCACCAGAAGTGGAATGGAGAACAATTTGAGGATGGGAAAGTGAAGTGGTAGAAAATGACATACACAATAGACCTACAACAATATGTGCTTGATCAAAATTGGCTGCAGCAGCACTTTTGACTTATGAAACACCTCAATACAATTAGAAAGTGATATTATTATTATTATTATTATTATTATTATTATTATTATTATTATTATTATTACCTTAATACAATTAGAAAGTGCTTTCTGCAGCCTACAAGCAGGAATTCCTCCATATATTTAAAAGGACAGGCTGAAAATTGCTTGCAAACTACCTTGAGATGAGATATTCTGCAGATATGAGCATTTTGATTCATGATTAAGGAATTTCTAACATGCACAAAAGCCTTATGCAATAATTTCCTGATTCTGCCTCTATTCTGAGTTTACTGCTACTTCTTAAGATGTTGCATCAGGCTCCTCTCATTATATTATTTACCGCAGCTAACTTATGAATGCTCTCTCTCACTACCTGTTCCCAGATTTTCTACCTTCCATCTAAGAAAAATGACAGGCTGTCTGTCTTCTATATAACAACGGACAGCTGGGATGGGGAGTGTAATATGTTCTGCTACCTAAAAAACATACGGATTCATTAAACTGGCAAATCAAAATGAAAAGCAAACAGAAGTTTAAGATAGGTTACTCAACAAAGCAAAAGGAAATTACAGAACAGCTCAGTGAGAGCAGCAACTGTCCTCATATCGCCAAGGCTCTTTCACATTCGGCTGCTAACACAACATGAAGAGAAACTGGAGGGCTTAACTTCAATGCTCTTGCATGACCTTCTTCATGAACATTGTAATTGGAGAGATTCATGCCCCAGATTGCACATTACAGCTATCAATGAACATTGGCCGGCTCTTTGCCCTCCCACCCCATTATACGATTTATTCTTCTGAAAATTTATTTCTAAAATTTTCAGTTTTTCCAAAGAGGAGGGGCAACAGAGGTTGATTAAATCTCTGGGCACAATAAATTATTTTCAACTAATGTTAATCTATTGTTAAGATTGTTTGTGACGGCGCGAGTGGCGCCATCTATATGTGGAACTGTAAGTTGCAAGATTTGAAGTGTTATATCATGCCTGATTTTGCTTTTACGCCGTAATCAATGTTGTTTGCACCTGTTATATTGCTCACTCAGCTCAATTGTTTGGCTCCACCTCTTCCTGGAGTAGGACAGTGTTTCCTTTTTCATTCCACCATCAAGCTCTCTATCAGATGGATGTGAGAGAAAGACTTGGCTCTAAAAGCCCTTGATTAAGTTACCTCTCAGCACCAATTCTGAGATTCTTACCCTTGAGACTTACGCTTCATGTTCAGGGTCAACCTGAACGACGCTGAGGAGTCTCAAGTGCCTTCAAATCAGTCCTTTGGCAACAGAGGAAGACTGTGTCTTCAAACATAGGCCATTTGGACTGAGGCTGAGTTTGCTCCGGCATTCACAGTCATTGAGAAAGAGGGACCTGGAAAAGCTTCTCAGCTACAAAGCTCCTTGGACTTAAAACAACCAAAGACTGTAATATATATTTCCCTTTACCCCTTTGAAACTTTCAGCTTATTGAGATAACCTTTTGTGTACAATAAAACCAGTTTTTGAGTTATCTACAGTGTTTTGGTCCTTGGGAGTTCCAGTTTCCTTAAAGGAGGGCAAGAAGCAATCCCCTGGGGAAAGATGTCACATCCATGCCTCTTGTGCTAAGAGTTATAGCCCCAGGCGCGACGGCACATTGTTTACAATCTTCCTCCTATCATCAGCTTTGTTTGCCCTTGGTCTCTGGGTCCCCTACCACACTTTCCCTCCTGGCTATTTTATGTTTCTTTCCCTGCCAAAGTTTACTGTTCCTGCTTGGCAGCTTTACTTATATGATTTGCTTACAGGGTTTCTATGAGTTTTCCAGGCTGTATGGCCATGTTCCAGAGGCATTCTCTCCTTACTTTTTGTCAGAAGAGGTATCCTGACGAAACGTCAGGAGAGACATTTCATCAGGATGCCGACAAAATGTCTATGGCAGGGATCCTAAGAGGTGTTTACTTACACTTTTTAAACTTGCCCTTTTAATATTTTAACTAACTGAATGCTGGGAGACTTTTCATGAGTTCCTAGTTTTCATAATATCCCCATGGCCATTTCTGTTTTCTGGACCACCTTTTGTATCTCTTATGACCTTTGTATCTCTTGTAGACTACCTGAGAAGATCAATGTTTACACAAAGTACATGTATATAAACTGACACACAGAATATATTCCCATGAACATGTGGCACACCGCTTATGGAATTTCTTTTCAGGGATGTGGACTTATTTTCCTAATGGCCTGTTATTATTGTCCCCCATGCAGACAAGATTGGGAGGGGGGAGGGAAGGGGGGGGAAAGAAAAAAAAGAAGAGGGAAAGGAAAAAAATATTTAAAGAAAAAGAAATACGTAATGCTATTTGGACAAGCTGGAATGTCACAAAATTAGAAATAAGTGATTCCTGAAAAGGTTAAATATGTTGGAATAATGTTAAGGAAACATTTGACTATGATTTTAAACATCTTTCAATGTATGCAAACTCGGTTTTTATAGATATAGTTATCTGTACTGGTGTGTATAAAACAGTCAAAAAGCTCAAACCACAAGAAAATACTTTTATTGCCTGTTCCCATTCTTATGGGGTTATTTTTTTTATTAATGTGATATGTAAACATGATGTGTTTAGACATACAGTAGAGTCTCACTTATCCAAGCCTCGCTTATCCAAGGCTCTGGATAATCCAAGCCATTTTTGCAGTCAATGTTTTCAATATATCGTGATATTTTGGTGCTAAATTCGTAAATACAGTAATTACAACATAACATTACTGCATATTGAACTACTTTTTCTGTCAAATTTGTTGTATAACATGATATTTTGGTGCTTAATTTGTAAAATCATAACCTAATTTGATGTTTAATAGGCTTTTCCTTAATCCCTCCTTATTATCCAAAATATTCGCTTATCCAAGCTTCTGCCAGCCCGTTTAGCTTGGATAGTGAGACTCTACTGTATTCTGAAATTCTCTTGATCATGACGATATATTCCCTTCCTTGCAAGGAGTTTCTTTTTTAGAAATTTACATTAGGATTTCTGCATATGATATGGAGGGGGGAGAAGTAGCTGGTATACTTATTTAGTACAAGTTGTCATTTGAATACAGATCTAGACACATTCCATTATTTTTGAATGTATATTTTCTGATTGCATGTTAGATTGCTTGTGTCAAATAATTAATAAAATAATTTCAAAAAGGAAAAAAAAGATGGGTGGCATGCCATCTGAGTTTACCTGTGGGACAACTTTTTCTCTAGCAAATAATGCAATATTTGTGGGAGTAAATTTTAGCAGCAGGTGAATTTTTTGCTTTTTTCAAAAATTCTCTTTCATTCCCATGCCCACTTTGTGGGGTATGGTCATGATGCTTCAATATGAGCAGTTCTCCATTTAGTTTCCATTAGGGCAAGAGTGGGCAAAGTGGGATCCAGGGCTATTGGAAATTCGGCTAGCTGCCACCTGGAAGGGTTTAGGAAAAGCCTGAAAACTTGGTTGTTCACACAAGCTTTTGAATAAGTACCACCCTCTTGAATGTTAAATTCTTGTACAAATGGTTATCATTGATCGGTTGCATCCGCATGGGTAATTTCTCTAATAGCCTCAGGGTTCAACTCACTTTTGGGTTCTCCTCCATGTTCTTATAGCACTTTTAACTTCCTCCATGTCTACAAGTCTCACTTAGTGCACTTTGATCAGCCCATCCTTATCTTTTATTGCTGCGTTTTAACTTTGTCTTATTAATGGTTTGATTTTAATTGTATGTTTTAATTTTCATTCGTGTGTTTTTGGTATTTGATGTTTTATGTATGTATACTTGTTTTGCATTTGTAAGCCGCCCTGAGTCCCTGCGGGGAGATAGAGGCGGGGTACAAGAATAAATTTATTATTATTATTATTATTATTATTATTATTATTATTATTATTATTATTCCCAGATGCCCCCAAATGCACTATAGGAAAGATTTCACATATTTTAGGCCTAGGTAATCTATTTTTCAAAAATGTTCCCAATGCCCCCTAGAAGGCATTCAGGTGTATATGAGGGCAAAATATTTGTAATGTGACTTTTTCTTCTTCTTAGATTGCAAGAAATATGCAGCCCTGCAACATCTGCCTAGCCCTGCATTAAGTGATCTGTTTACATTCTTCTTGAATTTAGAAGTTCTGATCTATGTCAACCTCCTATAACACACACATAGTTGCAATTCTTAGGCCATTTAATAATATCCTAGCATCGTGTGTGTGTGTGTGTGTGTGTGTGTGTGTGTGTGTGTGTGTGTGTGTGTGTGTATGTATATATATATATATATATATATATATATATATATATATATATATATATGGTAAAGGTTTCCCCTGACGTTAAGTCCAGTCATGTCTGACTCTGGGGGTTGGTGCTCATCTCCATTTCTAAGCCGAAGAGCCGGCGTTGTCCGTAGACACCTCCAAAGTCATGTGGCCGGCATGACTGCATGGAGCGCCGTTACCTTCCCGTCGGAGCAGTACCTATTGATCTACTCACATTGGCATGTTTTCAAACTGCTAGGTTGGCAGGAGCTGGAGCTAACAGCGACCGCTCACGCCGCTCCTGGGGTTTGAACCTGAGACCTTTCGGTCTCCAGCTCAGTGCTTTAACGCACTTCGCCACCGGGGCTCCCTTTATATATATATATATATATATATATATATATATATATATACACACATTAATAATAATAATAATAATAATATACGAAATCCAGCATATCTATCTTGTTTGCTGTGTCATACAACGTCGTTGTGTCAATAATCATAATAATAATATGTATTTGTTACCTGCCTCTCCTCATGGCTCACTGTGTGTGTATATATCATTCCGACAGCCATAAAGGATGAGAAGGTGTGCTTTTCTAAGAAAGAAAGAGAAAATAAAGCCCATTTTACATTTCCTTCAGAAAGTGGGTCTATCTAGACTTCAGCTGTATGGCAAGGAAACCTGTCTCTGATGCCGGTATGTACTATCCCTTCTCACCCACACTTGTCAGAGAGGAATTAATCTTCAAACATAGGAAACAATGAAAAGAACTGAGAGAGAAATTACGTTTCTCTCCTCCGGCAAAGGGGGAGAATGGGGTGGGTGGGTACTAGATGAGAATAGGGGCTGGGGTGGGGAGGGGAGAAGAGGGACGGTTTCTTTGTTTTATTGATTTAAAACACACAGTCTCTCTCACACACACATATCCCAGAGGCACCCAAAAGCACGGGGCAATGATTAATGTCCCCTCAGAAAAAGAAATTATATAGAATAAATTAAACTACTGTGGCAGCAAATTGAAAAATAAGGATGTAAATGAGGTTTGAATACTTAATATCTGAGAAGGGGAAGCTAGTCAGAGGCATGAAAAGAATGAGCAGATTTTGTCAGGGACAGTACATATCTGTCCCAGTATAGGGGAGTAGATCTGGTTTGGGGAAGGAAGTCTAAATATCCCACCCTGCCTTGCTAACTTCTCCTCTGTCTGCAGCAGAAATGCTGTGTTTACACAGGTACAACTTTCTGCATCACTTACAGAAAAAGGACTGGGACAGTTTGCATCTGTCCTTATGTTCGGCAACTGATAAACTACATTTGGTCTCATCAAATTTTCATCTACCATAACTAATCTAAAACTATTTTCTCCCATGGCAAACTTTTCAAAGCAAAGAATTTTGTCACAGGTAGATTGCCTATTACCCACTGTCTCCTTCATATCCATTTGCAAAACATATATTTAAAAATTGAGAAATCTACGTCACTCTGGCACCACGAGATGCAGAGCCAACCATAAGAAATGGGGCCACAAAGTGGAGTCCATGACATACGAGTGTGGAGAAGAGCAAACCACAAACCATCTACTATGACAATGGATGACCTTCTAATAGCAACACCAGAGGCACTCCCAAGTGGCCACTGGACATTTAGTATAACGCCAAGTTTTTAACTTTGTGTTTCTAAATACATTACAAATGTACCCTTGATTCGCTTCTGATATGATAAATAAATACATAACCATGGAACAAGGTTTTTATTTTCTGTTGCAGAAAACTGCTGCTGTCATCGTGGAAGGCAGGCTGAACTCCACAACTGACCTGTGCGGCTCAACAGAAAACAGATTATCATTCACCCTCCTGTGAACCACACAAAAAATGAATATATGAAGAAGACAATGCAGAGGTAGGCTTGTGGAAATGCAGTTACAATCCACTTGACATGCATTTGAAATATTAGTTGCATTCGATGGCATTTTCTGAATGCACTCCTCCTAAGATCTAGATTGGTTATAATGCAAATAGTACAATGAATGCCGACTAAAAATCAAACACAGCTATTACTACATTTACTCAAGTCTAATGCACACCTTTTTTAGCTGAATTATATCCCCAAAAATGAGGTGCTCATTAAATTTGATGGCACATTAAAATTGTGCAGGTAATCCCACCCACTCCCTGCTCTCTTGCTCGTTCTTTGTTGGCTCCACCCTAGGGGCACTGGTGCCTTGCAGCTGCTGCTATCGCTTCCTCCTCCTTCCCATCCTGTTGAGTCAGCCACTCACTCAGCAGCTATCCCACCTCACCTGGCTCCACCTTCTCTCATCAATCGGGCAGCCTAAGAGCAGAGGTGGTCTAACCACCAGGCAATCTAGGCATTTGCCTGTGGTGCCATCATCCCAGGGGTGCCGTCAAGGCCCCCGGGAGGGTGGTGCCACCCCCTGCCTCCTTCACCTTCGGGACGGGCCTTCCCTCCATGGCCTGGGCCTTCCCGCCATGACCTGGGCCTTGCCGCCATGCCTCGGAGAAGGCAAACGTTCCTAGGCGCTTTGCTGAAGAGAGAAGCGAGCACTGCTTTTCTCCTCAGCAAAGCGCCCAGGAACGTCTTCCTTCCCGTCCCGCCTGTCCTGCCTCCCGCCCCATGCAGCCCTGCCTCCCGGGGGGGGGGGGCAAAATTCCATTTGCCTACTTCAGAAAATTACCTAAGGATGGCTTTGCCTAAGAGCTTGCATCACAGGGCCTTCTGTCAGTGAAGCAGGCATTGAAGAGTGAGCGAGAGAAAGCGGAACGGGCATCTCCCAACTGACCTCATTCATGAGGCTTCCAAACTCTCCCTTGGTTTTGAAGTTCTCATGAATGAGGCCAGTTGGGAACCGTGTGAGGCTGATGAAAGTGCATGGCTTCCAGTTGATATTTATTTATTTATTTATTTATTTATGTATTTATTTCTATACTGCTTTTCTCACCCCTGAGTGGACTCAGAGAAGTGTACAACATGTCAAAATGACAACAATTCAATGTCAAACATACCTATAAAAGCAATAGATAACATAATTAAATCAATAACATATAAATATGTGTCAAAACCATTAACACTATACAAGAGACATCATACCATGAACATAAAACATGGTAAACATTGTGCCAGTCCTATCATTATCCTTTAGCTACTTCAGCTTGACCTTGAAGGAGCTGGGGGTGACGACAGCTGGTCTATGAGGTCACGAAGAGTCAGAAGTGACTGAACTGTTGTGGCTCAGCCTTTGCCTTTGTGTGATTCTGATATGCCTTTGCATGACTCTGATGAAGATTCTGGGTTACATGTGCTTAATGACGGGATTCAGGATGAATTCGAGGATGGCTCTGATGCTGGGAATTATAGCAGTGTTCCAGCTGTGGGAAATGAAAAGCAGGGAGTTGTTCCCATGGGAATAAATCATGATGTTGTTTCTAACGAGAAATTTCAGGTGCAGGGCGTAGAAAGGGAGGATAGCGCTTTGCCGCCTGATAATGAGCTCAGTGGCCTTGACTCTGGGGATCTCGACCGGGCTTCGAGACTGGAATTTAGAGAGTTGAGGAGAAGCCTTCACATAGCCAATAAATGAGAGTTCAAAGGGCATTTATGTCATGCTTTTAAAACAGTCTGTTTGCAGAGAGCTCTCTGTCAATGCAACTCCATTGCTTGATCTAGAAGCAAGTCTGTTTTCCTGTGCCAAGTTTGCTTTCCTGTAATATCTTGTGGATATATTCTGTTTGTTGGGACTTTTGGCTTCCATGAAAAGGACCTTGTTTTATGCCCTATGTTTCTATGGACTTATTGTTTACAGCCTTGGTTTTGTACCTATCTTTTGGAACTGAACTTTTTCCCTTTTATGAACTACCTTTTGCCTATTCTAAATAAACTACAAAAGACTACTTCCTGTGTGTGGCTTGGTGTCTTTAGCAAGGTGAAGCTAGCCTGAGGTGCTACATGAACGAATAAACAACAAAATTTCAGTAATGCTATCATTATATGTAACAGCAAATCCCTTTTTTGTAATGTGCATCTTCAAAACTGAGGTGTGCATCACATTTGATGGTACATCATGCTCAAGATGCATGTAGCCTCCGGTGGCCTAGGGGATAAAAGCCTTGTGACTTGAAGATTGGGTTGCTGACCTAAAGGCTGCCAGGTTCGAATCCCACCCAGGGAGAGCGCGGATGAGCTCCCTCTATCAGCTCCAGCTCCATGTGGGGACATGAGAGAAGCCTCCCACAAGGATGGTAAAACATCAAAAAGCATCCAGGCGTCCCCTGGGCAACGTCCTTGCAGATGGCCAATTCTCTCACTCCAGAAGCAACTCTGGTTGCTCCTGACATGAAAAAAAATGCTCAAGAAAATACAATACAGGCAGTCCCCGAATTACAGACATCTTACATCCGACTCATAGTTAAGAATGGGGGTTAGACAACAGGAAGTGAGAGAAATCTACCCCTAGGAAGGGAAATTCATTTCTGAAAGAGTTATCATGGGAAAAAGGTGTCTCCACTGAAGCTTTATAACCAATCCTTGCTTCCACAACAAGCCAAATCTTTCAAAATCCAATTATCACATGGACAGAAATCTTTTAAACAGGGACACCGACAGCAAAACAAATGACAAATTACCCTTCCCTATGCTATCCAGATAGATAGAGATAGAGATAGATATCTGGAATTACACTTTAAAATGTACCTCTTCTGACTTAAATACAAATTCAACTTAAGAACAAACCTACAGAATCTATCTTGTCTGTAACCCAGGGACTGCCAGTACTCACTCAACACATAGGTGGCTTCTGGTCCAACAAGTTACCCCCTTCAATCTTTTTCATAAATATTCTTTAGCTCTTCTGAGATATAAAAAAGGTGAAAGATTTATATGATCTTAAGAGAAACCAGAGTAAAGATAATCTGGCTGCGACATCTGTCACTTCATTGATCGCCAGGATTGATTCGGCTGATCTGACTGGTTAGGCAGATGCCCCCTTCCTCCCTCTCTGCTCCATGTGTGTCCCTCCTCTGCAGATATGTGACTGTTCCTAATAGTTTATATTCAGCCCCAGCAGTTGGGATAATTAGTTGAAGATAGTTGAGAAATGTGTTTGGTTTTAATTCCAGGGCTCCCTAGAATCCTAGGATTCCACAGGAGGCTGTTAGGAGGATCCAGGAGAGATTTTTTAAAATCCTTTTTGAGCTGTTGATATAATAACTTTTATGCAGGAGTTCTCTTGGATTTGAAAAATACTTCAAATATTTCTCCAAGGTAAAACAATTTCAGAAAGACTGGTATCAATAAAAGTACTTATATCTGAAAAATGCATGCACTATTTAGGGAAAGAACATCTTTGGCGGGGGGAGTGGACACAATATCTGCAGGACTTACTTATCTTCGGCTGACAAAATACATTCTCTCTATACATTTTCTTGATCTTTCTGAAGATTTTATGGTATGCTTCTGCTAGAAAGTACCATAGAGTCACACTGGCAAATTCTTAGAGAGGTCCTCCAGAACAACTCTGTGTTAACTTCCAGCAAAAGTAATTCATTTCAGTAAAGCTCACTATTATGCACAGTTTCTTGTTTCCATGGTAATTTCAGTAATGCATACTGTATTTCAAAAAGAACAGACAAAATTGCATGCAATTTTTCACAAATTGAAACAAAAACACTTACAAATGTTGTGGAGACTCAAATGCAAATACTGCTAGCATTTGATAATATTTGTAAATGACATTTAGTAGCAGAAAATATTTGGTAGTACTGAACATATAGCAGTCAACATTTGATGGAGTTTATCCCAAAGGAACTATAATGATAGGCTAAGGCTCAAATAGTTGTACTTTCTAATGATTTTTTTTTGTATTTTAGAACATTATTTTGCAAACACAAAAATCATGCATAAAAATATGTTTTGGTACAAACCCTGGTACCTTTACATTACAATAATATATTTTGCATAAAATGCAATTGTGTTTGTGAAAAACTCGGAAAAAAAAAGGAAAAAAAGAACTTGTGTTGGCTTCTTCATGGAGTGTCTCAACTATGGGACACTTTCTCACCAAGGATTTGAAAATATTCTTAACACCTTTATTCATTACCATGCTTAGTCTCTTGTGAATAATTTGAAATAATCTGTACCAATTGGAAGCCATTCTCCTTCTCAGTATTCTGCCTTGATGGCACACTCTTGTCCTGAATATGCATCGGAACAATCAAATATTGTGGCACAACCATTTCTTTAAGAGTGATTTGTAGTTTTCCATGATCAACAAAATCAAAAGCTTTTCTATAATCTATAAAGCACAAGCCAATTGTCTTTTGAATTCTTTGATTACTTCATCATATAATATATGTTTGCAATATGATCCCTAGTGCCTCTTCCTTTCCTAAACCCAGCTTGGACATCAGGAATCCTTGTTGTAGAATTTTGAGCATCACTTTGCTTGCATGGGTGATTAATGCAATTGACTCGTGGCTACTATGATTCCTGGTCTCCATTTTTCTTTAAGATTGAAATGTATATTGAATGTTTCCGATCTGTTGGATATTCCTTTGTTTCCCATATTTTTTGACAAATTTTACTTGCAACGTTAATAAATTCTGTCTCTGTAACTTGAAGCAGCTGTGTTGTTATGTTATATTCTCCTTGTGATTTATACATGATCAGCTCCTTGTGGTTATTGTTTCTAAATACTTGGAATGCACTATTGAGGAGAAATTGTTCTCTTGCCCCTCAGGAGCATACCATACCACCACCATGGAAAGGTAGTGCTATTGCTCCTTGGTATTTTCCTTTTAGGGTTTTGAGCTTAGCCAGTGGTACATCAAGAACTCTTAAATCAAGACAGGGGTTTATGGATTTCTCCAAACTAGATTAATGTTGAAAAACTGGCAAGTTCCTGCTTTTAGCATCTTACTTTCAAATTCAGATTTGCTTGAAATCAATTTTTTAAAAATTAAACACCTGCAGATTGTTTCAATAACGGGTGTTTTCACAATTGAACTTTGCAGAGGAGCAACAAATCCTGGCATAAATGAGATACATCCTAGAAACCAGGATGAGATTATCAGAGTAAAATTTAACAGGGGAAAAAACAACAGGGATGTCATTGTGGGAATTTACTGCAGACTTCCAAGCGAGACTGAAGACTTGGATGATATCTTCTTAGAACAGATGACCACACATTCAGATAGGAGAGATGTAGTAGTAATGGGAGAGTTCAACTATATTTGTTGGAAGATATATTCTGCCAAGAATATAATGTTTAACAAATTCCTTACTTGTCTTGCAGATATTTTCATTCTCCAGAAAGTGGGAAAGACAACAAGAAGTCAGCTATTTTAGATCTGAGCCTAACAAACAGTGATGACCTATTTGATAGAAGAGGTAAGTCCCCTACATGGGAATGACCATGTTCTTCTAGAATTTCTCATACAGCAGAAAAGCAAAGTTTTTACCTAAACTGTTATAGAGAGAACTGGGTAAAAAGTACCAAAACTGAACAGTGACAAGAAAGTGGCAGGTTTCTATGTGGCCATGAATATGTTCTTCTAGAGATTATACAGTAGAAAGGCAAAGCATAGTCAGACATGCATTTTGGACTTTAAGAAAGTTGATTGCAATGTAAGGTATGATCACATGGTCAGGAATAGATTTTCTGAACACTGAGATATTGGAAGCACTTTTCAAACAGTTCCAATAAGAAAGAAAAATGTATAAAGGTGTATAAAGAAACCAGAATGTATGTCTAAGGAACTTTCAGCTGAGTTAAAAATTAAAAAAAGGATCTGTACAAGAAATGGAAAAAAAATGGAGACATCATTAAAGAGGAATTCACACAAGTAGCCAGCATGTGTGAGAACAAAGTCAGAAAAGCTTAAAACAATAAAAGGGCTTTTTAGTTATGTCTTTAGCAAGTAAATAGTAGCTTACAGGTGCTGGTGAAATGCTAATGGGGCACAGAAAATACAAGAACTACCTTCATTGCTTCAGTCTTCTGCCAAAAGGTGAACAAAGGTGAACAATGCTCAAGCTGAGGATGCAGTAGGCAAAAATGCAGCACACAATAGGTAAAGAGGCAGTATGGAAATCATTTCAGAACCGGGTTGTTGTATGTCTTTTGGGCTGTGTGGCCATGTTCCAGAAGCATTCTCTCCTGACGTTTCACCCACATCTATGGCAGGCATCCTCAGAGGTTGTGAGGTATTTCAGAACCAATGGCAATCATCTTTGAGAATTCCCAAAGAACAGAAGTTCAAGCAGACTAGAAGAAGGCAAATTATGTCTCCACAGTTGGCTCCTCTCCATCCTGAATAGCAGTAATTAGTGGAATGCCATAGGGTTCTGTCCTGGGCCTAGTGCTATGCAAAATCTTTATCAGTGACTCTAGAGCAGAGCTTCCCAAACTTTTCCTGTTTGTGCCTTCAGTTGATTCTTGTGTCATTTCCTCTGTAGCTACTCTATGCGGTTCATCAAAAACATAATTGACAAACAGATTTTATTTTCTTAATTAGAAACATATCTATTTTATTGGTAATTACTGCTAGTCAATCAACAAATGGTGCAAATTATAAATGTTATAACAGTACCTGCACTTGGACAGAATCAGTATTCCACTTCTGTAGGGCTTAAAACTCTCAAGGTTTTTAAATGGAGGTTGGATGGCCATCTGTTGGGAGGGCTTTGACTGTCGTCCTGCCTGGCTGAAACAAGTTGGACTTCATGCCCTTTGGGGCCCCCTTTTTCCTCCTTATTCTCCTTGGCATTGCCTTTTTTGTGGGCGAGGGGGGGAATTTTTCAGCAACACCATAAGGACTGCAAGAGACATACTAGTGTGTCCAGAAACAGAGTTTGAAACGCTCTGCTCTAGAGACTAGGACATGGAGCAATGGATTCAAATTGCAACAAAAGAGATTCCACTTAAACATTAGAAAGAACTTTCTGGTGGTAAGAGCTGTTCAACAGTGGAATACGCTGCCTCAGAGCAAGGTGGATTCTCCTTCTCTGGAGGTTTTGAAACAGAAGCTGGACAACCATCTGTTCTGTCTCCCAGGGGTTTGATTTGCATTTTCCCATGGTTGTAGGGAATAGCACCTTTTTTTTTGCATTTTTCCAGGGTTGCTGCAGACTCAGCAGCACTCTGACAGTTAGCCATTAGCAGAGATTTGTAACCATTTTGCTGCTGAAAGCTTGCAAAGTATCTTTTTGTTCTTGAGACCGCCCCTTTTCCTGGGGATGAAATCTCCATTTTGAGAAGCCTTTTTGCTTTTTACAGAAGAGAAAAGAACTCAGATATGCTTGTGTGGTCAAGCCAGGCCAGCTCAGACAAGCCATCATAAGTACTGACCTCTTGCCTTTGAAACTGGTGCTGAGCTTAGATAGGGAAAGATCTGCTCTTTCTAATATAGCAACTCATCACTGGGGCAAAGAATATCTCAGGATTTCTCTGCCATTGGAAGAAGTTTCAACTACTTCGTCTCCAAGCTACTTTTGAGCTTAGATAGGGAAAGATCTGCTCTTTCTAATATAGCAGCTCAGGGCTAGGGTAGAGAGCATCTCAGGATCTCTTCACCTTTGGAGGAAGTTAGCCCAGCAGCTAAGGGGAAAAGCAAGAAAGAAACGTCTGCATGATTTTATAAGTTGACTGTTTGTATTTGTAACCTTAATTACGTGTGCCAAGTCTGTCAAGGACTTTGAGAAAATAAAAATCTTGTTTGATGTTCAACTTGAAGTGGCCTTGGTTACTGGGACTCCTGAGCTTCGAAGTAAGGCCCCGCAGTTCACCCGGGCAAAGGAAGCAGCACATCTTAGTTTATCATAGATGCCTGGGTGTGATGGCATACCATCTGTTGGGAGTGCTTGGATTGGGCGTCCTTTATGGCAGAGGGTTGGACTGAACGGCCCTTGTGGTCTCTTCCAAATCTATGGGTTTATGATTTTGTGAAATGGCAAGTACATTTTGTTACTGCTTTCAAGTGTAGTTGAGTACTAATTCGGATTCATTTGATATATTGTCTGAAACAGTTGTTTTGTTTTATGTCGCTGAAGTAATAATTCATTCACAAGAGTAACACTGAACTCAACTGTAGTCCTGCCAATACAGAAATCCACAGCTAAAAGAGCCCTGAGAGGTTGATATCCAACCTCTGTTTCAAAAATTGCTTAAAGGATAATCCACCACTCTTCTTCAGGGGAGGGGAATAATTGATTTTTGTTATTCTTTTGTCCAATAACAAAATTAACAAATATTTTAATCCCTAGTCTAATTTAGAAACTGGGACCTTGCACCACACCCTTGCTGCCTTATGTAGCTTTTTATGAATAATCTGACTTCAGGTTAGCATATCGTGTTAGAATGAACAAGGGCAGACCAGTGGAAAAGCCCTAAGGACCTTTTTGCTTCTGTCCTCATTCCCACAGAGGTCACCAGAAACAAGGCTCCATTTGGAGAAACGAGGCAGGCAAAGCTGGTTGAAATAGGAGACAACAAATAGTCTTTGTGGCTGCAGCAATAGTCTGTGTTGCCACTGATGACTAAGGGGCTGGCTGTGAACAAGAAGCCCGGATGTGCACCTGGATGGATACATGGAGTAAGAGGAAGAAAGCAGCAGGTCCCAGGAATGAGAGAGGAAAGAATGGAACAATGACATGCAAGGAACCAAATCCTCCATAAATCTGGTCTGCCTGACTGGCCCCTTGCCAAGTGACAACAGCTGAGAGTCTGGCCCTTTGGGCAGTTTAACAAACAAAGGCAAACCATAAGGCAGAAGGAGAGGGGAGAAAATGCCCCAAAGAGAGCATTTGTGGTTTGGCTAGGGTGGGGCAGCAACTGCACGAAGCTCCTTGCCTCTGACCTTTCATCCACCATGACTGCTTAACTTCAGGCACGGCTATTAGCTTGACCCAAGGGGAAATTCATATTTCTCAATTTTCCAGAAAGCTGCTAACACCACTTTCCATCTGGCTAGGTGAGAAAGAGGCTCTCTCCCCCCCACCCCCATCATATACAATCTTTTTTATCTTCCAATATGTGACTGTTTGGGAGTATTTCTGCCACTGATCTTCTGTCTACTTCTCTCCTCCCACCATGCATTTTAAAATTATTTTTCTACTAGCCTCTGTCTTCATCTTCCTGTGTACACCTGCATGCTCTTTCAAGCCCTCTCCTCTTCTGTCTTTTCTGTTCATATATATTTAGTATTTATTTACAAGCTTGATTTCCCTCCCCCCTTGGATGTGAAGCCAGGCATGTACAGAAATCCTTAAGATGCTATAAAGCTGCTGAGGTATAAAATGGAAAGTGCTTACCCTGCCTGTACAGAAATTTCTCACTGCATGGCAATGGAAGCCACTGGAGCTGGGCACAGTAAATCTCACAGAGTTTAGCCTGTTTGTTTACACCATGATGAGGAGGCTGAGGAAGAGATTATTCTGCTTCCCTGTCAGACGGCTGCACATGTTCACCAAAACATTTGGCTGTCCCCGCATTACATGCAGAATGCCTTACTGACAGGATAAACTTCTTGCTATACAGCCCATCCTGTGCATTCATCCATGTGGCAATTCATTGGTCTCTCCATCCCTACAAATCATGAATATTTGTTGGTCTCTTCATCCCCAAAAATCATGAATCCTTTGGAAATCGAGGCAACTATGCAAAAAAAAAAATAGAATTAAAATCTTAACCTTGTGGCTAAAATCTGGAAGCATTTGGACTTAATGCAGTGTTTAGTGTATTTTTTGGTTACACTAAAAATTAAATTTTACCCATTAATCACTACTCACTAGGATGAAAGGGTATTTATATACTAAAGCATGCATTGTGCACATTGATGATTGTTTCTGACTAGTGCATTGAGTGCCCAATGAAATCAGTATCTTGTATTGTCTTAACAGTGACACACCCATGTTGTTTCTTTCCCTCATTTGATGATTACAATATCTAAAGATTTTGAGAAACTGCAGAAAAATGACTTTTCCTTCTCACAGATTGTTCAAAGGTCCCTGTGCTTGTAAGATCTCAACCCCACTGAATAGTGATACCTTCTAGTAAAGCTCCGTATATTTCAAAACACAATTTTTGGCAAGAAAAGGACCATTCATACCCAGATGCAAATAGTTGCCATTCTTATCCTGGGGTAGAAAACATTTGCCAGAAGATAATGGAGGCATATATCTCATTTATACCATTTTGGGGAAATTCATCCCAAATCAACCCTGCTCTCAGAACACATGCACACACACAACAAAGGATGGGTTTTAGCTTTTGGGGTGGGAAAATGACATTTGTGCTGGTACGACTGTACCAGAAGTTCCAACTTTATTTTCTTACTGCTAATGTTTGCAGTTATAGAACAGGCCGCCTGTCAATCATCATTAAGTTTGGTTCCGCCCCTTGTTCAGGGCTCTAGGAGGGAAGGAGCCATTTTTAAGTCAGTCTCACTTAGGAAGCTAAGTTATAGGACGTAGACGAGCTCGTCCCGTAGAAAAGCTTCATATCTCAAGCGCATCCGGGGATATAGAACATCCGAGAAACCAGAAACAGAAATTCCAGGGGAAAAGTCTCAAAAGCTCTGGCTGAGAACTCACAGCCTCTCAGCCTCACAGCTCCTGAGAGAAACAGCCCTGAAGTTTCCAAAGAAACCTCGGAGAGGGAACATCATCACAGATCCACGGAACCCCAGCTGAAACATCTGCAAGCCTTGGTTGGTAGGTCCACTCAATAACCAGATGCTTTTGGAATCGGTAGTGGGTCCCACATCAGCTAAGCCCATATAATAGACAGCCTGGGAGAGGTTATAAGAGGGTTTTCACAGTTATCCAAAGCCAATTGCCTGTCCCCTGGGGACAAGACTGAAAGGGCCAACAGTTTATTAAGGAAACTTTGAAGTGTTATTTGACTCCTTGAAGATTTATTATTTGTTCATCAATAAAGACTTTGTTATCTCATTAAAGACCCAAAGGACTATCCTTGTTCAGGAAAATTCTCAACAACCTCTCTTTTGAGGCGCCCTGGCTTCCCGCTGGGCATAAAGTATATGTCCTATACCAAGACAATAGTTACAGGCCCAGCGCGTGACAGAACAACATTCATTGTTGTAATCACTTTTTTTTTAATCATGTCAGAAGCAACTTGAGAACATACTACAAGTTGCTTCTGGTGTGAGAGAATTGGCCGTCTACAGTGACGTTGCAAGGGACACGCAGACGTGTTACCATCCTGCTGGGAGGCTTCTCTCATGACCCCGCAAACTAGAGCTCACATACGGGAGCTCACCCTGTCTTGTGGATTTGAATCGGCAACCTTCAGGTCAGCAACCCAACCTTCAGGTCAGCAGTCCAGCCAGCACAAGGATTTAACCCATTGTGCCACCACGGCTCCATAGTAATTGCTGTTGTTATATCTTCAATTTGTTATGGCAATGCTAGAGCAAGCCTGTCATGAGTTTCCTTGGCAAGATTTGTTCAGAGGCTGTTCCCCTTTGCCTTCGTCTGAGGTGGAGAAAGTGAGAGGTCATGTAGTGGGTTTCCATGACCAAGTGAGGTTTTGAGCGCTGGTGTCCAGAGCCATAGGTCAACGCTCAAATCACTACACTGTGCTGGTTCATGAAAATAGATCTATTCAGATACATTAGATGGGAAAATTGTAATTTGATAACCAAACATTGTGCTTCCTCCTATTCAAGAAACCTCGCTTTTGACGACCTTCCAGAGCAGTTCAAAGCAATTCTGTCCATGGCAAGACTGGCCATTCTTTCAAGCAATGGGCAGGATTGTTCTTAACACAGTGATAGCTTGGACAGCTCTCCAGGACTGCAAAGGTAAGAAGGGGCTCAGCTTGTCTCCTTATTTCCTCGCCAATTTCCTTGGTCAGATGAGCCCATATTCCTTCTGCCAATTTCTTTCTTTCTGCTTTGAGAAATGGGGGAGGATGTCAGGACAATCTGGAAGTCAGGGTCACTGTGCCATCAGGAACCAGGCCTGAGACAGCTGCAGGGAGAGGGGATGTTGAACTTCTAAATGTCCTGTGCACTCTACATATTGTGAAAAAAGCTGTTGCATTCATCAATGTCAGGCGCAGAGTTTGAATAAATTTGAATGCACTGAAGCGTGTTCTCTGCAGCTTTCTATAATATCACTTTCCAGTTTGAATATTTCACTTGGGTTTTTTTCACATTTCTTTTCATCCACCTTTTCATCTTCCTTCCTCAGTGGATGTATTCACTGCCTTCCAGCAATGCCCACATGTACCAGTCAGATTTCACTGCTGGGGCTTGTGCACCGTGGGCTGGTAGGAATTAACTCTGCAGGAGACAGAACCACTATTTGGTTCACAAAGAATAAGACACAATAGAGCCGTTTCACACAAGAGGCTTCCACTTTCCATTGGCTTATGCTATAATGCAAACTAGATGGACTACAATGTGATCTCACTTTCTCTTCTATAGGCTAATCATCATTACGAACAAATATATGGGGCTTAAAAGATGGGAAAGGCTCAAAGGCACATTTAGCCTTATTTGTAGTTGTGAGTTTCCTGTGCCGCTCGTTTCTATTTCTTTGATTTGCCATCGATTGAAAGCACTGAAATTCCATACCAAATAATTGCAATTGCTGCACCCACTCACAGATCCAAATATATGGTGAAAAGAATTGGAAATTCCAGATGTGGTCTTCTTCAAAGTCCTTGAAGCAGTAACGTCTTTCCATTACCTTGAGATTTAGGACTTCCACAATAGCAAAATTTCCATTTGTGTGTGTGTGTGTGTGTGTGTGTGTGTGTGTGTGATATGAAAGTTTATTTTTATTTTTTTCGTGTCAGGAGCAACCTGAGTTGCTTCTGGAGTAAGAGAATTGGCCGTCTGCAAGGACATTGCCCAGGGGACGCCCGGATGTTTTGATGTTTTACCATCCTTGTGGGAGGCTTCTCTCATGTCCCCGCATGGAGCTGGAGCTGATAGAGGGAGCTCATTCGCGCTCTCCCCGGGTGGGATTCGAACCTGGCAGCCTTCAGGTCAGCAACCCAACTTTCAAGTCACAAGGCTTTTATCCCCTAGGCCACCAGAGGAATGGGCGGAGACTACACATCCCAATGTGATAGTTCAGTAAGTGGAGGATTTGTCTAGAAACAATCAGAGTCCATCACGTGTGATGGCAGTCAATGAATTATCCGTTTTTCTTTAAACTGGAAAGGCACGAAATACTACAATAGGTATATGATTCTCCCAGCTTTCTGCCCAGAATGGGATAAAGTCTAGAGTCTTACTTTGGGCCATCAAGATGTGATCTCATACCAGTATTCCATAGCTAATAAACTGCAATTGCTGCATCCACTCAATGGTCTTTAAAATTGCAGTTCAAATTTATGGTGGACATCAACAGCCATACTTATAATTTTATTTTGGGTCATCAAGATGTGATCTCATACTGATTGATCCCCTCTATCACTAAACCAGTGGTTCTCAACCTGTGGTTCCCCGGGTGTTTTGGCCTACAACTCCCAGAAATTCCAACCAGTTTACCAGCTGTTAGGATTTCTGGGAGTTGGCCAAAACATCTGGGAACCCACAAGTTGAGAACCACTGCACTAAACCTAGGACTTCAGGAAAAGATAGCACTACTCAAAAGAAAGATAGCAGTAGGTGAAGAACAGATTGGTTTTATGGCACGGCATTTTTCTGTCTGTAAGGGTCATATCAGTTAGGATGTTCTTTCTTTGCCCAGAAGGTTTGTTTCTTGGTGTGTGTTTAGAAAAAGGGATTGGAGAATGGTAAGAAGTGATTGAAGAGAGCAGAGATGCTGTAGTTTGTATTGAAGATTTCCCTGTCTTTCCTATTGTGAAAACCCTTTGATGGTGTACATCGCTCACTTGCTTTTCTTCTCTCTGTTTTTGATTTATATCCCATGACTTTGCTTGTTTGTGCCTGGCAGACTTGAATTTTTTCCCTGACATCCCTTTACAATATAGCCACATCAGCATCTCTGCCTAAATAATAGTGGTGGGGTGGTTTACATGGCTGTCTTCATCTTTTCAGAGAATATAGACATCAATTAAAACATTTCTCAAGATCTGTTCTATTGTTACTGGATAAAATATATATTGTCAAATCCCTTATATGAAGTGTTGTTAGATGAACAATCCAGGAGTGATCATTTGTACTGTCCACAGGAGGCTCTAATGAATGGCACCAAACAAAACACAGATGCCTGGAAAATGCACAAAAAGTGTCTCGGTTGTCTTCTTCAGCATCTGGGTTTTTTTTTTTTTAAAGAAAAACAAATTAAACAAGTTTCAAAGCATAAAACTGAATGTTAGCAACAATCTTCTTGTATCTACAGTTAAATAACTTACCCATACAGTAGAGTCTCACTTATCCAACAAAAACAGAATGTTGGATAAGCGAATATGTTGGATAATAAGGAGGGATTAAGGAAAAGCCTATTAAACATCAAATTAGCTTATGATTTTACAAATTAAGCAACAAAACATCATGTTATACAACCAATTTGACAGAAAAAGTAGTTCAATACGAAATAATGCTATGTAGTAATTACTGTATTTACGAATTTAGCACCAAAATATCACAATGTATTGAAAACATTGACTACAAAAATGCGTTGGATAATCCAGAACGTTGGATAAGCGAGACTCTACTATATTTTCAAATTATTAAACATTTTTATTAAACATTCCAAATATCCAAAGATGGAAATTATCTAAGAAATCAGATTTTGCAATCCATCTTTTTAAGATGTGGAATTTGAGCTAGAGATGCCATTTCCTGCAGAAGTCTCACACTGGAAATTCCTGTCGTCTACCAAAATATATTTAAGCTCTAATTCAAAACAGGAACGGATAGTTGCATCAGTTTCTTTTCCTTGCATATAAGATTGCCAAAAAGTACTATGTTCTACGAACTTTGTCCATGCCAGTGGTTCCCAACCTTTGGTCCTCCAGATGTTTTGGACTTCAACTCCTGGAAATACCAGCTGTGAGGAATGATGGGGGCTGAAGTCCAAAACACCTGGTGGACTTAAGATTGGGAACCACTGATCTATGCAGAAATTTGAGAATTGTTGTCATTTTACACACACACACACACACACACACACACAAACATCAAACACCCCAAGCTAAACAAAATTCTCATTCACTTTCTAAGTGATGTCCTGTGAAAATGTGCACATCATTAGCATGGATTTATTATTGATTGTAGGGCCAAAGGAGCAATAGTGTTTTATATTATAGCTAATGGCTCACATTGCACTTCTGAAATATATCATGCACCCTTGTTTTTGCCATCATCACAGACTGCTGTCTTGAGCTTATTGCCTTGCTGGGAACCCAAAAACTACTGCCTCATTGACAGTTTCCACAATCTTTTTCAACTATAGCGGGCACCCTTTTCAACAGCACCTCTCTGTAAAAAGGGAATAGTGTCCCAATTGGAAAGTATGAGATCTGGCAACATGACATTATTAGTAGTAACTATGGGTATGCACAGCCCACCTTTGATTTGGTTTGGAGCCTATTTGGCACAAGACAAGAAAGATTACATTCAGATCCAGTTACAAATCAGAAATGAAATTCAGAAATCTAAATCTTTGCATTTTGCATTGTCTTGCATTGCTGAAATGACTATCACTGTTTTTTTCAAGTGTGTAAATGAACCAAGGCCACTCTTTTAAATTAACAGTCTTCGATTATGTTTTTAAAGCAGTATATCATCATCATTTATTTATTTACAGTAGAGTGTCACTTATCCAAGCTAAACAGGCCGGCAGAACCTTGGATAAGCGAATATCTTGGATAATAAGGAGGGATTAAGGAAATGCCTATTAAACATCAAATTAGGTTATGATTTTACAAATTAAGCACCAAAACATCATGTTATACAACAAATTTGACAGAAAAAGTAGTTCAATACGCAGTAATGTTATGTTGTAATTACTGTTTTTACGAATATAGCACCAAAATATCATATTGAAAACATTAACTACAAAAATGCCTTGGATAATCCAGAACCTTGGATAAGTGAGACTCTACTGTACATATAGCACTAGCAAGTGTACATGGTGTTTTATAATAAAGGAAGGCTGCAAAACAAATGAAGATTCCCAATTTGTGTTTGTTTTAACTTCACTCTGAGATCTTTTCACATAGGCAAAGTATAGATATTTTAATAGACAGATAGAAAAATGAGTCCAAAAGTAGGCAAGTTCTGGAGGACTGAGACACAAATAGCCTCCACCAGATCGCAGGGGCTTAGCATCTTTAATTCCTCCCCAATATTTTTGTCCTGCAAAAGCCCCTTGTGTGTTGTAATTCACTACATTTTGGGAATTCCTTATCCATCTTAGGCCTAATAGGATGTCATTTCTAATTTTGTGAAAGACCCCCAGTCTTATTGCTGGCCAATCATCGAATAATGTGTTCAGACACAGAGAATGGGGTTAAATAAGGGACACAGTGTTGCAAATATAGTAATTCCTACATAACATTACCATTTATTAAATTGCTTTTTCTGTTGATTTGTTGTAAAACATGATGTTTTGGTGCTTAATTTGTAAAATCATAATGTAATTTGATGTTTAATAAGCTTTTCCTTAATCCCTCCTTATTATCCAACATTTTTGCTTATCCAACGCTTTTATTTTTCAGTGATTGGTTTGGGGGGGGGGCAAAATTCTGTTCGCCTACACTTTAAAATTACCTAGGGCCGGCCCTGGAGACACTATATTGACTTAGAATCTGTTTACATGTGATGAACCTGGAAAGACTCCACTGTCATATAATCCAGTTCAATGCAGTTAATCTGCATTCTGAAACTGCATTATGTGGTAAATCCAGCCTTGCATGTACAAATGAACCATGTCTACTATTTCAAATACAGTGTTCAGAAAATGCCGAGATGCTTGTATAGTTTAATATATTTATTTAAATCACCAAACTGCATTTCAATGGCTCTTTTTGTTAATTTGGAATTATTTTAAATATAATATTGGAGTAAAATATGAAATGAGGGGTGCGTAATTTTCTTTATAGTATTTCAGGGATGCTTCGTAAACTAATAGTTGTGAAATGAAAGTCATTGTCGATTATCTTAATGCAAAATGGCATAGAAACGATGAACTAACTATTCCAGAAAACTGCAATATTTCTTATATATGCGGCATAACCCTATGCATGCTTACTTAGAAGTAGGTCTCATTAATTTCAGTAGAATTTGCTTTGTAGGAGAAATTAATACAGCCGCAGGCTTGGTGTTAAGAGAATTCAGGATTTCTTTGCAGCAGGATATCTTTCATTTTTGGTACAGAAGCCTGATTGTTTACAAACATTCCCAAATACTTCTTCTCTTCCTCTCTCCCAGTAGCAGCTCAAATGTATGTAAATAACAATCCATTATGTCACAGTAGTTTACATTGTTACCTCACTACTACTACTTTTCACAGATTTGCTGTTTCGCGGTTTTTCAATAAACTCTATAAAACTATTATAAATAATAAAAATTACAATTTACAGCCTAAGGAAGGGAGGAAGGAGAAGCGAAAGAAGAGAAAAGGAGCCCAAAGAGAAGGAGGTGATTTATCAACACACGATTGGTTGATAAAGACTTAAAATAGTGTACAACTACTAAAATAATGTATAAATATTAAAATAAACTTCACAGATTTTCACTTATTGCGGGTGGTCCTGGAACTTAACCCCAGTGATAAGTGAGGGAACACTGTACTTCAGGAGTGGTGTTTGCAAACAAAAGCAAATCAGTAACCAACTTTAAGTCAATTAAACATAGCAAATTAAAGGATCCTTGGAAATATGATCTTATTGGTCTTCTTTTCTGGATGGGACCAGGGTTGGTAATGCAAGTCATAAGGAACGTGAAGAAGAGCCTTAATCGACTTTGCAGGTATAGTAGAAGAACACTGTATGGAGTGTGGGATACATTATAATCTCATTTTATGGACTATCCAGCAATATAAATATAATGAAATTACCCCCCTCTCCCCCTCTCTGTTTGTGTTTGTGTATACTAGTCATATCTTGTGTTTAGAATGAAATAAATGGACTGAATGCGACCACTGTAAATAGAACTGAGTCGACATGTGCTGCACCTTCTAAACAGAAGTGACTCAGTGAAACAACCTATCAGAGAGATACAAAGAAGAGTATGTAAAGATATGTAAAGACACTATAGAAGAGATATATGTGAGAATGGTTTCTGTTGATTTTCAATGGCATATCAAGGATGATATAATGTTAGCATTTCAATCTGAATATAAGCCAGAAAGGGGTAATAATCATTTACCCAACCCACCTAGCCAAAAAAGGAGTTGGAAAAACTATTGATGGGAGAAATCAGTCACTTCCTGCTCAGAGGGTCTCTTCACTTGAGAGGGATGTTTTCAGCCTGCCTTCTCTTTCCGCAGCTTGGCTTACCCTGCTCTCTTGTGCCTTTTTCAAAGGGTCTCTGAAGCAAAGAACTCAGGATTCAAAGAAAATGCTACCCCAACAGCATGTTCAAAGCATTTGGGGTTGGGGAGGCCGAGCAGGGAAGCTTTTCTTCTGGTCCAAGACAATAGCCCTGGCCTTATTGAAAGCAGGGGAGGCATGAAAGTGGCACAGAACTCTTTTGTTGTCCTCACGGATAAATCCTAGAGCCCTCTTGTGAAAACCAATTTCTGGAGAACTGATAGCTCCCAACATATTCTTTATATTTCTTACCATCCCACCACTTTTATGCTCTTGTTATTTAGTTGTTCGTGTTCTCATTTGTTTTATAGTTTCCTTCTCCTTGAAGCAAGGACTGTATGAATGAATGTCACCAACGTCACATTCATTCATACAGTCCCAGGGCTTCCATAACTGTTTTACTTTGGGAAATAACATTGCAACCATCTCAAAAAAACAAAAACAAAACAAAATGCAAAATCTAGGATGAAATGGTCCCCAAATGAAAGTGTTCCTGCTTCTTGGCAGGGGGTTGGACTGGATGGCCCATGAGGTCTCTTCTAACTCTACTAGTCTATGATTCTATGATTCTATGAAAACAAAACAAAAAACCAATATTTTTTGATTCAGTAGAGTCTCACTTATCCAACATAAACAAGCCGGCAGAACGTTGGATAAGTGAATATGTTGGATAATAAGGAGAGATTAAGAAAAAGCCTATTAAACATCAAAATTGGTTATGATTTCACAAATTAAGCACCAAAACACTATGTTATACAACAAATTTGACAGAAAAGGTAGTTCAATATGCAGTAATGCTATGTAGTAATTACTGTATTTATGAATTTAGCACCAAAAAAATCACAATATATTGAAAACATTGACTACAAAAATGCGTTGGATAATCCAGAACATTGGATAAGTGAGTGGTGGATAAGTGAGACTCCACTGTATTAGGTTTAATGTGATACCAACTAGAGAGAAAGTCCCTGCTGTGTTCTTCCAGGAGTCCCGACCAGCAGGTAATCCCTCCCCCACATCTCATTGGTGTTAAAAAATGTCTGCCCTGGTGTCAAATATACCACTGCTGATTTCTGTACAGAAAGTTTATGAAGTTCATTTATAGGAGAAGGAATCTATTTATTTTTTTACCCCATTTATACTCCACCCTTCTCCACTCTGAAGAGGACTCAGGGCGGCTTACACATGGCAACTATTCAATGCCTCACCACATACAGAAAGCTTAAAATAAATCCAATTAAAATTAATACACTACTAACAGTTAAAAAGGGCCCCTGGTGGTGGCGCAGTGTGTTAAAGCGCTGAGCTGCTGAATTTGCAGACCGAAAGGCCCCAGGTTCAAATCCCGGGAGCGGAATGAGCGCCCACTGTTAGCCCCAGCTCCTGCCAACCTAGCAGTTCGAAAACATGCAAATGTGAGTAGATCAATAGGTACCGCTCCAGCGGGAAGGCAACGGCGGTCCATGCAGTCATGCCGGCCACATGACCTTGGAGGTGTCTATGGACAACGCTGGCTCTTTGGCTTAGAAATGGAGATGGAGCACCAACCCCCAGAGTCGGTCACAACTGGACTTAACGTCAGGGGAAAACCTTTACCTTACCTAACAGTTAAAAAACAATACATTCAACATCTAATGAATTACCTCCAGCAATTCATAATTTGTTATCAGATTTTTTTCCCCCCACAGTGTTTTGTTAGCTATTTTCTATGCTTCTAGAGTCTCACTTAGCCAACCTTCACTCATCCAACATTCTGTATTATCCAAAGCAGTTTGCCTCCCATCTGGATCCACAGCTGTTTCTCTAGGCAGGCAAGGATCACAATTCTTTTAAAATCTTCACAGGACTGAACTTTTAATGGATTTAACTACCAACAATGTTGTTATTGTAAGTTCATTTTATGCAATTCTATCATTATTTGTACTCAATTTTGTAGTAGTCATTTTTTGGTCATTGTTTTCAATACACTGAGATGTTTTGGTGCTAAATCTGTAAATACAGTAATTACTACAGTAATTACTAATTTCTGTCGATTTGTTGTAAAACATGATGTTTTGATGCTTAATTTGTAAAATCATAAGGTAATTTGACATTTAATAGGCTTTTCCTTAATTCGTCCCTATTATTCAACATTTTCGCTTATCCAACGTTCTGCAGGCCCGTTTATGTTGGATAAGCGAGACTCTACTGTAATTGCATATTTTGAGAAACATTCGTGAATGTATATTTTAAAGGCAAAAGAAATGTAGAGTACATGCTTTGCCCTATCAGTAGTAAATATGTAATTTAATTTTTTACCCACCCACTTTAGCCTAAGATGGTCATAAAGAAAGCTGGATCACATGCTCAGGGCTCTATCACACTTCACTCTTATAGTGCTATTATTCCGCTTTAACAGCCATAGCAATTTCTGGGGAGAGGCATTTAAAATCTCAGCCAGAGAGCTCTTGGAACTCAGCTACAACCCCAGAATTCTACATACAGTAGAGTCTCACTTATCCAACATTCTGGATTATCCAACACATTTTTGTAGTCAATGTTTTCAATATATCATGATTTTTTTGGTGCTAAATTCATAAATACAGTAATTACTCCGTAGCATTACTGCATATTGAACTACTTTTTCTGTCAAATTTGTTGTATAACATGATGTCTTGGTGCTTAATTTGTAAAATCATAACCTAATTTGAAGTTTAATAGGCTTCTCTTTAATCTCTACTTATTATCCAACATATTCAACTATGTTAAAAGGCATTGAATGTTTGCCTATATGTGTAATGTGATCCGCCCTGAGTCCCCTTCGGGGTGAGAAGGGAGAAATATAAATGCTGTAAATAAATAAATAAATAAATATTCGCTTATCCAACGTTCTGCTGGCCCGTTTATGTTGGATAAGTGAGACTCTACTGTAATGTTTCCATGGTAGTTACACTGGAAGAATAGCAGTATAACAGGACCTATGAGAGAGGAAGAAAGTGAGGGGAATCATCTTCTTACAATGGCATTTCATTCCATTCTGTTTATAAGGAAAATTGATAATATATTCACCTCATCACGTGTGATGTACTTTTGTCCATTTCTATAGTTATCCTTGTGTTCTGAGCTATCACACAGGAATGTGCAGTTCCCGCCCATTCCATATTCCTCCTCATCATCATCTTCCTTCTTTTAGAGGGAAACTTTGCAATTGTGGAAATCTGAAATCTAGATCTTAAAAGGAGCAAAATATAGCCACATAGGTGATAATATCATAATTACACACTCCCTGAAGAATAAATTATTTTAAATAATTATTGTAAAAGTTTCATGCAAGAGGATTACTGTTAGAAAAGGAACACCGAGGCTAATTTCGATCTAACACTCACTACAACAATCTAACACAGGGGAATCTGCAAGAAGATTACTGTTGAGAAAAGGAACACTGAGGCTAATTTCGATCGAACACTCACTACACTGATCTAACACAGGGGAATCTGACAGTTCCCATCCCATGTGTAAATAAGCGCCTTTACCCGTTTCTGCACAAATTGGTTGCTCTGAAGACAATTGCTACCTGACTTTAAACATATTTTAAAGGTTGACTCCCATTGGGAATGATCGGAAATAGTTTTGCACCATGATGAGCTGTCTGATGAGGTTCTAAGTCTAGTGTGGTAGGTCTCCTATTATGAATCTGTGTTGCCTAGCAAAAGGTTACAACCTAGATAAAGAAATGAAAGGGAACCAGGTGTGATTGCTTATATTATACTCTGAAAATAAACCTTCCCCTGTACCTAGGAGACAGGAGTATCCTGAATGGATAAAGTACAGTGATTACACTGAAGTAGTTTAACTACTCTTCTGATTCTTTCAGATAGATTTTGAACCTGTTCACATGATAGACTGAGGATCTTTAGTAGGAGGAAACCTGGTCCCCCATTTTTCAAAATGGATTAGGGCTTAATGTTGTGGTTTGTCTTTGCTACTCTGTCACTCCCTCTATAACAAAAAGCAAGGTATTATATGCTTTTCAGCCGTTCTTGTCAGAAAGGGCAAAAAATTCCTATCTTGATAACCACATGCATTCTCTCCCATCTTCATCTTAACAACCAGGCATGTGAAGGTCTCAACTTCTCTGCTTGTGAAGTCTCTTCAATAAGATTTCTTGCAATTCTGTGTTGCTCTTCTTTATCACTCCTTGGCTCCCACTCAATCTTTATTTCAGACCTTGATGCCTGGTTCTCCTTCTTCCTTTTTTTAAACATTGATGCTGATAACCCTCTGACCCACCAGCTCCTTTTCTTAATTTCCTCTGCTTTTGAACATTGTCATAGGCATCTTCTTGACCTTGCCTTCATAAAGAATTATTCTGTCTTTGACCTCTGCATAATTCCCACTGCCTGGTCACCCCTGTATCACTTTCAACACAGTCTATTTTCCCTATTGCCAGTCTCTCTCTTCCTGCTTACATGACCATGCTATTTCTGGCTTTTCTTGGAAACAAAATTCTCACTTCATGTTCTGTTATTTCTACTTAGTTTTACATTTCTGCAATTACAATTTTAAATTTGTCCCCTTTTCAATATTTTTAAACATGTTTTGTAATTTTTTTCAATTTCCCCAAACTCTTTAAATCATTTTAAGGTGCTGGGATCTCAACATGGTTGGGACAGGGTTTTTTTCTTCTACTTATCCAACACTTGCTTATCCAATGTTCTGGATTATCCAACACATTTTTGTAGTCAATGTTTTCAATATATCATGATATTTTGGTGCTAAATGCGTAAATACAGTAATTACAACATAACATTACTGCGTATTGAACTACATTTTCTATCAAATTTGTTGTATAACATGATGTTTTGGTGCTTAATTTGTAAAATCATAACCAATTTTGATGTTTAATAGGCTTTTTCTTAATCTCTCCTTATTATCCAACATATTTGCTTATCCAACGTTCTGTCAGCCCGTTTATGTTGGATAAGTGAGACTCTACTGTATTTGCAAGTCTGTTTTTACAAAACAGGAAACACCACTCCTTCACTACACTATTTTAAAAGCAAAAGTTAAAGAGCAGATATGTTAAAAGATAACAGACAGAAAATGCAAACATATAAGTCTACCAAGCCTGTTGTAGTGAATCCCCGAAACAACAACAACAACAACAACAACAACAATTTATTGATTAGCCAGTTGGCCTTATCAAGGCCAGACAGTACAAACACAGCATACAACATACATCTAATTCACTTAAAATAAAATCCCCGATACAAGTATAGTAAGCTATTACATTTGCCAATGGCAAATTGATTATTTTAGAGGGTTCAAAACAAAAAGAATTTTCAAGAGCTAAGCAAGCTCATCAGATGGAGTACTTTTCAGCTCCACTGGTTTACCTTTTCTTTTGCGACAGAGCGCACCGCCTTCCATCCCACAACATAGAGCTACTTCTGACAGAGGTTTCCCATGTTAGATAGTGATCAATGGGGAGAAGCTGGGCAGCAGATGCCCCCCGCCCCCCCCATGGGATGAGGTTGAGGGGAAGCTGAATGATATGGGGTGGGGGAGATGGGTTCCCCAGGCCCCTAACTGGGCACTGCCAGATTTGCCATAATGTATGGCGATTCTGGTGGCCAGTCCCTAGAAGGTTTGTTTGAAACTTATCTCCAAAGTGAACATAGCAACTGGTAAAAACAGAACAATATGCAGTAAGGGGGTTGCTACTCAGTAGGTAGGTAAAGAAATAACTAGCTATTCTTAGGATATGTCTAGATGGACTAAAAAAACCTGTACTCATCCTGCAGGCATTACATGATGTTCTGGATAACATGATGTCCTGATACATCAGTGGTTTCAACCTGTGGGTCCCCAGATGTTTTGGCCTTCAACTCCCAGAAATCCTAACAGCTAGGCTGGGATTTCTGGGAGCTGTAGGCCAAAACACCTGGGGATCCACAGGTTGAGAACCACAGTGATATGATGTTTTGGATAATTTGCTTACAATGTGGTTCTTGAGATCTTAATCTGGCTCAAAGAAACTCCAAAGAACTGTATTACAACCACATTGTTAAGAATGCTGTGTGTCCATATCACAGTAGTTATAAGGTGAGTACATTTTTAAGTCCATGTAGACAAGCCTGCATGGATCCTACCCCATCTTTACGTATTGCCTTTCTGACAATTATCACCACATAACCTATTACTCTTCCTTGGCATTTCTCCTTTCTAATCAGCCGAGAAGCCTTATCACCAAGGTGAAAGAAGAAAGTGCAAAAGCTGGGTTGCAGTTAAACGTCAAGAAAACCAAGATCATGGCAACTACACCTATTGATAACTGGCAAATAGAGGGAGAAAACGTGGAGGCAGTGACAGACTTTATATTTCTAGGCGCGAAGATCACTGCAGATGCAGACTGCAGCCAGGAAATCAGAAGACGTTTACTTCTTGGGAGGACAATGGCCAACCTTGACAAAATAGTGAAGAGCAGAGACATCACACTGGCAACAAAGGTCCGCATAGTCAAAGCAATGGTATTCCCCATAGTAACCTATGGATGCGAGAGCTGGACCATAAGGAAGGCTGAGCGAAGGAAGATAGACGCTTTTGAACTCTGGTGCTGGAGGAAAATCCTGAGAGTGCCTTGGACCGCAAGAAGATCTAGCCAGTCCATCCTCCAGGAAATAATGCCCGGCTGCTCACTGGAGGGAAGGATATTAGAGGCAAAGTTGAAGTATTTTGGCCACATCATGAGAAGGCAGGAAAGCTTGGAAAAGATCACGATGCTGGGGGTAATGGAAGGAAAAAGGAAGAGAGGCCGACCAAGGGCAAGATGGATGGATGGTATCTTGAAGTGACTGGGTTGACCTTGAAGGAACTGGGGGCGGTGACGGCCGACAGGGAGCTCTGGTGTGGACTGGTCCATGAGGTCACGAAGAGTCGGGGATGACTAAGCGACTGAGCAGCAGTAGCAATCAGACTATATGACTGCTTTCCCTGTTCTCAAATAAGAACCTCTCAAATCTTCCATTTGAAACTGCTAGACTTGTGCTCAACTGACATTTTGAAACTCTTGGTGGGACCATTTCACTGATTTTTTTTTCCTCTGGGAAGCAAAACAATTCTTTAAGAATTACATCTGCAAGATGCATTTTATCAAAAAGCCACATCTTTGCACATATATAGAATTCAAAGTCTCAAAAGGAAACTAAGCTTCAATTCAAAAATGTCTTTTCAAACATATGCCAAGGTTGGCCCACGTTTCAATGCAGCCCAGCACTCCAATATACGACTCAGAAATATGCTAAGCAAAGCGTGCTCCCCACCCATTCTGTTTTCCATTCTCCTTTTGCACTCTCAGCAGCCATTTCCTTTAGGTTAAAGGGTGCCTTGGTCTCAGGTGGGGGAAGATGGGGGTGGGCGATATGCATCCCTCTTATGCACTCTGGTTTTTAAGCACTAGTTTTTGTTGCCTGGGGGAGTTTTGAAAGAGAGCGTGTCTCTCAGGCACATGGCAGCCCTGACTGGGTAACAGTGCAGAACGTAAAGTGTTGTCTATTAGGTAGGGAGACTGGTTAATACAAAGAGTTGTTGGTAATAACAATGTCCTTTCAGCACTGACAGAGACAAAGCACCTGCATGTGGTGTCTACCACTGCGTGCAGCGACTGATGGTCTGAGGGAAGCGTTGGAGAGCATTTGAATTTCACATCCAGGGAGAGTTGGCCTATCATTAAAAAACCCTAATTTCAGTGTCAGGTGGAGTTCCAGGTAATCGATCATGATGTCAGCAGACACGGGCTCTTCCTTGCTGTCTCACCTCCAAGTCAGCCTTGGGGTTTCCAATTAAACTTATGGCACAAATCTGGAGGGAAGAAGAAAGGGAGAAAACGGGAAAGATGAGGAATAGGATTGCGCCAGGATGGGCAGGGCGGAAGAGGAAGAGTGCAACTGAAGCAGGAATGGGGAGATGATGAAAGTCCTCGATCCTTTGGGAGAAAAGGCACACTGAAAGATGCTAAGTTTTACTGGGTTGCTAGAACTTCACAGTACAGTAGAGTCTCACTTATCCAACATAAACGGGCCGGCAGAAAGTTGGATAAGCAAAAATGTTGGATAATAAGGAGAGATTAAGGAGAAGCCTATTAAACATCAAATTAGGTTATGATTTTACAAATTAAGCACCAAAACATCATGTTATACAACAAATTTGACAGAAAAAGTAGTTCAATACGCAGTAATGCTACGTAGTAATTACTGTATTTACGAGTTCAGCACCAAAATATCACGATGTATTGAAAACATTGACTACAAAAATGCGTTGGATAATCCAGAACATTGGATAAGCGAATGTTGGATAAGTGAGACTCTACTGTACTCTCATTGTTTCCAAGTTCAATACTGGAAGAATTTGTGTGCATTTTGGTATGCATTTTCCCCATTGCATGTATTTTTAGATATTTATCCATTTTCTTTACCGTGTTTCTGTACATTTTTCATATTGATATACCGTATATACTCGAGTAGAGGCCAACCCGAATATAAGCCGAGGCACTTAATTTTACCACAAAAAAACTGGGAAAACATTGACTCCAGTATAAGCCGAGGGTGGTAAATTTCAGAAATAAATATAGATAGCAATAAAATTACACTAATTGAGGCATCTGTAGGTTAAATGTTTTTGAATATTTACATAAAGCTCAAATTTCAGACTGTCCAACTCTGATCAAATCATTATTCTCATCTTCTTCAATGTAAATGTGCTTATGCATCCTTTTAATAATACAGTAGAGTCTCACTTATCCAACGTTCTGGATTATCCAATGCATTTTTGTAGTCAATGTTTTCAATATATCATGATATTTTGGTGCTAAATTTGTAAATACAGTAATTACTACATAGCATTACTGTGTATTGAACTACTTTTTCTGTCAAATTTGTTGTATAACATGATGTTTTGGTGCTTAATTTGTAAAATCATAACCTAATTTAATGTTTAATAGGCTTTTCCTTAATCTCTCCTTATTATCCAACATATTCGCTTATCCAACGTTCTGCCGGCCAGTTTACGTTGGATAAGCGAGACTCTACTGTAATAGAGTAAAATAATATATGTAATAATAATAATAAATACAGGAAAATAATACATGTAATAATAAATAGAGTAAAATAATAAATGCAATAATAATAATAAGATCAGAATGAAATAATAAATGTATTAATAATAATAATAAAAAAATAGAGTAAAATAAATGTAATAGTAGCAACAATAATAGAGAAAAATAATAAATGTAATAATACCAATAATAATAGAGAGAAATAATAAATGTACCATATATTCTCGGGTATAAGCTGACCCAAATATAAGCCAACCAGGACCCTCGCCCGAGTATAAGCTGAGGGGGGCTTTTTCAGTCTTAAAAAAAAGGGCTGAAAAACTAGGCTTATACTCGAGTATATACAGTATTTTCATTTGTGTTCATTTTGGTTCCATTGTGTGCTTTCAAAATATTTCTAACCCTAAGATGAAACGATCATGGGGTTTTCTTGACATGATTTGCTCAGAGGGGGAGAGGGTTGGAATTTACCTCCTCTGAGGCTGAGAGAGTGTGACTTTCCCAAGGTGGAAGGAGCCTCAAAACATTTCCAGCTGCTGAACCTGTTTCTTCCCTGAAATTCCTTCTTCGGGAAGGTTCTGATGCAAGTACTGATGCTGTTTTAATATTAGACAGTGGTTGTCAGATTCTCCAAGCATTTGAATTCCTTCAAGCCACCGAAAATATTTACTTATTTATCTTTATCTATTATTTTTGGCCTGATATTTTAGTGACATGTTCTAATGCTTTATTCCTTTGATTGTTAGCCTGAAAGCTCTGTGGTAGAGACAATTAGCATATCATTTAAATCCATCCAGAGCCTTGAAACATTTTTGAGCTATTACTTTCTGTATCTCTCAACAATGCTAGCTTGGGGTGGGGCGGTCCAGTAGAGGTAGTATCCAAAAATATCATTTTCAGGTTCTGCTAGAATCAGTCATGTTAGGTGGCAGCATATCATGAGAGGAGATCTAGGGAAAATGTCAGGTTTATCACTATGACAATTTTATCTAAAAATGTGTGCAAGACATTACTAAAGCTAGAATTATGTAATACAGAGAAGGACAAAGCATGCTGAAAAAATCACATCTACCTCACGGAAGAGCTCTGACAGCTAAATGAGTTGTTGGAATTTAAAAAACACCTGAAGATCTATCTCTTTTGGCAGGTCTACCAAGTCAGTTTTAATCTTGAATTTTAAACTTGCATCTTGTGTTCACTATATTTTAATCTTTGTTCTGTGTATTTTAATATATGTATTATATAATGTTTATGATGATTATGTGTTTTAGCTATGTTGTAACCTTCCTCGAACCACGAGAAGAGGTAGGTAAGAAATAAAATTATTATTATTATTATTATTATTATTATTATTATTATTATTATTATTATGATTTGAAACACAACAAGGTAAGTCCACAGCAGACACTCTGCTGGCTGTTGTATTGGATCACACGTTGGACACTTCCCAAGTGTCTAGGACTGTGTGATGTATCGGCGAATAATGCGTGCAGATCCCAGTAAGGTGGCCTTCTGCAGCTGGCAGCTGGTAATTTTGTCAGCGCCGATTGTGTTTAAGTGCAGGGCAAGGTCTTTAAGCACTGTACCCAGTGTGCCGATCACCATTGGGACCACCTTGACTGGCTTGTGCCAGAGTCTTTGCAATTCAATCTTTACGTCCTCATATCGTATCAGCTTTTCCAGTTGTTTTTCTTCAATCCTGCCGTCCCCTGTAATTACAACATTGACAATCCATACTTTGTTTTTTAACATGATTGTGAGGTCAGGAGTATTGTGCTCCAAAACTCTGTTATTATTATTTTATTGTATGACACAGCAAACAAGATAGATATGCTGGATTTCGTTTCACAAAAAAACAAGTCAAACACTTCCCAAGTGTCTAGGACTGTGTGCTGTATTTTCGGATGATGCATGCAGATCCCAGTAGGGTGGCCTTTTGCAGTTGGCAGATCGTAATTTTGTCAATGTCTATTGTTTCCAAATGCCAACTGATATCTTTTGGCACGGCACCCAATGTGCCGATCACCACCGGAACCACCTGTACTGGTTTTTGCCAAAGTCTTTGAAGTTCAATCTTGAGGTCCTGATAGCGGCTTTTTCCTGTTGTTTTTCATCAATGAGACTGTCACCTGGGATAGCAACATCACTGATCCAGACCTTTTTCTTCTCTACAACTGTGCTGTCTTGTGTGTTGTGTTCCAGAACTTTGTCAGTCTGGATTCGGAAGGCCCACAGTATCTTTGCGTGCTCATTCTCCAATACTTTTGCAGGTTCATGATCCCACCAGTTCTTTACTACAGGGAGGTGGTATTTGAGGCATAAGTTCCAATGAATCATTTGGGCCACATAGTTGTGCCTCTGTTTGTAGTCTGTCTGTGCGATTTTCTTACAGCAGCTGAGGATATGATCAATGGTTTCGTCAGCTTCCTTGCACAGTCTGTATTTTGGGTCATCAGCTGATTTTTCAATCTTGGCCTTAATTGCATTTGTTCAGATGGCTTGTTCCTGGGCTGCAAGGATCAGGCCTTCTGTCTCCTTCTTCAGGGTCCCATTCGTGAACCATAGCCAGGTCTTCTCCTTATTAGCTTTTCTTTCAATTTTGTCAAGGAACTTTCCATTCAATGTTTTGTTGTTTTATTATTAGGAAAGCCATTTTATAACATGTGATAGGATTCATCCAGATAACAAATCAGTGGACACGAGGGCCATAACCTTCCAGTATGCTGTCTTACGTTCCCATCTTCTAGCAAGCTCTCATTATATAGACTCAAAGACCACTACTAACATTTTGCCCCACATGAACTGTCAGGAAACGTGTCAGTCAGCCAGCATGCAAGACATCCAGTTAACTTGCCAGCCTTCTGTCCTCTCACTCTGGTTTACCTTCTGTTTATTTTGATCACATCTTTGTTAGATAACAGAGGAAAATAGTTATTTCTACGAGCTGTCTGTCTTCTGCTCTTCACCTCACATTGCCTGCCCAACTGCGAGGTTGCCAGGTGTTGATGGTGAAAATAATGGACACAATCAGAGTAACTACAAGGTTCAAGGTGAGGGGAGGTTTAGGGGGTGCACCGTCTGTCAGGGGTGGGGGGGGGGACTCCTGTCTGGCCGCCTGCCTCTCTGTCATTCGGTGCAAAACCTAGGAGTGTGTCTCTAGAAAGAACAGGAGGCTCACTCAGAGGGTGAGCAGTGAGCCTGGGCTGCGATCTCTTCTCCGAGGGGACTACAACCCTTAAAACAGTGGTTTTCAACCTGTGGGTCCCCAGGTGTTTTGACTTACAACTCCCAGAAATCCCAGCCAGTTTACCAGCTGTTAGGATTTCTAGGAGTTGAAGGCCAAAACATCTGGAGACCCACAAGTTGAGAACCACTGCCTTATAGGGACCCCTCAAATATGCTGCTGCTGCCGCCAACTTTTGCGTTTGGGTATATGCTGTATAAATAGCAAGGTGTAGTAAAAATACGGGACAATTGACATCCCAGGAAATAATATTACATTACGTGGGATATTTTATTTAAATGTGGGACTGTCCCTTAAAATCCAGGATGTCTGGCTACTCTGTGCCCAAGAACCCACAAATCAGCCAGGAGCTTTGGAGTCAATGAGTTACTGGATTTCAACCTAGCATTCAGACTGAACAGGACTGGCATAAACAGCAGCCTTCTGCTTCTATGCAGTCAACACACAGAGAACATCTTTCTGCTTGGTGCCACACATCAGCACTGTCTATTTATTATGTATTTTATTGAAATAACAGTCTAGGCTGTTAAAGGTACTCTTTTCTCATAAAGTATGGGCTGCATTATTGTTGTTCATTGTCTTTTTCTTCTTAATAATAATAAATTATTTCTCAATAATAGTCTCATCTACTCCATTTGAATCCAAGGATGTCGCTTCCTAATAACTGGCCATGTGACGGCACGAGTGGCACCATCTATATGTGGAACTGTATGATGCAAAATTTGAATTGGTGTATCATGCCTGATTTTGCTTTTACCCTGTAAATGTAATTGGACTGATTGGTTATTTATAGCTGTCAATCAATGTTGTTTGCACTAGTTATATTGCTTCCTCAGCTCAATTGCTTGACTCCACCTTGTCCTGGAGTAGGACAGTGTTTCCTTTTTCATTCCACCATCAAGCTTTCTACCAAATGGATGTGAGAGAGAGACTTGGCTCTAAAAGCCCTTGATTAAGTTACCTCTCAGCACCAATTCTGAGGTTCTTACCTTTGATACTTATGCTTCATGTTCAGGGACAACCTGAACAACGTTGAGGAGTCTCAAGTGCCTTCAAATCAGTTCTTTGGCATCAGAGGAAGACTGTGTCTTCAAACATAGGCCATTTGGACTGAGACTGAGGATTGCTCCGGCATTCACAGCCATTGAGAAAGAGGGACCTGGAAAAGCTTCTCAGCTGCAGAGTTCCTTGGACTTAAGATAACCAAAGACTGTAATGTATATTTTCCTTTACCCCTTTGAAATCTCCAGCTTATTGGGATAACCTTTTGTGAACAATAAAACCAGTTTTGAGTTATCTACAGTGTTTTGGTCCTTGGGAGTTCCAGTTTCCCTAAAGGAGGGCAAGAAGCAATCCCCTGGGGAAAGATGTCACATCCATGCCTCTTTCACTAAGAGTTATAGCCCCAGGCACGATGGCACAGGCCACATCATTGCCAGAGCTCAGATATAGGCCCATTTTCTGTATTCAAAGCTGGAAAACCTTTAGCAGTAGAAATTGAAAACACTGGGTCTTCAATTCAGGACACTCTCAATTTCCTCACAGGCAAATTATTAGTCAGTTTTGAGTTACCTGGAGGCCTTGTTGTGCCTAACTGTGCCTGGGTTTGTTCTAGAATGGATTTTATTCCCCCATTTAAAGTTTATCGTCAATTGTCATGGGGAAGAGAAAGCAAAATCAAAACAATAAAGTATTGTATTCTCAAAGGTTTTTTTTTATTCTAAGCATTCATTTCCAATCTAGAGGAGTCTCTTGCAGAGTGTTAATAAGTTTGAAAAATAATATTAACAGCCAATGCAAAGTTTCCAAAACAGTGCAAAGAAAGTGGAGACAATAGTGCACTAACCAAACAAAGGCAAGATTAAATAAAAAACCTAAAGAAGCAGAATAATCAAAAAACCGCCTTCCAGGACAAGAAGGAAAGGGGCCATGAAAAGACACAAGGGTAGAGACACCAAGGAGTCCTGGGACATCTTCCTCCAAAAGAAAAACTAGAACGAAATGTTTTTTACACTTCAAGTAGAGATGGACCCTCTGATAGGCCATGAGCACTTCGTTGTCAATTATCTCCCTGGCTCCAGTTACCGTAGTTGACTATGATGTTGGGGCATCAGGGGATTAGTCTTCAACTACTTGAAAAGGCGCCTGCGGAGACTCTAGGTAATTCAAGGTCATGCAAAAAGGGATAAACTAAAATGGTTTCAGATATGTTTTAAATAATTTTTATTCAAACATACAATTTTAAAAAACATACAGTAGAGTCTCACTTATCCAACATTCTGGATTATCCAACACATTTTTGTAGTCAATGTTTTCAATACATCGTGATATTTTGGTGCTAAATTCGTAAATACAGTAATTACTACATAGCATTACTGCGTATTGAACTACTTTTTCTGTCAAATTTGTTGTATAACATGTTTTGGTGCTTAATTTGTAAAATCATAACCTAATTTGATGTTTAATAGGCTTTTCCTTAATCCCTCCTTATTATCCAACATATTCGCTTATCCAACATTCTGCCGGCCCGTTTATGTTGGATAAGTGAGACTCTACTGTACTTATAAAATACAGCAACACAAAATGAAATTAAAAACATCAAGAGAAATGAAGCAAAAACAACTAAAACAAAAACAAATTACTGTATCATTATATACAAAAGTAACTATCACACCTTTATCTGCAGCCTACAATGTATACACATTGTAAACAAATACCTACTAAACTAATTGTTACGCCTCCCACTCATTGCCTGTTGATTTTAACTTATTTGTTTGTCTCTTTAAGTATCACTTTATTCCTACCTTTTTACTTTTAATAACACTCTTCTATATCAGAAAATCAATAATTGAGAATTGTTCTCATCTTTGCTGTGCAAAAATAATAAATAAGCCCCAGTCCTTCTTGGATTTATTTATTTATTTTTATTTTCAGTATTTATATTTTGCCCTTCTCACGCCGAAGGGGATTCAGGGCAGATCACAGAACATATATATGCGGCAAACATTCAATGCTGTGATACACAGACAAGACAGACAATTGAACATAGATAGTGGTATATAGGCTTTCCCCCCATCTTTTGTTTCTTGGAGGCTTGTGTTTAGTTCCGGCCACGGGGGGTGGGGGGGGGTGGGGGTGGGGGGGGGTGCTGTTGCTCCATCTCCCTGCCAAAGAATTTGTTTGTAATTTCCTCCTTTTGATCAAAGGAGGTAGTAGGGCCCATTTGTCCTTATGGGTGCCCTACTACCTCCACACTATTAAGCAGTCCCTATTTATCTACTTACATTTTGCTTTCGAGCCACCAGGTTGGCGGAAACTGGGCTAAAGATTAGGAACTCACCCTGACCAAGGCTTCAAATTGTCAGCCTTTCAACTGACAAGATTTATTGCAGCTGGTGGTTTAACCTGCTGTGCTAAAGCCCAGGCCTCCAATCAAGGATTCCTCCTTCATTAAAATTGACAATTTGTCCATCTCCACAAATTCACATATTTTCATATTCTTACGTCTTTATATTTGGTTCTTTCCATCTCTAGGCATAGCTTATTCTCACTGCTGTAATCAGATAAAACAGTAATTTTCCAAGTTTCTTTTCTACTCAGTCATCTAGCATCACCAACAAATACAGATCAGGTTTCATTATAATTTTAACCTTTACATTGTATTCTAGCATCATGCGTATCTGACTCCAATACAATAGTCTCACTTATCCAATATAAACGGGCCGGCAGAACGTTGGATTAGCGAATATGTTGGATAATAAGGAGAGATTAAGGAGAAGCCTATTAAACACCAAATTAGGTTATGATTTTACAAATTAAGCACCAAAACATCATGTTATACAACAAATTTGACAGAAAAAGTAGTTCAATACGCAGTAATGCTACGTAGTAATTACTGTATTTACAAATTTAGCACTAAAATATCACAATGTATTGAAAACATTGACTCCAAAAATGCGTTGGATAATCCAGAACGTTGGATAAGCGAATGTTGGATGAGACTCTACTGTATTTCTGGGCCTTTTTACCAATATTTGAGATATCTGTATCACTTTTTAAAAGATTCAAGGTAGCCTCCCAAACTTCATAGTGAAGTACTAGTAGAACAGTAAGTTCACATGGAAGATTAACCATTAAAAAAAACCAAATCAACTAGCAGATAGGCTGGAATTTGTGCTAGAAGCCAAATATTCAATAAATATGGTTGCTATTCATTTGGCAAGCTTTGTAGTTCAGTGGACAAAAACTGTTCATGATCTTTAAAGTGCCAGCCACAAAGTTGTGCCAAGAGAGGGAGGAAGAACCATTGCTTTCACACGTGAAGCACTTTTCAGATTACCAAGACCATATCAACAGGCAAGCTGACCAAATGGCGGGAGGAGGAGCAGCTTTATGGTCAGAAGGCACTCAAATGAAACCAAAAGCCCTTGAAATGTAGGCTGTTGCCCTAATGGCCTCCAGCAATATCAATCAATGCTAGTGTGAATGCTGGAGGTGCTCTACCCACACAGCTTCTCATATTGCACCAATTAGGAAGGAACTGGCAAAGGGGGTAATATGTCAACAAATCACTCAGTTAGAATATGCCCGAGATTAACTTGTTTCTCACCCATCAAAAGACTGTATTTTGGTAACCCTTTAAAAGGTGGCCTGTCTCATTATGGAGGCGTCACTCTGCCTCCATATATGTATTGCCCGCAACTCTATGTTACAATCCCATACATTGTAAGTATGGGATGTAACAAAGAAACACAAGCAGTACTAGTTGCATTTTAACCCTTTATGTATAATTTTGAGTGTTCTGGGGCTTAATGAAGAATGACAACAGGCTTTACTCTTAACTTGCCTTTAACACTGTCTCCAATGGGTCATGAGCACAATCCCAGCATATGCAATTCTTTAATATCAACAGAGCTGTTCCCACCATGTTTCACCTTTTTCCAGTGTGAATGGTCTGGGCAGCTATTCCAGGTGGAATTCCTGGCTGTCTTCATTTCTTCCAGGTAAGAACCTCAGGCTGAACTACAGCTCCTCATATAGTAAATCTCCTGATCATTCCCCCCTCCAGTTAACACTTGCTTTTCTACAAAAGAAAGCATAAGCTGGGGTAGATGGCAGGGAAGAGAGGCCTTCAACTGAAAGCATACCTTTACCCTCCAGCAGCCTGTTTCCTCAATTCTCCAAACTTCCCGAGTATCATGTGAGTTACACTAATTACCCTTTATGGATAAACATAAGGATTTGTTGCAGCTGGAGTAGAATGCAGGTGGATATTTTTCACCTAGCCCATGCTGTTAGACACCAGAGGCTCAGGGTTACTATGTTCACAAAAGTGGGCATAATTGGCTGTGCTGTCAAAAATACTAAATGGTCTTGGTACCAAAGGTTGCAGTATCTTGGAGTGCGGTACCTCAACCACAAGCCACATACCATTACTGAAGCCAGAGCAGAATACCCCCAAAAGGCGATTTCATGTTGTAAAGTTTCCCATTTAATGGGCAGTTGATGCACTATTGCATTGTGCTCACCTCTACTCTTTACCCATATTCAACAAATGGCCATTTCAATGATATGGGTGAATCTGTTTGGGAAGTTTTGAATATGTAAGGGCATTTCCCCAGTGCTGAGGGTTTTTTAACTACAGTAGAGTCTCGCTTATCCAACGTAAACGGGCCGGCAGAACGTTGGATAAGCGAATATGTTGGATAATAAGGAGAGATTAAGGAAAAGCCTATTAAACATCAAATTAGGTTATGATTTTACAAATTAAGCACCAAAACATCATGTTATACAACAAATTTGACAGAAAAAGTAGTTCAATACACAGTAATGCTATGTAGTAATTACTGTATTTACGAATTTAGCACCAAAATATCACGATGTATTGAAAACATTGACTATAAAAATGTGTTGGATAATCCAGAATGTTCGATAAGTGAGTGTTGGATAAGTGAGACTCTACTGTATTCTAGAAATTGCAAATATTTGTTCCCTCGAAAATTCAATTTTCCATTTCTAGGTGACTGTATCTCCTATCATAAACCTGCCCGATCCCTTTGATCATCAGGGGAAGCTCTCCTGTCGCCACTGCCAATATCTCAGGCCCGCCTTGTGGGAACAAGGGAGAGGGCCTTCTCTGCTGTGGCCCCCCGATTGTGGAACTCACTGCCCGGTGAGATTAGACAAGCCCCCACACTAGCAGCCTTTAAGAAAGACCTGAAAACATGGCTCTTCCGTTGTGCCTTTGGAGAGTAATCACTACATACATCCCTTTTGCTGCTCTCCTTCAATATTTGTCCTCCAGATTGCACCGCGACTTTATGACCCTGTCCTCTGTGGTTTTTACTCCTACTTCCTTTCTCACCTCGAGTTTTAATCTAGTGTTCATGTGGCCCGCCCTTGGTTTTATTGTTCTTTTGATCTTGTTTAATGTAGTGTATATTTTCTTTTATTGTGTTGTTTAATGTGCTATGATTTGTTGTTCTATTATATTTTGTTAGATTGTATTGTTCTGGGCATGGCCCCATGTAAGCCGCCCCGAGTCCCCGTTGGGGAGATGATGGCAGGGTATAAATAAAGTTATTATTATTATTATTAAAGGTAAAGGTTTCCCCTGACGTTAAGTCCAGTCATGACCGACTCTGGGGGTTGGTGCTCCATTTCTAAGTCGAAGAGCCGGCGTTGTCCATAGACACCTCCAAGGTCATGTGGCCAGCATGACTGCATGGAGCGCCGTTACCTTCCCATCGGAGCGGTACCTATTGATCTACTCACATTGGCATGTTTTCGAACTGCTAGGTTGGCAGAAGCTGGAGCAACAGCAGGTGCTCACTCCGCTCCTGGGATTTGAACCTGGGACCTTTCAGTCTGCAAGTTCAGCAGCTCAGTGCTGTAACACACTTCGCCACCAGGGCTCCATTTCCATTTCTACATGGGCAAAATAAAGCATACCCACCTTGTAACTGCTGCAGGGAGTCCGTGTGGCATATGGCTTTCAGCAAAAGCACTGCTGCTACCTGTGAATCTGGTGAAAGGGAAAACATAGTTTATTCCAAAGCTTTCCTGAAACTCCGGTGTGATCTTACTCTTTTGGACGTGTGGACTGCTGGATCTAGCCCAATCCAGTGTCAACACATCTAACAAACCCACCATTGTATTACTGGCCATAAGCAGCTCCTTTGCAGATGCTTTCTGGTAAATTCACTTCAGGTGAGTTCACAGCAGCCATGTGACCAGCACAAGTGGTGTCAACAGCAAGCCTCTGTGAGAGAGCTACTTTTGGTTGGAGAAAGAGCAATGTGTTCTTGGCCCATCAGGCCATCTGAACACCAAAATAGCTCCAGGGATGTTCCCATGCTGCATTAGGTAGCTTTGGAGCATACTATTACACATTATCTGGGTTTATCTAGATGTAGCCTACAGAACAAGGGGACAATAAAATAAAGCAGATGATAACTATCAAGATTTTGAATTGCTTTGCAGATTAGCTAATGCAAGCTGAGCTAGACAGGGGGCTTCTACTTATTATGGGCAAATAATTGTTTTTATTGAGATTAATCAGTTTCAATGCTTCATCCCATAGTATTCTTTCCTCTGGTTGGAACTACAGTAGAGTCTCACTTATCCAACATAAGCAGGCCGGCAGAACGTTGGATAAGCACAAATGTTGGATAATAAGGAGGGATTAAGGAAAAGTCTATTAAATGTCAAATTACATTATGATTTTACAAATTAAGCACCAAAAACATCATGTTTAAAACAAATCGACAGAATAAGCAGTCCAAAAGACGGTAATGTTATGTAGTAATTACTGTATTTATGAATTTAGCACCAAAACATTGCAATATATTGAAAACATTGTTTAAAAAAACATTGGCTACTAACAGATTAACTACAAATAAAGATAGAATTGCACAAAATGAACTTACAGTAGCAACGTTGTCAGAAATTAAATCCAGTGTTCATGTGGCCCACCCTTGGTTTTATTGTTCTACTGTTCTTTTGATTTTGTTTATTGTAGTGTATATTTTTCTTTTATTGTATTGTTTAATGCGTTATGATTTGTTGTTTTATTTATATTTTGTTATATTGTATTGTTCTGGGCATGGCCCCATGTAAGCCTCCCCGAGTCCCCGTTGGGGAGATGGTGGCGGGGTATAAATAAAGTTTATTATTATTTATTATTATAAAAAGTTCAGTCCTTGCTGCCTAGAAAAACAGCTGTGGATTGGGGTGGGAGGAAAACTACATTGGATAATCCAGGACGTTGGATAAGCCAATGTTGGATAAGTGAGACTCTACTGCATTGCCAAACCATTAACCATGACTTTTGAGAGTGAGTTTTTCAGTAAATTATCCATACATATGGCACATGCAAAACCAGAAGGTTCACAAGGTTTTCCATCATAAAGTTCAAAGAGGTCACAAAGATCATCCAATCAAAGTGCTCCCAAGAAATGGCCCTCCAGCCTTTGTTTAAAAACATCGGGAGAAGGAAACTCCACCACACTTGGAGGCAGCATATTCCACTGCCAAACATCTCTTACCATCTTGAAGTGCTTCCTAATGTTTAGGTGGCATCCCTTTTCCTATAGTTTGAACCCATTGCTCTGGGTCTTGATTTCTACAGTGACAGAAAACTACTTGCCCTTCTCTGCACATGTTGCAGCTTGTCAATATCCTTCTTGAATTGTGGTTCCCATATCTGAACACTGTATGTGAGGTCTGACCAAAGCAAAATAGAGTGGTGTTATTGCTTCCCTTGGTCTAGAGACTATTTGTTGTTCAGTTTCAGCTGGTCTGGAAGATGAGATCCTTTCTGTTCAGTTACTCAAATGATCCTCACATTGTATATCCGTTATATTTATTCTTTAAAATACACACTTTTCCCAATCAAACACGTTAGGATCACTGCTATTTATGAATGAAAAGATAATTAGGGCACATCTCCCAGTTACTATTGTGTATACCAGTATCAGGCTACATTCCCTTCAACTTTCATCTACTATCTAATACATATGCCCAGCTGTTTATGCATGAGTCAGTAACATATAAACATATAAACAGATGGAAACTTAATTTTATTTATATGTTTATAGCAAACATGCAGAAAAAGTAGTTTTAAAATTTTACTCATTACAATATTTCAGATTACGTGCATAGTATGTGGTATGAATGAAACATGATGAAGATGCCTCTAGTGTCCTCCCAAATTAAATTTAATGTATATTGCAAGGATTATATTTTACATTTGATCCTTACAAATATACACACCCAATTTGGTAAAAATCTAATGAAAAAATAATTTGGGCACCCAAGACCCCTAAAAGTGATTTTCATTAATGTCACATGGCTTGTATATTAAGGCAGAAACATACCTTCCAAATCTGTGAAAATCCATTATGTTTTTTTCAAGATGTAGTAACAGATAGAAATATGTACATGAATTCAGCTTCATTTTTTTCATGGCACTCACAAATGGGAATGTTAAAAAGCCAAACCTCATAGGTTGCCACCATAAGGATTTCCCCAAGTGAACTCTTGTTTAATTTGATTTGTATCATGTCTTTCCTCCAAGGAGGTCAGAACAGTTCTATACCTTCTCCCTTCCACCTCCCTTTTATTTGCACAGAAATGTTTTGTGATATTTTAGGATGAGATTGAATGATCTTCGATGAAATCAGCTTCCTTATGTATTCCCTCCAAAGAATTCTTAGATTCTTTTCACCTTCTTTACAGCTTTCATTTTGCTCTGTCTCATCTTTCCAGTTTGCTATTATTTTATTGGTCCAACAGATAAAATCATATTCAAGCAGATTTAAAAAAAAAATCAGGATGTTAAAAGATGAATAAAACACCCGAGATTACCCGAGTGTGTGTTTTTTCAATTATTTGGCTATGAAATTTGTGCAGGCCAAGCTTGTTTTTGAACCGTTCTGCAACAGCTTTCTTCCTGTGGTCCACAAGGTTCCAGCCATCATATTTTACTCTGGTTCAGGAGGTTCTGGCCCATTGTTCTGTCTACAAATCCAGCAGTTGTGAATTTGAAAATTGAATCACTGATGAGTCAGGCAGTGCTAGCATTAGGCAGGCAGTGGTACAGTAGAGTCTCACTTATCCAACACTCGCTTATCCAACATTTTGGATTATCCAACGCATTTTTGTAGTCAATGTTTTCAATATATCGTGATATTTTGGTGCTAAATTCATAAATACAGTAATTACTACATAGCATTACTGCGTATTGAACTACTTTTTCTGCCAAATTTGTTGTCTAACATGATGTTTTGGTGCTTCATTTGTAAAATCATAACCTAATTTTATGTTTAATAGGCTTTTCCTTAATGCCTCCTTATTATCCAACATATTCGCTTATCCAACATTCTGCCGGCCCGTTTATGTTGGATAAGTGAGACTCTACTGTACTTATATTTTGTTTACCAAGTAGGATATGAACCAACAACCTCATCAAACAGGCTCCTTTGCCCAATGTATGCCACTTGCTCTCCTCTTTCCCTACAGAAATCATCACACAGCACACACATACTTCCGGTTGAGCTCCATCAGGAAATGGGAGAGCAAGTGGCCTATGCTGACACCATGGCCATACAAGCCCCCCCCCCCCCCCCATGTTGCCTTCAAGACAATGGAGGAAACTGGGCGGTGACGCTTCCTCAGAGGCAATCCAACCATAAGGTGAACTAGGCACTTGCCTGTGGTGCCATCATCCCAAGGGTGCCATAGTCACAGGAGGATGGCGCTGCCCCTCACCTCCTTCGGGCCTTCTGGTGGCCTCGCTGGGCCTCCAGGTGGCCGCGCTGGGCCTCCAGACGCCTGTGCTAGGCCTTCCGGCACCCGCGGTAGGCCTTCCGCCGCCCATGCTGGGCCTCCCGGTGCCCGCACTGGGCCTTCCAGCCGGCGTGGACCCACCTTTGGGGCTTCTGAGATTGTGAGATCTGTGGGAACTTGGAAGCTAGGTAAGTGGTGTTTATATATCTGTAGAAGGTCCAGGGTGGGAGAAAGAACTCTTCTTTGAAGCAGGTGTGAATGTTGTAATTAATCACCTTGATTAGCATTTAATGGCCCTGTGTCTTCAAGGCCTGGCTTCTTCTTGCCTGGGAGAATCCTTTTTTGGGAGGTGTTAGCTGTCCCGGATTGTTTACTGTCTGGATTTCTCCTGTTTTCAGAGTGTTGTTCTTTATTTATTGTCCTGATTTTAGAGGTTTTTTTAAATACTGGGGGCTATCTGGGTTATCTAAGTCCACACTGCCCTATATACCTGTTCAATGTTTGATGCTAAATTTGCAAATATAGTAATTCCTACATGACATTACCATGTATTGAACTGTTTTTTCTGTTGATTTATTCTAAAACATGATGTTTTGGTGCTTAATTTGTAAAATCTTAATGTAATTTGATGTTTAATAGGCTTTTCTTTAATCCCTCCTTTTTATCCAACATTTTTGCTTATCTGACGCTTTTATTTCTCAGTGATTGGTTTGGGGGGGGGCACAAAAATTTTGTTCACCTACACTTGAAAATTACCTAGGGCCAGCTCTGCACTTCCCCCCATGTTATGGGGTCCCTGTTAAGTTACACAATGCAAGGCATGGAGCAACAGGTTTTCCTTGCCCCCTGTTGGGACCCCATGGATTTACCACGATGTATGGCAAATCCATGGACCTTTGTGATGAGGTTAATAATAATAATAATAATAATAATAATAATAATAATAATAATAATTTTATTTTTGTACCCCCGCCACCATCTCCCCAGAGGGACTCGGGGCAGCTCACAGATATAAAACCAGCATACAGTGATATCAAATACAAATATCAAATACGAAAACACACAAATAAATTTAAAAGGCATTAAAAATAAAATAAAATAAATCACAATCATTATAAAACACATGAAAAACACAGCAATAAAAACATAAAATGAGTTGGGCAAAGTGCACTGAGTGAAACATGTAAACAAGAAGGAAGTTAAGGTGCTACGAGGTCATGGGAAGAACCTTAAACTGGGGTGAACTCTGAGGCTATGTCAAGGAGTTAACCAACAGGTACAACTGGTCAGAAGAAACCGCTAGTACAAGGTCCATAGAAGGTCAATATGTGGGAAGGTAAACAATAGGTATTTACATCCTACTAAGCTCAGAGTAGGTTAGTCAAGATCATGCTTTTGGTTCAAATTCCACCCGCTTTTGGTTTGCCTCTGGTGACAAATCAATTGGCTGAGAATTGCTAATCAATTCTCTGCCCTTGTCCTTCCCAGAGCATCCCTGTCCCTTATGCTCACCCCATTTAGTTCCACTGTTTGTCCAACTAAGCAAAAACATTGAAACTAAAAAGAAGCTACTATCCTCTGCCTGATCTAAGCAAGGTGGTGCCACGGCAGCAGCTGTATGGTGGCCGTGGAGGCGGCTGCTCCTACTGTTGCTGCTGCCTGTTTGACACAGGGCAACGAGGAGGCTGCCGTGCCTGGCTCCTGGCAGAGCTGCCAGAGGGAGGCTCCTGCTTGCCTGCCTTCCCCACGCTGTGCTCCCCTCCCCACAGCCCCTCATCACAGAGCAAAGCATGCTGCTGGCTGGAGAGGCACAGTACTGCATGCCACATTGTGACAGATGATTGACTCAAAACAATATCTAAGGCGATCAGGATAAAGTACCGACCATTTCAAGGCTCAGCAGAATTCAAATTCTAATTAGACTTCTCACCACATTCCAAATAAAAATTGTTCCCCTGATATCCTTTTTGCCTATCAGGTGTCTCTCCCTGATCGCTGGAACAAAACGCATAAAGAAAGTGATTAAAGCCATAACAAAGGCATAAAATTGAAATGATTGCTGGCATCACATCTGGGAGTAGAAAGTGTCACCGCACATCCGTCCCTCCCCCCGGTCGCAGACTAGAGTTCCCCCTCCCTAAACACAAACAGAGAGGGAGGGAGGAGAGAGAGAGCACTGCAACTCTTGGCCTCAGAGTGAGGATTCCTCATTTGGTTGCCCTCCCATGTTCCCTTTTGACCCAAGATCGGTACAAACGAGCGGTTAGCAGAAGTGCTAATTTATGCTTTTATGACACTTCAAATTTTGAGGAATGTTTGCCTTCTCCACAATTTTTATCCTTATTTCCTATAACAATATGAAGTAAACTGTCAAAATTATTTCTATATGATTGATTATACAGATACCTCTATAACAACAGGAGATTTTCTGATTGAGAATTAGGATGATGCCAAATCCAGCATTCCACGTAATAGCTCTCAGGAGGTTTATTTTACCTGCAAATGCTGCTCTGTCATCTCTCCTACCCCAATACACATACTATTCATAGTCAATTGATATCATGAAGATGGTTGTGTGATATATATGCAGGCAACACCTCAGCACCCTTCCCAGGTTAGAGGCTTGCGTGTCTTCATCTCCCAAGAACAGCCTTTGCTTCTGGTGTAGAGTACAGACATTTCTGCAACATTGCATACACATAAATAGAATAAAATGCTGTAGGTAAAATTTATATTCACAAATAAGTCAATTTTTTTCATTTTCCCAATCATATTTTAAAAACTAGTATTTTTTCATGCTGTCTATAAAATGCTAGAAGATAAAATACATAAACATATATCAATCATCAAATATTGTTTGATGTCAATTTATATCAAGTGTTAAAGTCACACACGTGAAGACAAATATAGATATGAAATACTTAGTACTGTATATACTCGAGTATAAGCCTAGTTTTTCAGCCCTTTTTTAGGACTGAAAAAAACCTCCTCGGCTTATACTCGGGTGAGTGTCCTGGTGGGCTTATATTCAGATAGGCTTATACTCAAGTATAGATGGTATATTTATTATTTTCTCTATTATTATTGGTATTGTTACATTTATTATTTTACTCTATTAATTATTATTATTACATTTATTATTTTACTCTATTGTTACTTTTACATTTATTTTACTCTATTTATTATTATTATTATTATTATTATTATTATTATTATTATTATTATTACATTTAGTATTTCACTCTATTATTATTAAAAGGATACAGAAGCACATTTACATTGAAGATGATGAAAATATTGATTTAATCAGAGTTGAACAGTCATATCTTAAATTACAGTTTGATGTAAAGATTCAAAAACATTTAAACTACGGAGGCCTCAATTAATGTAATTTTATTGGTATCTCGGCTTATACTGGAGTCAATGTTTTCCCAGTTTTTTTTGTGGTAAAATTAGGTGCCTCGGCTTATATTCGGGTCAGCTTATACTTGAGTATATATGGTAAATATTTCCGAATGTGAGTGCTAAATATTACAAGCACAATATCTAGCATCCAAATATCGTTGTATGTCTTCAAGTTGTTTCTGGTTTGGTTTCTTGGTAATATCTGCTCTGAGGAAGTTTGCTCTTGAGATTGAAGTGTGTGATTTGCCCAAGGTCACCCAGTCAGTTTCCATGACCAAACAGGGAATCAAACCCTGGTCTCCAGAGTCATGGCCCAATGCTCAAAACATCACAATCAACAGATTTGCTATGAAGATGAGGCAGTAGGTTCAAATGTTGCCTTGAGTCCATAGGACATGGCCGACATTTAAGGGTGGTGCTCAAATTTTTGTGGAGGGGAGAATGGACAATTCCCCTGATGCAGTGGTTCTCAACCTGTGGGTCCTCAGGTGTTTTGGCCTACAACTCTCAGAAATCTTAGCGAATTTACCAGCTGTTAGGATTTTTGGGAGTTGAAGGCCAAAACATCTGGGGACCCACAGGTTGAGAACCACAGCCCTAATGAAATTCACAAGCCTTCCCTATTTTAATCAAATTACACCTTTCCAAGAACTATAGTATTTATCATGTCAGAAGCAAATTGAGAATACAGTTATAATGTATAAAAAACCACAAAGTTAAAAACTTGGCAATATGTTAAATTTCCTTTGACCAGAAGCTGGCCATTTGGAGTGCCTCTAGTGTCACTGTAAGAAGGTCCTCCATTGAGCATGTGGCAGGACTCAAGACTGCATTGTAGTAAATTGTCTGTAGTTTGCTCTTCTCCACACTCATATGTCGTGGGCTCCACTTTGTAGCTCCATTTCATAAGATTGGCTCTGCATCTCGTGGTACCAGAGCATAGTTTGTTCAGCACCTTCCAAGTTGCCCAGTTTTCTGTGTGCCCAGGAGGGAGTCTCTCATCCGGTATGAGCCACTGATTGAGGTTCCATGTTTTAATCTGAAAAACCATAGTGAAGGGGGCCTTCACACAAGATAAGGGGTCTAAGCATTCTCTGCTTCCTCTCTACACTTTGTAGAGCACAAAACTACCCTGTTTCCCTGAAAATAACCCCTGAAAATAAGACCTAGTAGAGGTTTTGCTGAATTGCTAAATATAAGGCCTCCCCCAAAAGTAAGACCTAGCAAAGTTTTTGCTTGGAAGCATGCCCGCCGAACAAAACACCAGACCATACAGGATTGGCAAATGTACATACCATAGATTGTTGTACATGGAAATAATAGTAGTGACAAGAAATTCTTGATAGGATTCACAGTTTTTCTGGTTATGTTGGTTTGTGATGACAACTACTGTACAGGGTTGTTATATGTCCTTCGGGCTGTGTGTATGTTGTATGTCTTTCGGGCGAAACATCAGGAGAGAATACTTCTGGAACATGGCCACACAGCCCGAAAGACATACAACAACCCTGTGATCCCAGCCATGGAAGCCTTCGACAACACATTGAACTACTGTACAGTATATAATAAATGTTCATTATTTTGTTCATCAATAAATATGAATTCTTCACAGAGAAATAAGACATCCCCTGAAAATAAGACTTAGCGCATCATTGGCAGCAAAAATTAATATAAGACACTGTCTTATTTTGGGGAAAACACGGTAAATAATGTGTACTCAATGATATCTGTCTTCCATTAACTGATGAATGAGTAAAGGTTCACATTGGATTGTGTATCCATGTATGTATCCATGTAACATGTATGTATCCATGTAACAAGGTCTAGTGAATGAAAGGACATTACCTCAGTGCATGGTAATGTTTTATTATTGTATATTGGTTTTTATGATGTTTTAGTTTTTAATGCCTTTTGTATTGTATTGTTGATGTGATGGCACTGTGTTGCCAATTTGGAAGCCGCCCTGAGTCCCCCAGGGGAGAAGGGCAGGGTAGAAATACCGGAAATAAATAAATAAATAAATAAATATGTGTGCACATGTAAAAATGCACATTCACATAAATTCCCTCAACCCCACATTTTAAGATATATGCAAAAAACACTTCATAAATATTTCTATGTCTCTTAAGACACATTATGCATTGGGACACATCACATTATTGCATTCCTCCTTGCGATTGTGACTTACAGGCAAACTCCTTTTCTCCGTATGGAAAACAAAATGCCCCAAGGGTTGATGTAAGAGGACATAAATGCTTTCTTCTCAGAAGACTGAATTCACACCCCACTTGTGTGTAAATTACACCATTGCAGCCTTTTCTCAGGATAAAATATCCAATCTTAGTTGCCCCTGAAGCTCCATTTACCTAGGAGTAAACCGCATTGAACTTAAAGAAGATTCCATATGTATAGCATTGAAGTGTAAAGATAATGTGCTGGAAAACATTTTATCTAAATCTAGGCATTGGCTGGTTTTAGATTTAGAAACAACAACTAAATTCTGTGTACAGTCGCCCAATGTAACATCACTAAATTTGGGACTCCTCATGTATATAACTTTTATCTTGGATGAAATAACCGACCAACTCACATCCCCATGACCAAGAAGCTCCCACACTGCCTGCATATACGTTAACACGTGCACAATCCTGCACAAGATTTATCTATATGGACAAAACCAATGTATGAACAGGATACCCCTTGCTTTGGCTGTTCAAGCAGAGCAAGAATATTCAGACTAACTTCCTTCTCCTTTGGATCAGTGCCCTGAATCACAGTGCATCCAGCCAGTGGCCTGCCTGATCTTTTCAGCCAGCTGAGGGGGCACCTCCAGAAGAGAGTTAGAAAAAGAAAGGAGGGAGGCAGGCAGGGAGGCAAGGAGAAAGAGACTGAGACTAAAGCGATATAAAATTAAAAGGTAAAAAGCAGGAACGCAAATGGGAGCACTCTTTCAGCTTTCACATTATTAATGACTCTTCAAAAAATCGGCGAGTTTTCCAATCTTCTCCGAGAAGCGCTTGAAGGAGCTCACAGATGAAACTGACCTTCAAAATGTTCTTTGGTCTTTAGTTAAGAAATTCGCTCGCCATTATGGCATCATTAGGGAAACAAGGATAAAATTACTCCATGGTTAATGACCTATAGTATCTCCCCACCAAAATTTGTTTCAGATCTAATAAAACTGTGCTTAACACACTCGGATGAGTTATGAGGACTGTTCTGCAGGGTATTAAAATGTGGAAAATAGATTTTCCGAAGCTGGGGGGACTGGACTTTTCGAATCAGATAGCAGAATGGAATTTTCTGGGCAATAAATTCTTCCATGTCTCAATTTCATCTCGCTTGCTCGCTCGCTCTCCCTCTCTCTCTCCCCCTCTTCCTCTCTTTCTTATTCACTCTCCCCCTGAAATGCAAAAGCAACATGGAAATCTTTATAGAGCAGAGGCTTATATAAACTTTAGTGGGGATGTGAGGCAAGGATCCCCCTTTATGCTTTTCGCCTCGTGTTTGGGTCGAAGTTGTTACAGCATGGTGGAATCAGCTCGTCGTATCCACCAAAGTAATTCTACCGCCATTCCTTTTTGTTATAGAAATTTCCATTTTGCCTTCGCTGGGTGTGGCGTTAGAATTAAACTGTGAAGGGTGCCATGTTAGTAGAAGGAGGTGATATTTAAAATCTGTCCAAGAAGAAAGGAAGAAGCCCTCCACTCCCTGAGCCAGTGAAAGTCACCCCATTCTTGGAATCTGGTGATATTTATGTCCCCACAAAATAATTGTTTTATCGTTTTATTGCTGTATGTTTCGGACTTGGTCCCCATGTAAGCCGCTCCAAGTCCCCACTGGGGAGATGGGGCGGGGTATAAAAATAAAGTTGTTTTTATTATTATTATTATTATTATTATTATTATTATTATTATTATTATTATTATTATTTTATGGCACAGCAAACAAGATAGATAATGTTGTATTTCGTATCACAAAATCACAAGTCGAACACTTCCCAAGTGTCTAGGACTGTGTGATGTATTTTCGGATGATGCGCGCAGATCCCAGCAGGGTGGCCTTTTGCAGTTGGCAGATCGTAATTTTGTCAATGTCTATTGTTTCCAAATGCCGGCTGAGATCTTTTGGCATGGCACCCAATGTGCCGATCACCACCGGGACCACCTGCACTGGTTTCTGCCAGAGTCTTTGAAGTTCAAACTTTAGGTCCTGATAGCGGCTGAGTTTTTCCTGTTGTTTTACGTCAATGCGACTGTCACCTGGGATGGCGACATCAATGATCCAAACCTTTTTCTTTTCCACAACTGTGATGTCTGGTGTGTTTTGTTCCAGAACTTTGTCAGTCTGGATTATTATTATTATTATTATTATTATTATTATTATTATTATTATTATTATTACAGTGCAGAATAGACTGGAGCAGCATCCTTCCAACATACTATGCAAGGTTTGATCCTTGTAGGACTTTGCCCACCAATTATGGCTTACATGAACATAGCAAAAAAGAACGCAATTAATATTTGCAGGCACATGCATGAAGCGACATCCATAGAATGCAAAACTGGGATGCATTGTTCCATGTTTTGGGGTTACAGATGAACCGGGGTATGGAATAAACCCAGTCAACATTGCTATGTTGCCTAAAGCTTGGAGTCCGAGTCTCTGGTGGCACTTCTAGGTTAGTGAGGGCTAGTTACTGCCGCTGAGAGAGGTGGCTTGCGAGGTAATGGCATTTTGCTCTCTTTAAACTTTAATCTTTCCTATTAATTCCCAGCAACTGGAGAATGTATGAGAGTTAATGTTCCATGAACGTGTTTCTCACTCGACAGTCTCTTCGAGCTAATTACCTTCAGGTGCTAAATGGAGGGAAATTGCAATCCATTTGGATGTGAAAAAAATTCGCCTTCCCAATCCCCTGTGAAACATCCTTTTTCCTGAATGTTGCAGAAAGAATGCACTAGGTTTTTTTTTGTTGAAAAAAATTGTTTTCCTCCCACCCACCCCCACACACATATCCCTTCTTCCTCTCAGACTTCGAGTTCTTCAATAATTTGTAGGCAGCAACAGCCAGCAACGCAAAGCAGGCACGGTCACTTGGGATCCAGCACGAGCTAAGCAGGATGGGTAGGAGCACAAATGTAAATAGAAAACAAATGGCTTTAGATGCATTTTATACACATCTCTATATTACTGGAGTCATATTAACCACGCCATTTTAACAATACCTACTTCTGAATATTCTACTGATTTTATTAAATATCGCTATTTTTTTAATCAAAAGAAAATAGAATATTCCAAGATTTATCAAGCAATTTCTTCTTCATACATGAAGCTGAATTCCATTCCAGAGATTTTTTTTAAAGTTATTTTTGGATTTTCATATTTATCAAAAAGAACAAGAATAATACACCTGTATATATACATAAGCAAATGAAATATTTCTAACAACAATACAATAATTTATTTCACTACACCATTCCTTTCTCCCAACCTTCCCATTGTAGAGACTTTCCCCTCCTTTGGGTTAGAGGCAGCCATGTACAGTTCTGTTTTTCCTTTTGCAATATGTTTCCATTCTTCCTCCTAGCATGATAGTTATTTAAAAAATTCCATGCAAAGATTCAGACAGATTAAATTATGAAGCCTTTCATTTTAAAAAAATGTTTCTTTCTTTTTTACAAAATGTTGAAATGGTTCCCAGTCTTTGACAAAGTTTTTGTTTTGTTTTTTCTTTGTTCTTCATTGCCATTTCTGCTATTCGAAAAACTTTTACAATCCATTCTTCTATTGTTGGAAGGTCTGATCTCTTCCAATGTTGTGCGTATAGCATCCATGCTACAATTATCATGTAGTTACAATTATCATGTAATTATTGGGCCGTGGTAGCGCAGTGATTAAAACCGCTAGATGCAAGAAAAGCTGCTGACCGGAGAGTTAGCAGTTCAAAGTTGTGAATTGGGGTGAGCTCCCAACTGTCAGCCCTAGCTTCTACCAACGTAGCAGTTCAAAAGCATGCAATGGAAGTGGATCAATAGGTAGATGTAGACATGTTGGCAAAACACGATCGGAGATGTCTATGGACAACCAACTCCTCAGCATGGAAAAAATGGAACAAGAGCACCTCCCCATGGCCGGAGTTGAGCATCGCCTCCAGACGCTGGAGATGAAAAGTGGAAGGCCTTTGCCTTGTCTGTATATTGTATGTCATTGTGTAAAACGGCATTGGATGTTTGCCTATGTGTACTATAATCCATTCTGAGTCTCTCCAGGAAGATAAAGCGAAATATAAATAAAGTGTATTATTGTTATTATTATTTTATGACACAGCAAACAAGATAGATATGCTGGATTTTGTATCACAAAATCACAAGTCAAACCCTTCCCAAGTGTCTAGGACTGTGTGATGTATTTTCGGATGATGTGCGCAAATCCCAATAGGGTGGCCTTTTGCAGTTGGCAGATCGTAATTTTGTCAATGTCTATTGTTTCCAAATGCTGGCTGAGATCTTTTGGCACGGCACCCAATGTGCCGATCACCACCGGGACCACCTGTACTGGTTTCTGCCAGAGTCTTTGAAGTTCAATCTTGAGGTCCTGATAGCGGCTGAGCTTTTCCTGTTGTTTTTCGTTAATGCGACTGTCACCTGGGATGGCAACATCAATGATCCAAATCTTTTTCCTTTCCACAACTGTGATGTCTGGTGTGTTGTGTTCCAGAACTTTGTCAGTCTGGATTCGGAAGTCCCACAGTATCTTTGCGTGCTCATTCTCCAATACTTTTGCAGGTTTGTGATCCCACCAATTCTTTACTGCAGGGAGGTGGTACTTGAGGCATAAGTTCCAATGAATCATTTGGGCCACATAGTTGTGCCTCTGTTTGTAGTCTGTCTGTGCGATTTTCTTACAGCAGCTGAGGATATGATCAATAGTTTCGTTGGTTTCCTTGCACAGTCTGCATTTTGGGTCATCAGCTGATTTTTCGATCTTGGCCTTAATTGCATTTGTCCTGATGGCTTGCTCCTGGGCTGCAAGGATCAGGCCTTCTGACTCCTTCTTCAGGGTCCCATTCGTGAGCCATAGCCAGGTCTTCTCCTTGTCAGCTTTTCCTTCAATTTTGTCAAGGAACTTTCCATGCAATGTTTTGTTGTGTGTTGTTGTTGTTGTTGTTGTTGTTGTTATTATTAGTGCAGCACTGTATAATTTAGTGATTTTTATTGTTTACTTGACATTCCCAATAAAAACAATTCAAGCTGTAATTGTTTCTTTGATTTGAAAATTTCCTGCAATATTTTTTGTACCTTGCCCCAGAATTTACTTGCTTTTTTTACAAGACCACCACAAGTGGTGAAAAGTTCTTTCTTGTTCCTTACATTTCCAACATTTATTGTTTTTTCCCTTATATATTTTAGCAGGTTTTGCTGAGGTCAGGTACGAACTGTTCATCATTTTATAAAAAAAAATCTCTAAGATCATAATACAGGATTTTCTTTAAGCCGATAGTCCACATTTTCCCGTTTATCTAATTCTATGTTGTGTCTGACATTTTGTGCCCATTTAATAATACATTCTTTTACCAGTTCTGATTACATTTCCATCTTCAGTAATACTTTATATATTTTCCAATAAGGCATTCTTCATTAGTACCTAGTTCATTTTCAAATTCTGACAATTCTTTCTCAAATCCAATATTTTCACAGTCTCATATAAATCTTTCTTTCAGTTGCCTATATCTGTGCCACTGTAAGTGAAGTCCTGCATCAATTAATTTATCTTAACTATTAGCTCTCTGTATGTACAGGCAGTCCTTGAGCTACAAACATCTGACTTACAATGACTCATAGTTTAATGTGAGAAAACAGAAAGTGAGAGGAATCTATCCCTCTGAAGGATTCACTCCTGGAAGAGTTTTCATGGAAGAAGGGAGTATCCACTGAAGTTTTATCACCAATCCTTGTTTCTACGACAAGCCAAATTTTTCAAAATCCAATTATCACAGGGACAAGTAAGGTGAAATTTTCTGAACAGGAGTACAGATAGCAAAATAAACACCCCTTTATTTTGGCCATGTAAACATGGTTTCAGTCTGCCTAGATCTCTTAGAAAAAAAGAAATAAATTGTGGTTTGGCTTTGAAAATAGAAATTCCAGCTGTTATTCTAAACAAATGCCATAGATAAAAGTAAAGGTTTCCCTCTGACATTAAGTCTAGTCGTGTCCGACTCTGTAGGTTGGTGCTCAGCTCCATTTCTAAGCCAAAGAGCTGGCATTGTCTGTAGACGCCTCCGAGGTTATGTGGTCGGCATGACTGCATGGAGCACCGTTATCTTCCCGCCGAAGTGGTACCTATTGATCTACTCACATTGGCATGTTTTCGAATTGCTAGGTTGGCAGAAGCTGGGGCTAACAGCAGAAGCTCACCCCGCTGCCCACATTCGAACTGCCGACCTTTCAGTCAGCAAATTCAGCAGCTCAGTGGTTTAATCCACTGCGCCACCAGGGGCTCCATACTCCATACTTTGGCAAAATATAGCTTTCTCTGTAGATAGAAACCAGAGATAATTTTAGAAGGTGTATTAATTGAAAAAGTGGATACTGTTCAATTATCTGGGCCACAAGGAGGCACTAGACAAAGAAAGATAGTCCATTTCAGTGGGAGGGAGTTGAGGGAAGAAAACCATTTCCCCCGTTTTCGCTGGTTATTCCCACCCTCTCCCTTCCCATATCATAAACTAGACTTGTTTCCATGATGGCAACATGGGTGAGTGGAATAACAGCAAAACAGGGGGAAATGATTTAACTCCTTCAACACCATTTCCCCCCATAAAATGGACTATCCTTCTCTGTCTAGCACCCCCTTGTGGCCTCTGCCCAGATAATAGAACAGTACCAAAAAGTGTAAATACAGCCATCTGGATAGCCTTATTTAGTAGGTTGAGGGAATAACCTTCTGAATTTGTTCTAAGGTTTTAGTATACAGAGTTTTAAAATCTTATTTCTCTAATTTCCTTTAATTACTCCTGTATATTTTCATATTCACCTAAGGTGTTAGGAAGGCAAAATAACCAATAGAATTGTTATTAAGTGTTTACTGAGATTTCTCCTCTGCCCCTATTTTTGATCGCCTTTATACCTCCTAGGAGCCCTATTCAGAGTTCTACACAGTTTTACCCTCTCAATGTCTAATTATTATTATTGTCTTGGTTTTAATTCTGTTGATGTGTTTTTATGTGGTTATAATGTTTTAATTAATTGTTCTGTGTTTTAACTTGTATTGTTGGGCTTGTCCCCATGTGAGCCGCCCCGAGTCTCTTCGGGGAGATGGAGGCAGGATACAAAAATATAATAATAATAATAATAATAATAATAATAATAATAATAATAATAATAAATTGAGGGTGGGATACAAAATTACACATTCTAGATCCAAGTTCAGTTATCAAGGATAAGGTTCTTCATATTTGCGATAAAAGATGAATCTGAGGTTATGGAGCCTGTTTTTGTTTATGGCTGTTTTAGGTTTATCTTTCCTCTAGTGCAAGGTTGGGCAGATGCGGAAAATCTGGTTATCTTCCCATATTTTGCATACAGTCTGGGAACTTAATTAAATTTACCTGTTGCCTCACAGCAACTGTGTTGTTTAAGGAAATGGAAACATATTCTAATGTAAACATTCAGCATCCCACTTTTCTGCAATAGAACTACAGTGCTGCTTTGGCAATACATAGTCCTGCTATCAGTCTTCCATATGGCTTTGCTGAGTCTGCCTTTCTACCCAAGTCCACCCTACTTAGCATATATACATGCTATGTGGGTTTTTTTTAAAATGCAATTGCACTATTGTGGCAAAAGAAAAAAACAATAAATGTTTATTCTTCTTGCATAAAACCTATCTCACTTCTCTTCTTTATCCCATATGTTTGCAGGTAATACAGAGTATATTTTCAGGAATAAAGAAATCTCAGGAGATGGGAAGGTGCTCTGCTGAACACAACAAATGAGGAGTTAGTGAACTCACATATGGTAAAAAAAAAAAAGACACATATGAGATCTTTTCTGCCCATGTGAGAAGAATAAAGAATAGCCAACACATACAAAAGTTGTGAGAAAGTGTGTGTGGTGGTGGGGTTAGAAACAAGCACATCCAAGGAGGTAACAAAGGTATTTCCTTGTCATGACTTTCCCTGCCTTGGTTATAGCAGGTGGAAGAAGAAAACCATATCCATTCACACTGCATGGCTGTTACGAAATCGCACCTGCAGCAGAATGAAACTATTTCACCAGAAAAAAGAATGGAACAGTACTAAAAGTAGCAAGTAATAAATTTTCCCCATCAATAAAAAATGCAAACCAATAACCAAGACACAAGGTCATATCATAAGCTGTGAGCACCCCATGGCTTTGGGAGGGGAAAACACCAGTAATCGCCACAATTGCCACCAAACCACTCCCAAAGCCTGGGACTGGTGAGTGAATGTGCATAGAGCAGCCTTTGAGGAGCGAAGCACCAGCAATCGTCCTCTTTAACTGCTTCCCAAAGCAACTGCTGTGTGGCCTTTGAGAGGCAATTGGCACAGCACCACTGCTATTGCTCTGACCTCCTCAAAACCCACTCAGGTGTGTAGATCTATCGATGGGTGGAGCATGAATGGTCTCCCTTTTCAAATACCTCCCAAAGTCATCTACTGTGTAGGCTTTAGAAAGCCCACCCACCTGCCAGTTCTGCAAGTCTGAAGAGTCCTCTCAGAAGCTTGGCTTTTCACTTTTGTGCAGGTCCTGCACCCCTAAAAATTACAATTTAGGGGGGATGTTGACTAATTGCAATGTACTGCCTTGTGTGATAAGACTGTTCTGTCACCACTGGGCCTGTAGCTATTGTCTACAGGACGTATACTTTATGCCCAGCGGGAAGCCAGGGCGCCTCAAAGAAAGGTTCTTGAGGATTTTCCTGAAAAGGATAGTCCTTTGAGTCTTTAATGAGATAACAAAGTCTTTATTATTGAACAAATAATAAATCTTGAAGGAGTTAAATAACACTTCAAGGTTTCCTTAATAAACTGTTGGCCTTTTCAGTCTTGTCCCCAGGGGACAGACAATTGGCTTTGGATAACTGTGCTTTCTCTATAAGAAGAAAATCCCCTTATAACCTTTCCCAGGCTGTCTATTATATGGGCCTGGCTGATGTGGGACTACCAATTTCAAATGCATCTGGGTATCGAGTGGACCTACCAACCAAGGCTTGCAGATGTTTCAGCTGGGGTTCCATGGATCTGTGGTGCTGTTCCCTCTCTGAGGTTTCTTTGGAAACTTTAGGGCTGTTACCCTCAGGAACTGTGAGGCTGAGGGGCTGTGAGCTCTTAGCCAGAACCTTTGGGACCTTTCCCCTGGAATTTCTGTTTCTGATTCCTCGGATGTTCTAAATCCCCGAATGTTCTATATCCCCGGATGTTCTTGTGATATGAAGCTTTTCTATGGGACGAGCTGGTCTACTTCCTATAGCTTAGCTTCCTTAAGTGAGACTGACTTAAAAATGGCTCCTTCCCTCCCAGAGCCCTGAACAAGGGGTGGAACCAAACTTAATGATGATGGACAGGCGGCCTGCCCTATGATTGCAAACATTAGCAGAAAGAAAAAAAGTTGGAGTTTCTGGTACAGCCATACCAGCACAAAGACCCTTAGATCACTCGGGATGCATCTCCAGAAATGACTGGAAAAGAGATTGAGGAGAGGAGCTGAAAAAAAGAATGGACTTGTAAAAATTTATTTTTGACAGAAAAAATACTAATGGGATTTTATAGCGGACACAAGACTAACCTTGGTGAGATGTATTGGGTCCACAGATTGAACACGCTTGACTTCTGGTCTAATGTGTTAGTGTCCACTGAGAAGCCTTTATCCATCAGCATCCTTGGATCAAATTGTCTTTTTTGAGCCAAATGTAATCTGGGCCATTTTTGTATTGGCAAATCTAGAAGAGCTGGGAGGATTAAGCATGGGAATTTTAGGGGAGGTGCCCACAGATAGCAAGTATTTCATTATTCCACCTTTTGAAAATGTAACCTACTTCAAGTAAAAATGTATTAATTCCCAACAAAAAGATTTCCATGAAAGGTAATGGAAAATAGGAGGTCTTTGTTTGGATGCCGTTCACACGTCAATAGAAAAATGAAGGCACTCACAGTGCCTCTATAGTCCTTTGTATCCCCTTTTCCTATCAAATTTTCAGACTCCACTGTTCAAATCTTTCTCTCCTCTCTGCACACTTGTCTCTCTCCAGCTATTTTCCTGCATCTGAAACCAGCTCAGTTTCTTATTCTTCTGTCTCTAGCCTTTTCTTGCTTCCTTCTCTCCCCCCCCCTCCCCCATTTTCCACTCCCTAGATGGTGCTGCAGCCAAGACTGAAACAGGATGCCTCCTTAGCACAGGGATGTTTTCAGAGGTCATAGTAGGGTTAACAGGTGTGAGTCCAAACAAAAGGCCATTTCATAAGTCTTTGAAGGGAATGAATTATTTAAGTGCCAACACATTTAATAGGTTAATGCAAGCAGATATTGCACCTGCTGTTTAAAATGGTAGAATAGAATAGACCTCCCTGTGGACAGAACATCCAATTCAAATGGTGTACCTCACTTTTCCAGAGTTTCTCTCCTCATCCTACCCACAGGCAGCCTTATTATCTATTTATTACCAGCAACTCTGAAGAAGGTTTCAAACTGGTGACCCTCCAAGTGTTTTGGACTTCATCTTCCAGAATTCCTGCCCATTGGATAAGCTGACTAGGGTTCTGGGAGTTGGAGTCTGAAACATCTGGAGGCCCACAAGTTTGGCACCTCTGCTTTAGTAGAATCCCAACAATTCATATCTCAATAACATCCGTGGATATAGAACATCCGAGAAAACAGAAACAGAAATTCCAGGGGAAAAGTCCCAAAAGCTCTGGCTGAGAGCTCACAGGCTCTCAGCCTCACAGCTCCTGAGAGAAACAGCCCTAAAGTTTCCAAAGAAACCTCAGAGAGAGGACAACATCACAGATCCATGGAACCCCAGCTGAAACATCAGCAAGCCTTGGTTGGTAGGTCTACTCGATGCCCAGACACATTTGGAATTGGTAGTAGGTCCCACATCAGCTAGGCCCATTTGATAGACAGCCTGGGAGAGGTTAATAAGGGGATTTTCTTCTTACAGAAAAAGTACAGTTATCCAAAGCCAATTGCCCGTCCCCTGAGGACAAGATTGAAAAGTCAACAGTTTATTAAGGAAACTTTGAGGTGTTATTTGACTCCTTGAAGATTTATTATTTGTTCATCAATAAAGACTTTGTTATTTCATTAAAGACTCAAAAGGCCATCCTTTTCAGGGAAATCCTCAAGAACCTCTATTTAGGCACCCTGGCTTCCCTCTGGGCATAAAGTATACATCCTATACAAAAGACAATAGTTACAGGCCCAGCGCGTGACAGAACACTAACTCTCAAGCAACGGGAAACTACATTTATCCAGCATCTACCAATCCCCATGGGTGCCAGTTAACTGAAAGGCTCCTGTACCTATATTCCTTACCAAAAAAGAGACAAACTTGACTGTAAAAGTGACGAGGAAATTTTTGTTGGTTATGCTAGAAATGCTTAGAGGACTCTAAATCCAAATGGTTGCAACATAAAATTAACAAGTGCTATTTATGTTGGTGAAACACCACAGTCCAAATCTAATCCAAACAAAGATGTCTATCTTTATTTGCAATGGAGGAAGACTCCCATCAGCAATCAGTGTGTGGAGTTCTTTTGTGCTCCAGATGGCTTGCATCCAGAAAGGGCTTCACATGCAATGGGCCTGCCAAATGACTAGGGAAAGAACCAGGCATCCAGTCAGGACGGGAGAGTCTGAATGTTGCAATAACAGTGTACCACTTGACAGATTATCTTATCTAGCCATACAGGAAAGGATTCTACAGCCCTCTGATTGGCAAAAGATCAAGGGTCTACCCAAGACAGATTCTGAAAAATGGATGCAAGCAGCTACCGAGAAGATGCAATTTTATATAAAAATGAGACATAGGCTTTGTCAGAATTGCCAAAAGGAAAAAAGGGCGATCAGCTATACAAGATGGAACTTTACTACAAAGCAAGATCCAGAAGAGGGATTCAGAGGTATAAAGCTAAATTGGCTGAACATTATGGTAAGGTCTACAATGAAACTTTTGCTCCAGTTTTGTTCTCACACAACCATCAGAACTGGACTGGCTTTTGCAACCTCTAAGGAAATGCATATTCAACACCTGGATGTTATAACAGCCTTTTCATATGGTGAACTGTACATGGAACACCCTTCAGGATTCCAAATTCCTTGTATACATATCGAAAAGGAATATTTATGGCTTGAAACAAGCCATTAGAGCATGGAGTGAGAAACTGAACCAGCATCTCATCAAAGAGGAGTACAGCCCAGGCCAGGGGTCCTCAAACTTTTTAAGCAGAAGGCCGGTCCACAATCCTTCACACTGTTGAGGGGCCGAATTATCATTTGAAAAAAATACGAACAAATTCCTATACAGGGTTGTTGTATGTCTTTCGGGCTGTGTGTCTTTCGGCCACACAGCCCGAAAGACATACAACAACCCTGTGATCCCGGCCATGAAAGCCTTCGACAAAATTCCTATACACACTGCACATGTCTTATTTGTAGTGCAAAAAACAACAACAACAACAACAACAACGAAAGAATAAAACAATATTTAAAAACAAAACTAGCAGACCCACAAGTCATACAGGATCCCTGGGAAACCGTCTTTGCTAAAAGAAAGGAAAACAAGGACAACAATGCAAAGAAATGGGTAAAGAACTTTGATGTTCCAGATGTGGGGGATTGGGAGATGATACTTGTGCCAAACAAGTTGGTGATCATTAACTATCCTAAGCCCCAGGACCTCCTCTCACCCGCAGCACGGAAAGGCCACCTTCTAAAGGTTTTAGAAGATGTGGGGTGCAATGCCATTAGTCTAGCTGAAATAACCCAGATAGAATACCTCTTTTACAACTACTCACATGCATGGGCAGTAATAACATGTACAAACAAGCAAGTAACTAACAAACTGTACTGCCTTAAGGAAAAACTTATGGAGCTCGGGATGTCCATCTCTCAGTACTTCATTAACAGCTCCCCTCCCTTCCCACTATTCAAACAGGAACCTAAACAACTCTCCAGGTCTAACCAAATCCATTGCAACGAAGCCAATCTCATAGATCTAACAGATACCCCTAAACCTCTAAATCAGTTCACTTTAGCAAAGCAGCTAGAATCAGTGCCCAATTCTCGGCCTTTTGGCTAAGATCAAGAGTAGTATTTAAAAACAAAAACAATTTTAACCGGGCTGTGGCACAGGCTGGTGAGCAGCCAGCCAGCTGCAACAAATTACTCTGACCAAGAGGTCATGAGTTCGAGGCCAGCTTTTTTTTTTTTTTTTTTCATGTCAGGAGCTACCGGAGTTGCTTCTGGAGTGAGAGAATTGGCCGTCTGCAAGGACGTTGCCCAGGGGACGCCTGGATGTTTTGATGTTTTTACCATCCTTGTGGGAGGCTCCTGTCATGTCCCCGCATGGAGCTGGAGCTGATAGAGGGAGCTCATCCACACTCTCCCCAGGTGGGATTCGAACCTGGCAGCTTTCAGGTCAGCAACCCAACCTTCAAGTCACTTAGTCCACTACGCCATCTGGGAGCTCCTGAGGCCAGCTCGGAGCCTATGTTTGTCTTGTCTTTGTTCTATGTTAAAGGCATTGAATGTTTGCCTTATATGTGTAATGTGATCTGCCCTGAGTCCCCTTCGGGGTGAGAAGGGCAGAATATAAATACTGTAAATAAAATAAATAAAATAAATAACATAAACATATCAGGATTTCAATGTGGGACTGCTTCTGGCCAATGAGCTAGTCGAGTTCATTAGGATTGTTGTTGTTGTGTGCCTTCAAGTCATTTCAGCCTTTGGGCGAGCCTAAGTCTAAAACTGAAGGCGGGGGGGGGGGGGGGGGAGTAAATGACCTTGGAGGGCCGCATCCGGCCCCCGGGCCTTCGTTTGGGGATCCCTGGCCCAGGCATTGTTGACAAATGTGTGTACAAAAGGTTCAGGATTAATAAATTATATTACAGGTTATATTGATGATCTGACCCAGTGTAATCAAGACAAAGCAGAAGGTGAAGGGATAAACCAGAATCTCAAGAAAGAGATAGATATTGAGAATTTGGGTGACATTGCACTATCTTGGAGTACAAATAGAAAGAAGCTGTGATAGAAGTTCCTTTCTTAATCAAAAATAGAAGATAATGGATCTTTTGGAAAATCTTTGCATAAAGGATACTTAAGCTATTCCAACCCAAATTTCTCAGTGTCTTAAAAAACAAGAAGCTGTTGCAGTCAGTTGCAGGACCTATAAGATGTTCATCTTTTTGCTGGAACACATCCTACAGTGCAAGACACATTGCTTTGTAGGAAGAGAAGATTCAGCAACTGAAGGCCTGAATCACTACACTTAAGGACATTCGGGAGCTTGAGTTCTTCTTCGATACAGCTCAGCAGACTGTTCTAGATACACAATGTGTATCTCGTGACCATAAGAGGGATGGGTATGAGGAGGTCACTTCAAATGTGATCTCACAACCTCTGATGATGCCTGCCATGGATGTGGGTGAAATGTCAGGAGAGAATGCTTCTGGAACATGGCCATACAGCCCGAAAAACTCACAGCAACCCAAGCACAGTATATGTTGTTAAACAAAATGTTGCAACATCATTTACAGCAGTTACTGTTATCAGAACCTTGGAGTTTAGAATATCGAAGGATGACCCAGGTGGTTTCTGATCTTGATTGATTGCAAAGCAATTAGATCAAATAATACTGGTGGGGTTTGGGAAATGTTCCTAATTTATTTTGCTCATATTGCACATGTAAAATTTGATTTTTGTACAAAAATGTTTATAGCTAGAAGTAGATACAAGTAAAATAGCTTCTATGTTTCTCTTCATAGCTTCTAAGCAGGAATGTCAGTGGGGATGAGGATAGGTGGATAATGTTCATTGGGTTCACCTCAAAAAACCAACAACATGTTTCCTTATCTTCACATTTGCAGGACTTATACAAAACAAATGAAGCATATTTACAGTGTTTATTTGGGATGATTTGAGAACAGGGAAAAGTGTTCATGGGATGAAGAAAAAAATGTCCTATTCAATATACAGTAGAGTCTTACTTATCCAACATTCGCTTATCCAACGTTCTGGATTATCCAATGCATTTTTATAATCAATGTTTTCAATATATCGTGATATTTTGGTACTAAATTCGTAAATACAGTAATTACTACATAGCATTACTGCGTATTGAACTACTTGTTCTGTCAAATTTGTTGTATAATGATGTTTTGGTGCTTAATATATAAAATCATAACCTAATTTGATGTTTAATAAGCTTTTCTTTAATCTCTCCTTATTATACAACATATTAGCTTATCCAACATTCTGCCGGCCCGCTTACATTGGATAAGCGAGATTCTACTGTACTTCCTTCACAACGAATGCCAAATATGGTCTTCCTTTCAAAATCAAAATCAAAGAGTTTGAGCGTAGGATTTTTTCCGAGTTTGTATGTTTTTGCCATTTTTGGTTTTTTTTATGGGAGTTTTTATTGGATGTAGGATGGGTTTTTTATGTCTATTTTCTTTCTTTGTGTTCAGAACAATACCAGACTTCCTTTTCATACACTTTATGGTGCAGGAAAACAGATTTCTCCTAAATATTAAGAAGAACATCCTGATGCCAAGAGCTGTTTGACGGTGGAATATGTTGCCTCGAAGCATAATGGGGTCTCCTTCTCTGGAGAATCTGAATGACCCATCTGTCAGAAGTGCGTTGGCTTGTTGTCCTACATGGCAGGGGGTTGGACTGGATGCCCATGCAGTTTCCTCCAACTCTATGGTTTTATGATTCTATGAAATATATGTCAGGTATTTGAAATACAGAGTTCAGCGCAGAGTTGTATGTAGAAAGAACACTATTGCCACAGAGAATGGGAATGATTAGGGAGTTTAGGGAAGGCAGGAATCAAGTAAGAGCGGAATAGTCCAAAGTGTGATTTGTGTTTCTGATGCTTTTGTCTTCCATTTGTCTTCTGACTAGAAGTGAGCTCAGAAGATATTACAGTAGAGTCTCACTTATCCAACATAAACGGGCCGGAAGAATGTTGGATAAGCGAATATGTTGGATAATAAGCAGGGATTAAGGAAAAGCCTATTAAACATCAAATTAAGTTATGATTTTACAAATTAAGCACCAAAACATCATGTTATACAACAAATTTAACAGAAAAAGTAGTTCAATACATGGTAATGCTATGTAGTAATTACTGTATTTACGAATTTAGTACCAAAATATCACGATATATTGAAAACATTGATTACAAAAATGCGTTGGATAATCCAGAATGTTGGATAAGCGAGTGTTGGATAAGTGAGACTCTACTGTACTTTCTTAAGAATCATAAATGTAGAAGAGATGACAAGGGCAACCTAGTTGACCTCCTGCCATGAAGAAACACAAAATCAAAGCACATCTGACAGAGGGCTATCCAGCCTCCAGAGAATGAGACTCCACTACACCCCTGAGAAAGCATATTCCACTGTCAAACAACTATTAAAGTCAGGATATTTTTCCTAATGTTTAGGTGGAATCTCTCTCTCCCCCCCCCCCCCTGTTCTCTCTTTTTCTTGTTTCTGTAGTTTGAATCCATTGTTCCATGTCTTAGAAAGAGTTTATAAAAACAAGGGAAAAAGGACTAATCCAGGGCTGGCTGGGTGACATATGCCAGTTTCTCTATTAGCAGTGACTTCTCAAAGCAACTTGGCTACATCTTGAATTACATTAGAAATTATTTGGCTTCCAGTGTAGCCACACTGAGTGTGTACTTTGCATATAATTTCATAGTTGATTGTGTTCAGTCTTTGGGTCTTCTGGATGAGTGTAGATGGTCTATAGTAAATGATGTCTGTAAAGTGATGATGTGAAAGAAATACAGGTAAAAATTTGAGAGGGAGAGTGAAATCCAGTGTATGTAACTGCTTACATGTACAGGTAACACTGAAGGAAGAGTGTTGCAGGGGAAGTAGCAGGGAGCAAGTGCCTGGTAGTTATGCAGCTTGGCACTAAATAACCTACAACCCATTTCTCAGACTATTGAATGGGATTCCACCCTAAGCTAGGCTTAAACATGGATGCTGGAAATTTCTTCGTCCAAGCCATGCTTATTAAAGTAGGAGCCGCTACATCTCCGGTATGTAAATTAATTTGGGTTTCGCCAGCAGAAAATTGTCTCTTCAAACATTTTGATTTCCCTCTACCTCTCTCTCTCAGTTCGCTTTTACTGTGTGCTTTATCACCCTTGCCACTTTAAAAAGCAGGAATGTGATTTATGTTAGAAATTAATGAGTAGAATCAGCTGATGCTTGAACTAACCTCATGTCTCACATTTCTTAACTCTTGTGCTGATATTTAAACAAGGCCAAGAATAACTGGGAGGCTCCTGCCCCAAACTCATAAAGCACCATTGAGAACAATGGAAGACTAGGCTGGGCTATAAGGAAAGAAAAGTTTTTTTTTTCAGTCTGAAGCCAAAGCTAGACATCACAAAATCTTTACATTGATTTTTGCAACAATTTTTAAGGTTAATGTTTTAATTCTGATAAAGACAATGATGTTAGCTGTATAATAAATAAGATACCATGTTATTTTTATTTTTTTTTAGTTTGGAGGCACTGGTCATTTTTTAAACTAATCCATTTTTTCTAACTTAAAAATTGCACAGTAATGTCAATTTAATGCAAATATTTCCAAGGTATGATTATATTATTATTTTATATCCCTGCTTTCTTCCAATATGGAATCTGCAGCAATTTACGATATAAGTGAAAACAAAATAGCTAGAACATTATAGGTGACAATTTTTTATATCACTAAACTATGAATATAAAATGAAAAATGTTTAAAAAACTGTACTATTCCATTATCCAAGCAGAGGCCATAAGGGGGTGCTAGAGAGAGAAGGATAGTCCATTTTATGGGGAGGGAGTTGAAAGAGGAAAACCATTTTCTATTTTTGCTGGTTATTCCCCATCCCCCCCTCACATACCATTTCATTAACTAGAGACGGGTGGGACTCAAAGCGGTGAACAAAGATAAAAAAAAAAACAAGACTACATGATACAAAAAATCATGGGTGGGGGAATATCAGGAAAACAAGAGGAAATAGTTTTACTCCTTCAATCCCTCCCTCCACTCCCATAAAATGGATTATCCTTCTCTCTCTAGTGCCCCCTTGTGGCATCCACCCAGATAATGGGACAGTACAAAAAAACATATTAAGCATATATTACATTTTTTTAAAAGCACACCCATTGCATATTTTTAATGATCCCAACCTGTTAAAGGCTGAAAGTCTGTTTGAATAAGGCTAGACAATGCATTCCCACAAAAGCTTGTGAAATAAAGCCCATAATGCACATCAGTGCTTTATTGTTCATGTAATCACTATCTGGGCCTCAAACGGGGTTCGGGGATTTCCTATGTAATCATCCACACAGCAAAACAGCAAAACGTCCTCCTTGTCACTTGCTGATCTGACTGCTAAATTCTCCAATTTCTGAGTTCTGGATTTCAATTTCTCTGGATTAGCCCTCCAGTTAGTTTTTCCAAAGAACTGCATATATCAGTGTTTCTCAAACTCTGCTCCTCCAGATGTTTTGGACTTCAGCTTCCAAAATTCCAAACAACTGCTAAACTGGCTGGAATTTCTGGGAGCTGAAGTCCAAAACATGTGGAAGAGCACCGTTTGAGAAACACATGGGCATATATCATTCATATCTGCAGAAAGGACCTTTCTTATTGTCTTTAATTTGTCAAAAAGTTAGACTAATTCACTTGGTTTAGGCTGATCTATAGATATTTATCTGGATGTTTAGAATCATAAAATCATGGAACGTAAATTTGGCAGAGACCCTGCAAGAACACACAATCAAAGCACCCTTGACAGATGGCCATCTCATTTCTGCTTAAAAACCTCCAGATAAGGCGACTCTATCACCCTCCGAATTACTATATTCCGTATACCTAGTTTTCAGGTGTCTATAGCTGTTCTGAGCATCCTTTCCCTCCACATTGTAGCATCTCCTCTTATATCTACATTTGCTTCCTTTCTGAGCCTGTTTTTGTCAGAAGCCTGACTTCTTTCATGCAGTCTTTCTTTGGTTAGTGGAAAAGATCATAGCAAGAAGTGTTTTTTGTTGTTACATTTTAAGTAGCCTTCTGATTTTCTTTTTTTTGTTCTGTTCTTGGTAGAACGTCTATAAAAATGTGGCATGACAACAGACTACCTTCCTTGGTTAGGAAAGGGCAGAGTTCCCATGGGAATACTCAATTACTCTCTTTTGCCTGGGTCTCCTGCAGACAAACATTTTTTTTAGCATTGCATTTTGTAGAGGAGCTAGGAAAAAATTAATCCTGAGTTTGGCTAGATCCAGACCAGCTGAGTTTTATGGACTCTGTGAGAACTTGCAGCTGGTTCCTGGGGTGACTGTGTAGGCACTCCAGTGTGAACCAGATCTCTTTATTCCACATCCTAAATCAGAGTAAATGGCTGTATGGAAGCACCCACAGACTCTAAAATGATAACATCTAGTTTAACTGTATCAGCACCCCTGGTGTTTTAAGAAGAGCTAGCAACTTAGCATTTGGAAAATTGCATCTACTGTTCCAGCAATTCACATAGGATTTGGAAAATACACATGGAAATATAGGAAAATTGCTTTCCATAAATATCTCAACCATCACTTACAACATTGCTAAGTTTTGTTCTTTATGATAAATGGGTCTATTATGTAGTCTAGATTGCAGCCTGATCTCTGGGGTCTAATAATATGTAACTTCCCACTCACCCACCCACCCTGGATGTGGGACTAAGATCAGAGGGAGCTTAAGATCATGAGAAAATTCTACTCTCCACTTGATATGCTCCCTGAGTTACTGACTTTGGTCCCCTTGCCAGTTAACTTGTAAAAGAAGTAGAACCAGAGCTTAGAATATCTAACTCCCAGAATCCTTCAGTCATAGATGTCCAAAAAAGTGACATTGCCAAGTTCTGAGTGGTGTTATACCAAAATAATATTGATGATATAGTGTTGTAATTTCTTCAGTGTTATTTGCTAAAGACCTTATAGCTTTCCAGCTGGCATAAGTGAAGCACAGGAAAGAACTTTATTAGTCCATTTATTCAACAACAAAACCCACAATTTGGATGTTTGCCTCGAGGATCAAATTGTACCATTTATCATTAAAAAGTATATTTAGAATATTTGTCAGCCTTAAGACCAGGGGTCCCCAAACTAAGGCCCGGGGCCGGATGCGGCCCTCCGAGGTCATTTACCTGGCCCCCGCCCTCAGTTTTATAATATAATATATTGTATATACATATAATATTGATAATAATATTATAATGTAATACAATATAACACTAATAATAATACCATATAATAATATTAATTATATATTCTATGTTACATATAATATTACTAATAATATTACAGTATAGTGGTATAGTTCAATATAGTAATATATAATGCTAATATTGTGCTATGCTAATAATATAATATATTGTATGTACATATAATTTGTAAGCCACTCTGAGTCTCCTTTGGGGTGAGAAGGGTGTGATACAAATGTAGTAAATAAATGCAGTAAATAAATAATAAATAAATTTTAGACTTAGGCTCACTCAAAGTCTGAAATGACTTGAAGGCACACAACAACAACAACAACAACAACCCTAATTAACTTGACTATTTCATTGGCTAGAAGCAGGACCACACTTCCTATTGAAATCCTGATAAATGTATGTTGTTTAAAATTGTTTTTATTTTTAAATATTGTATTGTTCTTTCATTGTTGTTGTTGTTGTTGTTGTTGTTTTTGCACTATAAATAAGACATATGCAGTGTGCATCGGAATTTGTTTGTATTTCTTTCAAATGATAATCCGGCCCCTCAACAGTCTGAAGGATTGTGGACCGGCCCTCGGCTTAAGAAGTTTGAGGACCCCTGCTTAAGACACTATAAATTGAGTCTCTCTGGCTCCATCTACACTGACCACTGAGGATATGGGACGGTAGTCTCATTCCCCCATGTGTCTGTGTTGTGCCAGTCTCCAGCTGTGGCATAGGTCCTACCTCCTTTCCCCTCCCTCAGTCATTTAGGTCACATTACAGCACCTGACTGTATATAGAGACACATGTTGTGGCTGGAGGCTGCCATGACAAAAAGGGGGGGGATTAGGATGGCCTTCCAACGGTACCAAATTGTGTTTGTGCTGCTGGGTGGTGGGGATTTCCTCCTCCTTTGGGGAGTCCCTATGAGGACCATAACTGGGGCCGATCTAGCACATGTCACATCAACCTGAGGAAATGGTAAGTGTAGATTTTCCATCTGTTACTTTTACATGTATTGAAAAGGAATGGGTCAGCATCATTCACAAAGCAAAACAAAATATTTATATCTTAATTGCATTGATTTCACCTGGCTCTTCACACAGGCTTTTGAATAAGTACCACCCACTGTACGCTAAACCCTTATACTAGGGGTTACTTCTGACCAGTTGTGCCTGTTGGTTAACTCCTCAACATAGCCACAGGGTTCACCCCAGTTTAAGGTTCTCCCCATGATCTTATAGCACTTTAACTTCCTTCATGTTTACAAGTTTCACTCAGTGCACTTTGCCCAGTCCATTGTATGATTTTATTGCTGTGTTTTATCATGTGTTTTATAATGAATGTGATTTTATTTTATGCCTTTTAATTTTATTTGTGTGTTTTTTGTATTTGATACCACTGTTTGCTTGTTTTATATCTGTGAGCCGCCCCGAGTCCCTCTGGGGAGATGGTGGCGGGGTATAAAAATAAAATTATTATTATTATTTTATTATGACACAGCAAACAAGATAGATATGCTGGATTTCATATCACAAAATCACAAGTCGAACACTTCCCAAGTGTCTAGGACTGTGTGATGTATTTTCGGATGATGCGTGCAGATCCCAGCAGGGTGGCCTTTTGCAGTTGGCAGATCGTAATTTTGTCAATGTCTATTGTTTCCAAATGCCGGCTGAGATCTTTTGGCATGGCACCCAGTGTGCCGATCACCACCGGGACCACCTGCACTGGTTTCTGCCAGAGTCTTTGAAGTTCAATCTTGAGGTCCTGATAGCGGCTGAGTTTTTCCTGTTGTTTTTCGTCAATGCGACTGTCACCTGGGATGGCGACATCAATGATCCAAACCTTTTTATTATTATTATTATTATTATTATTATTATTATTATTATTATTATTATTATTTCAAGAACAAATCAAAATCTTGATGCTTCCTCTCAGCATATTGATGAGACTTTTAAAATTGTACCTCATCCCAACATGGTCTGCTTGCATAACACTGTTTGTGTTGCTTTTATCTCTACCCCCCAGGAGCCTCCGGTGGCCTAGGGGATAAAAGCCTTGTGACTTGAAGGTTGGGTTGCTGACCTGAAGGCTGCCAGGTTCGAATACCACCCGGGGAGAGCACGGATGAGCTCCCTCTATCAGCTCCAGCTCCATGCGGGGACACGAGAGAAGCCTCCCACAAGGATGGTAAAACATCAAAAAAACATCCGGGCATTCCCTGGGCAACGTCCTTCTCTCACTCCAGAAGCAACTCAGGTTGCTCCTGACATGAAAAAAAAATCTCTACCCCTAGGAAGTGATATGAACTTCAATAGAAAAGAAGGTTCGCATGTTGCCATGATGGTATACACCGCTTGTTCTCCCTTTTCTGGATAGAACCAGAAAAGTAGCCTATCTGATGAGGTTGGTAGACTCCACCCAAATCCTTCCCTTGCTTTTTCTTCCTTCCTTTAATTTCTGTGCTTGGATTTTTAACCCAAACCTTGAAATTTCCTAACCTTTAGGTAATAGCAATATACAATAATTGGTTCTGCAAAGACCCCAAAGAGCTAGGCTTTCAGTAAAGAACCACCTTGCAAATTTTAAAAAACGGTCGGTCATTTAGCAGTGCCGGACTGTCTTTCACTTAATTAGTTAATAATTTAACTTGTACCTATAACAATAACTTACAATAATAATTCTGATATTATATTAATGCTGAAATTCTAAATGAAGTCATTCACTTTAATTAAAAATCATGTAGTTAAAGTATTCCTTTTAATTGAAAAAAACCAACTTAAAAGAGAACTTAATTAATTCAAATTAATTCATTTCCTTGACACTTGGTCCAAAGTTCACCTTGCTCCTGTCCTTCCGAAAGTTCCAGTCTATGCAACACTATCACAGCATTGAGAGGGATCTTTGTGGCCCATTTGATACAGACAATATAGCATCCTAATTTGGATAGTGTAAAGCTTGGATATTTCCAACAAGGGCGACCATCATTCTTAGATAATAATCGATTCAAATGTCAAGCTGCTCTCACATGAAGACATTTATTTTGGGATGTGATTTTTTTTTCCAAAATGAATGCATTTATTTTCACACTTCTCCTAATGTCCACATTTAGTATATGCTTTCCCCATGAATCTATTTAGGCAAAAGTAAATACCATGAATACAATAGACTTATGCCCAAGTAAATATGGCCATTCTAAATTCTGTGGACCCATTGAATGTGATGGCTGGACACAAAGAAGAAATACACCTCTTACATTACCTTGGAGATTTCCCCACTCCAACCACCGCCCCCATGATGGTGACCCTGGCACACTGACAACTAAGGGACTCCCACCAAAATTTAAAATGTAAAAAAATACAGCATGAACTTTTTGTGTGTACATTTATTATGCTTTTTTTAAGGCATAAGCATTGGCTGAAGTGGAATATAGTCCAGGAAATCTAAAGCCATATTTTTCTTAATCTCTGTGTTGTTTCCACACAGGTAACGGGTGCTATTTGTTGTGATGGAGTCTTCGAGTAGAGATACTACTAGATGTATTAGAAGAGGCAGGAAAACGACTCGTGAGCAAGACTCTGATGAGCAACAAAGGAAGAGAATCTGTGAAATACTTATGGAACCCACTGATGATGATACCTTTAAGGGTTTTGAAGGGGATTGTGGGGCTGGGAGTCAGGAGGATGGGTTGTCAGACTCTGGGAGTGAGAAGATGGATTGGACTAGGGTTCAGGAGATCCGGGAGATTCTTGAGGAACCCACAAGCAGTGGTACATTTGAGGGATGGCACAGAGAAGATACAGATGGATCTTGGGGAGTTATGGGTGTGGATAGAAGGTGGTCTGGCTGGAGAGATCGTAGAAGGGCTGCAGCTGGAGGTGGGGCGTTGGGCAACTCCAGCTCTGATGAGGATTTGCAGGAACCAGGTGTAGATGGGGCGTTGGCTGACTCAAGTTCGGAGGAGGACTTGTAGATAAAAGTAAGTTTGTTGCTAATGTAACCTTGCAATCGGCAAGGTGTTTTGTTGGGCGCTTTTCGGAATCTCTGTTTCAGAAGACGTGTTTGGAAGACTGCTTTGGGACCTGCCGGCTTGCCTCCGTCGTTTTGGCTCTTTGTGTTCACCTTGGACTGGAACTCGATGTCTGTGACTTCTCCCTGACGACTTGGACTGGAACTCGTTGTCTGTGACTTCTCCCTGACAACTTGGACTGGAACTCGATACCTGTGACTTCATCCTAACAACACGGACTAGATGTAGCAGCTGTGACTTCTCCTTTACGACATGGTTTTGCTTTAACAACGTTTTGGGGCATAGCGTGGCTGCTGGTCACTGTGGGTGGTTGCTGATAGCTTTCCTGTGTTTGTTTAGCTCCACCAAGTAGGTGGAGCGAGTTTCTAGCCGTTTCATCTTAGTTTGTTTTTTAATCCGGATTATTTCCCATGATAATCCAGATTATATCCCGAGTTTGGGTATTTTGAGTTCTTTTTGGATATTGTTACCTCACACTGAAAAGAAAGTGTTTTGAGCCCTTTTTTGGATGTTTCTTAGGCTCCTTTGTGTTGATTTTGCAAATAAACTGAATTGTTTATATTGGCTGGCATCTGACTCGTAACACTACTAATAGAATCATGTAGACATACACATATCGAACAGGAACCATTGTTTCCCTATGGGTCCATTCTTTCTTTGTTTGTTTCTTTTTTTCACGAGGGAAATCAGACAAAACAGGCAGGCAGCTTTCAAACATCAATCATGTATTAAATAAAAAATTAGGAAATGTATTGTTCTGGTTTTTTTGGTTGGGCAGAAACAGAAATATCATCAGGAATTAGCCAGGTGAAATAAAAGTGGGCATGATAGGACAAACATATAAAACACTTCTGTCCAAATGTTTTAATTTTCAGTAGAAGGATTGTTTCTCATCAGGTCTAGCCAGTTCAGGTATCATATTTTCAGTACCTTTTTCTTCTCCATATATGTTTGGTCCATGGGTAGAAAATAATTAGAATTTCTTTGATAATTTCACTCTCTCTTTTCCCAGGCCCTAGATATCCTACGGTCCCACTTCGCTTGCCCATTCAATGAAAAGACTTTGGACAAGAAATTTCCATCAAAAAACGATTTATATTTATATTTGTTTCCAAATGTGTTTCATCCTTAAAAGCATGGATTTTCTGCATAATTTTCTCCCATATCTAGCTCAGTGTGCATGTTTCTTAAAATAGAGAGGGGGGGGGGGGTAACCCAAAGTCCTATCTCACTCCCCATTCCCTGTCTGCAACAGACAGAGGTGGCCGCAAGTGTTGACACGCATCACTCTCTGTTCCTTCCCTGCTCCTTTGCCAAAACATCTCCTGCAGTTTATTTATTTATTTCTGATAATGGAGGGGATCGTGTTTCCGGAAGAATGCCAGCAGATGATATGAGCCCCAGCACTGATACTGCCAGCAAAGCCTATGCCAGCTTTTTCTGCCGGAAAAAATTCATTTTTTCCAGAAGGAAGCCATGAGTGTGAAGTGGAATCCAAATTCGATTTCTTTGCACTTTTTCTCTTATATTTGTTATCGCAGAGCAGCCCACCAGGTGGGGCAATGGAGGAGCTCATTCAGCTGCAGCTCAGAGCCTTAATCCAATTTACAGTTTTTCTCAGAGATAATTACGGCCGTTAAACCAGTTAGTGTTCTACAAAGAGACTCTCATACAAAGATCCAGTCCCGTCTTTCAAATGCCTACTTTGAGTATTAGGGATTCTCTAGGAAATGCAGAGAAGGTTAGAAGCCTAGCCTATATTGAACCCCAAACTGAGCACCTGCCCTTCCATATACTATAAGACTCTAAGACTCTAAGATGCCCCCCTTTTTTGTCTTCCTCATAACACTGAGACATGCATTCAAATCACAGTTGTGTTTAAATATGTTGCAAAACTATGTTTTAGTATTATAACATATCAAACAATATCCATTAAGCGGGTCAAATAATCATTTGGCAGGTTTTGACCTATACGAGTCTAAGCAATTGCCTTCTTTGATAGCACACAGTTGAATTCGCTTGGCCCAGGAGAGCCAACAATAATTGAGTAGAGTCTCACTTATCCAACGTTCTGGATTATCCAAAGCATTTTTGTAGTCAATGTTTTCAATGCATTGTGATATTTTGGTGCTAAATTCGTAAATACAGTAATTACTACATAGCATTAATGTGTAATGAACTACTTTTTCCGTCAAATTTGTTGTATAACATGATTTTTTGGTGCTAAATTGGTAAAATCATAACCTATTCTGATATTTAATAAGCTTTTACTTAATCTCTCCTTATTATCCAACATATTCGCTTATCCAACGTTCTGCCGGCCCGTTTATGTTGGATAAGTGAGACTCTACTGTAGCACTATTTGTAACCTTCAGAAAAACTATTTATGCTACTGACAAAAAACCTTTTCTACAAACAATTCTTTTCTTTTTCCCAGAAAATTGTAATTCTGGGAGAGAGGCTACAAAATGTCCAAGGCTGCATGTACACAATAGCATTAATGCAGTTCAGCACCATTTTAAATGCCCTAGTACAATGCTAAAGCATGCAGTCCCCAAGTTATGAACAAGATACGTTCTGTAGATTTGTTCTTAAGTTGAATGTGTATGTAAGTCAGAACAGGTACATTTTTAACAACCTTATCACAAAGGGATAAGGATTCGCCACGCATCATGGTGAATTTATGGGGGTCCTGGTGGTGGTGGTGGGAGAAGCCATCGCTCCACACCCCACATTGCGTGACTTGCCTTCTCGCCCCCCACCCCATGGGATGAATTGTTGCTGCCCAGCTTCTCACTGCCTTCCCTCCCATTGCTCCTGAGGCAACACGGGAACCCCCCCCCCCCATGTTGCCATAACAGCCGTATGCACTGCTTCCTCTCCTCTTTCACCATGACACCTGGTTGGAAGTTGGTGTGTGTCATGGGAAGGACCCCATGGTGAAAGGGGAAGAACAGTGGCATAGGATGGACAAATCAGTCTGTCTGATGAGGTGGTAAGTATAACTCCAGGCACAAATATATATATATATCAGCTTTGGATAGCATAGGGAAGGGTTAACACACTTGTGGTGCTTGTTTTGCTGTATGCGCCCCTGTTCAAAAGATTTCATCTTACTTTCTGTCATTGTAATAATTGGATTTTGAAAACTTTGACTTTTTGTGGAAACAAGGATTGGTGATAAAGCTCCAGTGGAGACTCCTTTCCCACATAAAAACTCTTTCAGAAGTGAATTTCCTTTCCTAGAGGTAGACAGGGAGATGTTGACAAGCTGGAAAGCGTCCAGAGGAGGGCAACTAAAATGATCAAAGGTCTGGAGAACAAACCCTATGAGGAGCGGCTTAAAGAACTGGGCATGTTTAGCCTGCAAAAGAGAAGGCTGAGAGGAGACATGATAGCCATGTACAAATACGTGAAGGGAAGTCATAGGGAGGAGGTAGCAAGCTTGTTTTCTGCTGCCTTGCAGACTAGGACGCGGAACAATGGCTTCAAACTACAGGAAAGGAGATTCCACCTGAACATCAGGAAGAACTTCCTCACTGTGAGGGCTGTTCGGCAGTGGAACTCTCTCACCCAGACTGTGGAGGAGGCTCCTTTTTTGGAGGCTTTTAAGCAGAGGCTGGATGGCCATCTGTCAGGGGTACTTCCTGCTACTTGGCAGGGCGTTGGACTGGATGGCCCATGGGGTTTTTTCCAACTCTACTATTCTATGATTCGATGATTCTCTCACTTCCTGTTGTCTCATCCCCGTTCTTAACTATGGGTGGTTTTTTTTTTATGAGAAAGGATCACTAGTGACCGTAACAGAGTTCTCAGTGGCTGCCAGTTGATGATCGCCATTCACTCCCCCAACCTGAATAAAACAGGTGAGTAAAATAAAATACACAGTCTTCCCAAAAGCAAAGATAATTTTTTTTTACAGGACAGATGTGCAATTACAGTTTATTCCATGGGAGATGAATGTTTGTCCAGATCAAGGTGCTTGGAACTTTGGAGGCAGAGCGTGCAACAGAGACAGACTCACTTTTCCCAGCAGCTTAGAAATAAGTAGAGGGAAAGCAGGTGTGAGGAATGGTGTCATGGGAGGGACTGAGGCGTTTTTAAGTGGTTTCCTGCAACTTTGATTCTCCTTTTTAGATTCGTTTATTTGAATATATACTCTTCTCTTAATAAACCTTTACTTACTGGATTACCTGGAGAGAGTGTGGTTTGTGGTAAAAAGGTGTTTCAGGGCTCTAGTGCCACATATGACAAGAAACAAAAAACCGCTATACACTTCACTAATATATCAAAAGTGACAAAAAAAACTGGACTCAGTTGAAGAAGGTCAAACTGTTTGCCTGGGTTCCCCTTCCACTTGCGTCAACCTTTATTTTTATTTCCTTACCCTTCTGCACTGGACATTTGTAGGAATACCAAGATGTCCTCACTGTGGAAGAACATGCAGATCCAGAATAGGTTTCTACAGTCACCTACGGACCCACCACCAAGACCCTACACTTGAAAGGCAATAATACTCAGCCATGAGTGATAACCTAACATGAAAAGAGGTTCAGGTAGTAGGTGATATCCCAAAAGAGATACCTTGACATAAGTAATTATTTAATACAAAACTGATATCTGGTATTGTGAAATGAGGTGAGCATGGAGCATCTTACAAGAGCTTGTCCCCATGGAGGTTGTTGTTCTGGTCAGTTTTCAAAGGCAGTCTCATCAGCTTCTGGACTACCATGATAATCAGGGATTTACATCTTCAATGTACTTTAGAAGTACAGTACTACTCTGCTTACTTCTTTAATTGATACACCATTTTGGAAAACGAGAATTTATTAGTTCTGTGCTTAGTTAGATGGTTGGTTTCATCTTTTAAGCAGAGGCTGGATGGCCATCTGTCGGGGGTGCTTTGAATACGATTTCCTGCTTCTTAGCGGGGGGTTGGACTAGATGGCCCATGAGGTCTCTTCCAACTCTACTATTCTATGATTCTATGATTCTATGATTCTATGATTCTATGATCTATGCACTGAAATACTTGGCAGACTTGTTGGCTTAGTACTGTTGTTGTTGTTTTAAAGGTTTGAAAATAAAAGCTCTGTTTGTGAAGGCAAGAGTTATTATTATTAATAATACTGAAGCAGGGGTGGTGCTATCTTTGGAATATAGACAAAAAGTTGTGAGCAGCCTGTCCTACCTTGCAGGTTTGCAGGTACAGACACACTTGTTGTCACAGAGAAGGGAGAGACATAACAAGGTTAAGCTAATCATTTTCTGTTGCATATCCTCAGAGCAACCCACTGAAAAGCAGATTCTGCCCCTTTAAATGTAGTTCAGGCTGTTGTTGTTTTTTAAAAATTGACAAGCTCCTTCGCTCTCTCAAAAGAGTGAGAAATTTTCATTGATTGATTTCTTCATGGCTTCTTAAACAGATAATTAATTCACCATGAACCTCCGGACACACTATAGCTAGTCGTTAATATTGTAAATTCAGATATACTTCAATAATCGCCTGACCCCCCCATCACCCCGTAATAGATAGCCATGCCTTGATGGTGATGTGCTAGCGGGGAGCAAATCAATTTGGGAAGACATGAAGGGATCACCTAGTGAAGGGAAGCTATTGATTCTCTCTTATAAGGCACTGCTATAATATTTATTCTTTTGTAAACAGAATTAACCCGACATCATGGGTCATTCCTATTGAGTAATATTCTTTGCGTTCACATAGTAATACAGATTGTAGCAGACAAGATGGAAACAACAGACAAGACATCAAAACCACATTGGAATATACTTGTCACCAGCCTGTTGCTCTCTGAAGAAACCACCCAGCGAGTGTAGGAATCTTGGCAAATCGGCCCCTTCTAAGGCAAAGGGTCTGCATGCATATGAACCTGCAGCTTCGGGTTGCGTGTCGCTTAGTAGCTGAGCTGCACTTTTTGCATGGGTGCCAATCATTTTCATCAAAGCACTGATGAACAACCTAGCGTAGACATCTCAAAGGTAGAAGCAAGCACTAATGAACGGATGCCTTCAACAGTTCTCCAACGGGAAGTGGGGATTCATAGAGCAAAGTCTTCCCATGTCATAGAACATCAGTTCTTAACCTGTGGTCCATAAACCACCTCCAACAGGATGCAATGTCCTCACAGGGAATTCATAAAGGTTTGAAGAAATGGTATGATCTTTCACAAGGTAGGTAGGTAGAAAGGAAGTACTCAAGCAACTCGACATTAAGTCTAAGCTAGGTAAAAGGTAAAGGTTTCCCCTGACGTTAAGTCCAGTCATGTCTGACTCTGGGGGTTGGAGCTTACATCCATTTCTAAGCCGAAGAGCTTAGGTCATGTGGCCGGCATGACTGCATGGAGCGCCGTTACCTTCCCGCCGGAGCAGTACCTATTGATCTACTCACATTGGCATGTTTTCAAACTGCTAGGTTGGCAGAAGCTGGAGCAACAGTGGGCGCTCACTCCACTCCCGGGATTTGAACCTGGGACCTTTCGGTCTGCAAGTTCAGCAGCTCAGTGCTTTAACACACTTCGCCACCGGGGCTCCTAGGTAGACGTCAGAATATTCCCTATACAAAAAGAACCTGTGGGTGCCGTGAGGTAGATGCAGAAGTGGAGGACTCAGAACACTTTTTCTTAAAATGCCCCTATTACAACAGGATTCGATCTTTCTATTTAGAGCCTTTGCTGGAGAACCATACTCATTTAGAGAATAAGGAGAAATTGCACATCCTGCTACAAGGTTCAGATAAAAACTCTATTTTAAAACTGACCCTTTTTACACAAAAAGTGCTGGCCATCCACGAGAAGATGGAAGCGGATAGCTGTGATATTAATACCAATAACAAAATCCAAATTTAAAATCTACTATGGACAAGCCATTAGTTTTACTTACCCTTGCCCCTGCTTAAACCTTACCTTAAGGGAATAATTAATTTTAATCTTTTTATTCTGTATTTGCACAACTACCTAGGAGTGGGTTGGTAGGCTAGTAGGCTGGGATGCTTTGTATCTATACATGGTTTTACTGTATGTGTGGGTAAGTGTGTACGTTTTGTATGTTTCATATGTTTTGATATGGTCAAAAGTGACTAATCAAAAAAAGTTGTTGTTGTTGTTGTTGTTGTTGTTGTTGTTGTTGTAGAAAGGAAGACCTTTCCATTATAGAAACCTTTGAGGAGGGGAGGCAGCAAAGAGGTTGCCTTTGGTATGCACACAAATCTCTCTTCCTTGTTTTCAGTGGCATTACCTACAGTAAGTAGGTGCGGGAAACAGGAGGTGTATGTAGTAGTGCTGGTCCTTAGCAACACAATTGCCCCAATAACAGAATTGGTGATGAGACTTGGTAGGACTGGTGAAGTGGAGCCACCACCCAGATTAGCACTATTAATATAGCCAAGGATGAACTACTGCCCAAGAATGGGCCTGATGTGGAGCATGTGGAGGATGATGAGGTTGAGTGGGAAGGATGGGGTGGGATGAGACAGGGAACAGCAATGGTGACAATAGGACCCTGAGCATCAATGGGGCCATCAGTCAGTGCATTAAGATCCCCAAAATCACTGCCCAACTCAAGGCTAAGTGCCAGTCTGTCTATGTCAAAAAGATAGAATCAAATACTGGATACTATAAAAAGGTAAAGGTTTCCCCTGACGTTAAGTCCAGTCATATTTGACTCTGGGGGTTGATGCTCATCTCCATTTCTAAGCCGAAGAGCCGGTGTTGTCCGTAGACACCTCCAAGGTCATGTGGCAGGCATGACTGCATGGAGCGCCGTTACCTTCCCGCCGGAGCAGTACCTATTGATCTACTCACATTGGCATGTTTTCGAACTGCTAGGTTGGCAGGAGCTGGAGCTAACAGCAGCCGCTCCCGCCGCTCCCGGGGTTTGAACCTGGGACCTTTCAGTGTGCAAGTCCAGCAGCTCAGCACTTGAATGCACTTCACCACTGGGGCTCCTGCTGGATACTATAGTTCCCATTATTCCCAAGCACAGTTGGCTTAAGGGATGCTGGTAGTTGACAGGTAACTTCCCTCACCACTCACCACTCTTTAGCCCAAACAAACAGTAGGAAGACTAGTTTACCTGAAGAAGCAACGAAACTGGCCTATACCCGGGAAACCAGTCGTAACCATCCCCGGCACCACAGATCACTTGGCCATCCCAGATACCCTACAACGGATTGGTATCAACACCTACAATGACTTATTCATCTAACCCTAAAGATATTGTTAGATGACTGGTATCCAGGAGCTACTCTAAGAAGAACTTATACAGATGTTATATTAATTATTGAACTATTTTTTTCCACGCTCCAGCAACACTTGAGAACACTATCAAGAGGGCAGTAGATTCTGCTTATTTTTCATTAACTCGATTTGACAAGATTGAAATCAAACTAGAGACTACAACAGCTTTATGTTAAGGCTTATGTGAATGGTTGCTTTATTGTACATCTGCATGTTAAAAACTGCTTATTTGACTCAATTCAATACTGAGACAGCAATTTTGATTGTTATCAAGTCAACTATAAGACTTTGTTTGGTTTTTATTTCTATTTGACAATATTGGCACTTAAACTATAAATAGGAATAGTTTTTCCTTAATACTTTTGCAAGTGTTGCCAAGTGTATTCCTTTGTGTTAAGAACTACACTAATGTAGTGAATGAGAATACAAATAGTGGAATACCTTGAGTAAAGTATTCATTGCAATATATACTACTAGTAAACGTAAGAGATTCCATAGGGACGGGGCTATGATCTACCACTGTTTCTAGCCAAACCCAGTTTATATTGATGTTAAATACGACACCATAATTCCCTTCGTTTGCAGCTTGTATAACAAGTGCCACTAAAAGTTGTTTATATAGAAGATAATATTACATCACCTACAGTACTTACATACTATATACCATACTTTCATTTTTTTACGTTTCTCTGTAGATTATAGACACCTGAGTTTTTGAGTTAAATATAAGGCCTCCCCTGAAAGTAAGACTTAGCAAAGCTTTTGTTTAGAAGCATGCCCGCCAAACAGAACACCAGAGCGTGCAGGATCGGTAAATGTACATATTATAGATCAGGGGTCCTCAAACTTTTTAAGACAAGGGCTGGTCCACAATCCTTCAGACTGTTGAGGGGCCAGATTATAATTTGAAGAAAAAAATACAAACAAATTCTTATGCACACTGCACATGTCTTATTTGTAGTGCTAAAACAACAACAACAACAACAACAACAACAACGAAAGAACAATGCAATATTTAAAAATAAAAACAATTTTAACCAACATACATTTATCAGGATTTCAATGGGAAGTGTGCTCCTGCTTCTGGTCAATGAGATAGTCAAGTTAATTAGGATTGTTGTTGTTGTTGTTGTTGTTGTTGTTGTTGTTGTTGTTGTTGTTGTGTGCCTTCAAGTCATTTCAGACTTTGGGTAAGCCTAAGTCTAAAATTTATTTATTATTTATTTACTGCATTTATTTACTGCATTTATTTCACCCCAAAGGGGACTCAGAGTGGCTTACAAATTATATGTACATACAATATATTATATTATTAGCATAGCACAATATTAGCGTTATATATTACTATATTGAACTATACCACTATACTGTAATATTATTAGTAATATTATATGTAATATAGAATATATAATTAATATTATTATATGGTAATATTATTAGTGTTATATTGTATTACATTATAATATTATTATCAATATTATATGTATATACAATATATTATATTATAAAACTGAGGGCGGGGGCCAGGTAAATGACCTCGGAGGGCCGCATCCAGCCCCCGGGCCTTAGTTTGGGTACCCCTGTTATAGATGGTTGTACATTGAAATAATGGTAGTAACAAGAAATTCCTTATAGGATTCATAGTTTGTCTGGTCATGCTGGTTTGTGATGACAACTACTGTACAGTATATAATAAAGTTTCATTTTTTTGTTCAACTATAAATGTGAATTCTTCTTCGTGGAAAAATAAGACATCCCCAGAAAATAAGACCTAGTGCATCTTTGGGAGCAAAAAATAATATAAGACACTGTCTTATTTTCAGGGAAACAGGGTACATGACAGAGTGTGCTTGTTCTGAAAAAAAAAAACCTACTGAGTTTTGCTGCCTTTCTTGGAATCCCCACTTTCCATTAGCAAACTCTCCCATCACCCACTTTTTCCCAATCAAAGATCAAATATGTTCCAGCAGGATGTTTTTAAGGTTCAGAATTACAACAATTCAGTATTCTTGCATCCCTCAAACCTCCTGCTAGCCAGTATGAAAAAGAGGCCAAGTTCTTAATTGTTATCATATGATTCACATAGCACTTCCTAGTCATGGCCTTTTGGGGCAACACTTGTGGCTAATTAACACATTCAGAAATGCTGCTCAAGCAGAAAGGCCAGGAGGGTGCTTGCCTGATGAGAAGACTTGGGGAACTGACCCAGGAAAAGGCGTAGGAATGCTCTGTCTACATCCCATTATTTTCCCTTTCAGGAAGTCAGGTTTGCTCTTCTTTACAGTCATAGAAACATTGTCTTTTGTGCAGCTTTCATTTACCTGAACCCAGATGCCCCCTTTAAAAGGAAAAAAAAAATTAACGATTAAAGAACAAAATTAAAAATAGCAGAAGATACAAAATAAATTGTGGAGCAGGCCAATGCAGGCTGCTTCATCTCCACCTCCTGAAAGGTGCAAGTCTATTTGAATGGAGATGGCTGTGCATCTTGAAGCAGAGAGTATGACTGGCAAAGCAGTGTGAAGGTGGGTTTCTTGGGTTTCCCTTTTAAGTGAGGCACGATGCAAGGCTCTGGGGAAACGCAGCGGGACCTTTCATTGCTTCCTGGTTCTGCTCTAGAGAGTCTCTCATTGTCTTCTCTCTGAATGGGACTTTGCTGTCAACTGTCTTTTAATTAGGGATGCTCTCAGTAAGAATCCTTCACAGCCCAGTTCCATATTCTCTCCTCAACTTATTTCCTTTTGCATTTTCAACCACAAGCTAACACTCTACTTCCAAGAGGAAAAGGAAGCCAGACAGAAAGAAATATGGGGAGCATAATTTGGCTGCTTCTTGGTGCTAAGGACTAGTCAGCAAAAGAGGAAGCAGGAACTTGGCCCTATTCTTAAATGTCAATGTCAATCCCAGGCATCCATGAGCTCAGGATGGGGTTCACTGCTGCATCCTTTGCCAGGCAATATCTCATATCTTGCTGAGTAGATAAGCAGTAGTACTTTGAAGTCCTCAGCTGCTGAGTATGTGTTTCATTCCTGGTACTCAGGACCAGCATTTCTATTGTAAAAAAAAAAAAAAGCCCTTCTTTGCAAGGGCCGAGGGAAGAAAGTCAAATTATATACAGTGTTCCCTCACTCATCGTGGGGGTTAGGTTCCAGGACCACCTGCAATAAGTGAAAATCCATGAAATAGGGACGCTATATTTATTTTAATATTTATACACTATTTTAGTAGTTATATACTATTTTAAGTCTTTACCTGGAATGCATTGCCAAAAGAGATCAGGCAATCCCCTACATTATCCAATTTCCGTAAGGAACTGAAGATCTGGTGGTGTCGGCAGGTTTTTGAGTACAGTAGAGTCTCACTTATCCAAGCTAAACGGGCCGGCAGAAGCTTGGATAAGCGAATATCTTGGATAATAAGGCGGGATTAAGGAAAAGCCTATAAAACATCAAATTAGGTTATGATTTTACAAGTTAGGCACCAAAACTTCATGTTATACAACAAATTTGACAGAAAAAGTAGTTCAATACGCATTAATGTTATGTTGTAATTACTGTATTTACAAATTTAGCACCAAAATATCATGATATATTGAAAACATTGACTACAAAAATGGTTTGGATTATCCAGAGGCTTGGATAAGTGAGGCTTGGATAAGTGAGACTCTACTGTAATTACATTGGAATACCGCCGATCTCTGGGCCTGAATATATTTCACAAGATTTATCTAGCCTACAATGATACATTTTAATATATTGGGTTTATGGTTCCCGTCCCCTTGATCAGATTGTGTAAGTGTTATTTATTGCTATATAATTGTATTGTTTTACCTTGCTTAATAATGTGTTATTATGTTGTTATGTAATGTATGTGTGGTTTTTATGATTGGAAACCGCCCTGAGTCCCATCTGGAAGATAGGGCAGTATATAAATTATTATTATTATTATTATTATTATTATTATCATCATCATCATCATCATCATCATCAACTAATCGTGTGTTGGTAAATCGCCGCCTTCTCCTCCCATTGCCGCTTGGGCTCCTTTTCTCTCCCTTTGGCTTCTCCTTCCTCCCTTCCTTAGGCTGTAAATTGTAATTTTTTATGATTTATAATCGTCTTTTAGAGATTATTGAAAAACCAAAAAACAGCGAATCCGCGAAAAGTGAAGCGCAAAGTAGTGAGGGAACACTGTACTAAAAAGTAAGGCGAAACAGCAACTAGAGTGATAACAAAGCATTTCATGACTTTTCAACAACCAGTTCATCTACCCAGTGAAGTATTATACAGCACCCAATAAGTGTGCCCACTGTGACCAATTTATAAAGCACTAGCTATGCCCGGCCACGCGTTGCTGTGGCAAAGTATGGTGGTATGGGAAATAAAGTATTGAGGAATTGGTGGTAGTTGAATCCCTTCTTATTATCCAACATATTCATTTATCCAACCTTCTGCCAACCTGTTTATGTTGGATAAGTGAGACTCTACTGTATATTGATAATGTTATATTATCTGCTTAGAACTGGATTATATGAGGCCCCTTCTACACAGCTGTATAAAATGCACACTGAAGTGGATTATATGGCAGTGTGGAGTCAAGATAATGCAGTTCAAAGTAGATAATATAAGATTATAAATGGGTTATATAGCTGTGTGGAAGGGCCTTGAGTCTACACTGCCATATAATCCAGTTCAAATCTGATAATCTGTATTTTATAGGCAGTGTGGAAGAGGCCTAAGTGAGGCCTAACTCTGCCTGTCTCCTGGGCTGAGTGGGTTGTTAGGAGACCAAGTGGGCGGAGCTTAGCCTTCTAACTGGCAGCAATTGGAGAAAAACAATTATTCCTCTCCCTCTAATTAGGACTTTATTTTTCTTTTCTTTTTGTTGTATCAATCTAGAGGCGTGGATGAGGGGTTGTGCTGTCAATTTTCGAGGTTGTGGGGTGTTTAGTTTTGTTGTTTTGTCTGCTGCTGTGATTCCATCACTCTTTTATATATATAGATTTTGTGGATAAATCCTTTGTATTCTATCTGAATGTTATTATGGCCTCATCTACACTGACCATTTAATGCAGTTCAAAGCTAACTTCAAACTGCGGCAGGCAAATAAGAAACACCCACAAAAATGCAAAAAGGAAAACCCTTAATGTGCACCAGTGCTCTGTGGTTTGTGTAATCGCCATCCAGGCCTCAAACTGCATTAATTGGTTAGCGTAATGACCCCTATGACAATGTCAGATGTGGGTAGTACTAATGAACCATCTAGTCATATTATTACAGATATTTTTCAGCTTCAGCAGCCTAAGGATGTGAATGACCTGTTTGGAGGATGTGGCTTACCACTTGTTCTCTACACAAGTGCCCATTTTGGCTTGTGAAATTTCTAGTGTTAGGCTCAATATCTGGACCTTGGAGGTGATGAAAACGTCTCCTTGAACTATGATTTGGTCTATTCTCTGTTATGAGAAGATTGAGCAGGGACATGACAGCAATGAGAGGATGTCATGTTGAGGAGGGAGAAAGTTTGTTTTCTGCTGCTCTAGTCAAGGAACAATGGTTTCAAATTGCAAGCAAAGACATAAGGAAGAATTTCCTGACCGTCAGAGCTGTTTGACAGTGGAATACACTGTCTCAGAGGGTGATGGAGTCTGCTTCTCTGGAGGTCTTAAGTAAGCAAGGGCTGCCTGGCTATCTGTCAGGAGTGCATTGCAGGGGGTTGGAGAGATGGCCCTTGTGAGCCATCAATGATTCTATGGAAAGGAGAACACAATTTACAGAATCATCTCTATGGCTTACTAACCCTTTTCAGATCAGTCTAGAAGTCCCCGCAACATCCTCTTTCATGTTCCTTTTGTTTAAAGTTGGGAAAAGTCTTTTTAAATCCGAAGCCCCAACAAACTTGGCTAAGGACTCATCAGCACATATTAAATAGTGTTCTGTCACGCGCTGGGCCTGTAGCTATTGTCTTTGTATACTTTATGCCCAGCGGGAAGAGAGGCTCTTGAGGATTTTCCTGAAAAGGATAGTCCTTTGAGTCTTTAATATTGAACAAATAATAAATCTTCAAGGAGTCCTATAACACTTCAAGGTTTCCTTAATAAACCATTGGCCTTTTCAGTCTTGTGCCCAGGGGACAGACAATTGGCTTTGGATAACTGTGCTTTCTCTATAAGAAAAAAAAACCCCTTAACCTCTCCCAGGCTGTCTATTATATGGGCCTAGCTGATGTGGGACCCACTACCGATTCCAAATGTGTCTGGGTATCGAGTGGACCTACCAACCAAGGCTTGCAGATGTTTCAGCTGGGGTTGCATGGATCTGTGGTGCTGTTCCCTCTCCGAGGTTTCTTTGGAAACTTTAGGGCTGTTTCCCTCAGGAGCTGTGAGGCTGAGGGGCTGTGAGCTCTTAGCCAGAACCTTTGGGACCTTTCCCCTGGATTTTCTGTTTCTGATTCCTCGGATGTTCTATATCCCCGGATGTTCTATATCCCCGGATGTTCTATATCCCCGGATGTTCTTGAGATATGAAGCTTTTCTACAGGATGAGCTGGTCTATGTCCTATAGCTTAGCTTCCTAAGTGAGACTGACTTAAAATTGGCTCCTTTCCTCCCAGAGCCCTGAACAAGGGGCGGAACCAAACTTAATGATGATGGACAGGCGGCCTGCCCTATGACTGCAAACATTAGCAGAAAGAAAATAAAGTTGGAGCTTCTGGTACAGCCGTACCAGCACAAATAACCTAATATGTATGACATTGTTGAATCTCTGGATTGTTGAATCTCTCCAGATCAAAGGAGCCACAGTTTCTTTTACTTGGAGAAGTGTATTGTCTTCTCTGGAATTATCCCTTCACAATCTGAATGCCTTTTCTGTATCTAAAAAATTTCCACCATTTTGTTTCTAGCTTTTAAGTTGAAGTTCTGATAAAAACAATAAAAATGTTAGGACGAAGAGAAGCAAGTTCCTCTCTGGGACAATGTTAAAAACTTACCTCTAAGTAAGTTGAAATTGACATTATATTCATAATGTGTCACTGATATCCAACCACACATGTGCACATACCCTGATTGCTACATTCCAGTGACAAATTGATAAACTGCATCTTCTCTGGGTTAAAGATTTGATCTAATTCACTTAATCCACTATCAATAAGATATTAATTCTGTACCGACCCACAGTGCTCTTCATCTGCCTACAAATCCAATAATCATTTCAGAATTCACAGCTGAGTAGGACACTTTCTTCAAACAATTAATTTTAGGGGAATCTCATTTATTTTCTCTGTAACACTGTCCCCATATACAAAAATGCACATAAACACACTCCCCTGCTGATGCTCCCCATCAGTTATTCTGTGAAGGCAAGAAGTTGAGAATGTGAAAATGACACCTCCCACTGAAAGGCACAGGAAACTGGGTGAAACTGACATTGCTACCTAATTATTTGCTTGTTGACATTCTTTCGCCTCTCTTCCCAATGAACATTATGAGCTTTATTCAGTGGAAAACAGCATCCAAGACTGGCTACTTCATCACAATCCTTAAATACTACTAAGCAATCCACTTAAGAAATGGCAACCTACTGTGTTCATCTCATGACGTAACCTTCAAGTGTAGGGTAGAAATATCCTGACGTTAAAAAGCGTTGCAAAGGGTTATCTTTTCAGACTCTCTCTAAGCTGGTTGGCTACGGGGTGTGGTGTCATCTGTACGCAGATGATGTCCAGATCTGTCACTCCTTCCCACCTGTCATGAAGGAGGCTGTTCAGGTCCTGAACCGGTGTCTGGCCGCTGTGTCGGACTGGATGAGGGCCAACAAATTGAAACTGAATCCAGACAAGACAGAGGTCCTCCTGGTCAGTCGTAGGGCTGAACAGGGAATAGGGTTACAGCCTGTGTTGGACGGGGTCGCACTCCCCCTGAAGACACAGATTCGCAGTCTGGGTGTCCTCCTGGACTCATCGCTGAGCCTGGAGCCCCAGGTCTCGGCAGTGGCCAGGGGAGCATTTGCACAACTCAAACTTGTGCGCCAGTTGCGCCCGTTCCTTGGGAGGTCTGACTTGGCCAAGGTGGTCCACGCTCTGGTTATATCCCATCTGGATTACTGCAACGCGCTCTACGAGTGGCTGCCTTTGAAGACGGCCCAGAAGCTCCAATTAGTACAAAGGGCGGCAGCCAGATTCATAACTGGAGCGGCATACAGGGAGCGTACAACCCGCCTGCTAAGCCAGCTCCACTGGCTGCCGATATGTTACTGAGCCCAATTTAAAGTGCTGGCTTTGACATACAAAGCCCTAAACTGTTCTGGTCCAACTTACCTATCTGAACGCATCTCCTCCTATGAGCCCACGAAAACCTTAAGATCATCCCGGGAGGCCCTGCTCTCGATCCCACCTGCCTCACAAGCGTGGCTGGTGGGGACGAGAGACAGGGCCTTCTTGGTGGTGGCTCCTCGGCTGTGGAACTCCCTCCCCAGTGACATCCGGCAGGCTCCATCCCTTCTGGGGTTCAGAAAGAAGCTGAAGACCTGGCTATGAACGCAAGCGTTTAATGAATGAACTCAGTTAGCGTCAACATGGATCAGATTAAGGCTCTTGCACAAGGTCTGATGGATGATTGGCACAAATACTCTGTGCTGCACTGTGTTAAATCTTTTCTATTGTATATTACTATGTTATTTAACTATTTTTAACTGTTTTAATTCTTATTTTATTGTATTATGATGTACTGGTAGTGATCCTGCCAGTTGTGTAAACCGCCCTGAGTCCCCTTGGGGAGAAGGGCAGGGTAGAAATATCGGAAATAAATAATAATAATAATAATAATAATAATAATAATAATAATAATAATAATAATAATAATATACAATTTGTGGGAGGAGCCAAAATGCCCCTTTGAGAAGAAGTCCACCATTACCTTTTGCTCATGGAGGAGGGAAGACCGACAGTATGTTGTGCTCCTTTCTGACTCATGCACTTTCTGGGGGCCTTCTTTCCTTCCTTCCTTCTGTGTGTTGTGTGTGCCATGTGTTACCTCCTCCTCCTCCTCTCCTTCTTTCCCTCCATCCTTCCTTTTCCAACACAGATAAGGAGAGAAAAGGGGGGATCATTGAGAAACTAGAGCAAAATGTGCTATAGCGGGATGTCCTTCCTGCAAAGACAAGGTTTTTGCAGTTTAATAAACATTTCCCATGTGTTTATGATAGAACCAATTAGGAAATGACATTTATAACCCAGGAACAAAAATCATAGTTCAGGAGAGGAGGTATTTCTTTTCACAAAGAAAACAGGGGAGGGACAGTGGGCGGGAACAACTCTGTACAATATGATGGCAAATCAAATGAGGATGCCTGAATAAAACTGATAGTTTGCTAGTGTGTGATGGAGATATAAAAATAATCCATTTAATTTCAAAATGAAGTATGCCTGAGCTGTATGGTAAACCTACTCTTCCAAACACTTGACATGTTAAGTGGGATGAAGTCTTGAATATAGACAAGTTGCATCATGGGAGATTTGACAAAGCTTTATTTCAGAACTAGTACAACTCCTGGAAATCATTAGTACTTTGGGACTACTGCCTCTCTTTTACGTCCCATTAAAAATCCTTTAAATCAAAAACTACTGCCAAAAACGGTCCAAAAGCTTCCATCACCTTGAGATTTACAGCTACCAACACATCTGCTACTTGTTCGTTATACTTCCACCTACCCCATACTTGGGGTTCATACAACCTTAGCTGATCAATACAAATATGTGATCCCAAACACAACAGATTGCTATCAAAATGAGGGAGACAACATTTCTGAGTAAATCCAAATCAGAGTTGCAATCTATCCTTCAGTTTGTGTCATATATCACGAAAAAAACAGTAGATTGAATATGTTAGCTCCTTCAATCAGATGCATCTAGCTAGACATACCCTCTCTCTCATCCTAGTTTCTTAGATGTTTTAAAACAGTGGTGTCAAATCTCCAGGCATTTCAGACTTCAGCCCTCAGAATTCCTAGCCATTGCACGAGTTGGCTATGGCTTCTGGGAGTTGGTGTCCCTAATATTTGGAGGGCCTCAAGTTTGACTCCTCTGTTTTTATACTTCATTTGTGCCTTTGTGCATTATCCTCTTGTTCCAGGAGAAATAACCATGCTCCTGTTACCCAGGCTACAAACATTAGCACAAGGGGAGAGGAACCAAGAGATTATCATGGGTCCAAAGTGCATTTATGTAGGCTAGGAGCTTTCTCTTAAAAATGTGGCTCCATAAAAGATTGCAGTGTATTTCACATTTATTCAATCTTTGATAGTGATGTAAATCTCTTACTTCTTTCTAACTTGCAAGAATTACACATTCATTTTTGCATCCTGCTGGATGAGAGTTCAGTTTTCAGCTACTTCCCACACTTGTGGATATCTTGTGCAAAAATTGTTCAGCTTTATGCAAAATTGTGTTTTGTGTAAAAAAAAATATCTCAACATATTTTCTAGAACTCATGCTAACAAAATTACTGGCCTTTTTTGTTTGTTTGTGTTGGGGTTTTTTTCTTTTGTACAGGGGTGAATAATGTTGTAGATTTTGGTAATTTTAAATCAAGGACAAAAATGAATTTTTCTTTACTCTAAAGTAAATCCTCGTGAATTTGATAGTGTAGCATTTTAAATATTGTATTGCAATTTGCATTCCCCAATCTGCTACAACCCAACACTGAATGCCCATGTTTCTTCAGCCGTATTTCACAATCCTTCTTACTTCACAATCCAGTGTTCCACAAAGAATTAGCAATATAACTTTCTACTTCCTGTACCAAGCCAGCTCATGACCAGAAAAGAAAAGAGTATATGTAAGCTCTATGAAGGGTCCTCTGCTGTTATCTGGACAGAACCACTGCTAGAGTAAGCAACCTTTGCAGGCCTATACTCACCGTTCGTTTGCATATTACATTCTAGGAGATAGACACAGCATATATTTATGGTGGATGCCTATTGGAGGGCTTTCCCTCACACTTTTTTCCTTCCCGCAGCATGCTAACCTGCAGATCCTTTCTCTTCTTTCTTTCTCTTGCCATAAGATACTGTGACCAGATCTACACTGCCATATGATCCAGTTCAAAGCAGATAATCTGGATTCAGAAACTGAATTATAAGGCGGTATAGATGGGGCCTTCGTTTACCTATCCATAAAAAAATTGTCAGTAAAGTTACTTATATGTGTGTTACAAAGAAGATAATCTTATTTATTTATTTCTGTTAGATCCTATACGCGAAAGTAGGCATGGAACTGGTTGTTGTTCAGCTTCTGTCTTTCCAGTTTGATTACTTTGCTTGAGCAATTCACAGTTATCTCCCTTATTTCCCAAATGTCGCAACCGTATTTGCACCTTGTCAAGAGAAATCAGAGTGCAGAAATGCCTCAAGGTTAGTCATCTCAAGATGGCTGGACAATTGATTGCTATGGGTCCCTAGTTAGCAGCCTCCCAAGGGAATTATAGCTTTCTCAGATTAGCACAATAATAGTCTTGCTGTGGAACCCCGGTGGTGAAGTATGTTAAAGCACTGAGCTGCTGAACTTGCAGACCAAAAGGTGCCAGGTCCAAATCTCAGGAGCGGAGTGAGCGCCCGCTGTTAGCTCCAGTTTCTGCCAGCCTAGCAGTTCGAAAACATGCAAATGTGAGTAGATCAATAGGTACCGCTCTGGCGGGAAAGTAATGGTGCTCCATGCAGTCATGCCGGCCACATGACCTTGGACCTTTACCTTTACCTTGGTCTTGCTGGTTTTCTGTGGTCCTCTCCATTAAAAGGGTTCATTGATAAGTTTATCAATAACCCTTTTCCCATACACTAGTGGTTCTCAACTTGGTTTCCCCAGATGTTTTTGGCCTTCAACTCCCAGAAATCCTAACAGCTGGTAAACTGGCTGGGATTTCAGGGAGTTGTAGGCGAAAATCATCTGGAGACCCCAGGTTGAGAACCACTACCATACACTATGAGATCCACAGTATTGGTCTGCAAGACACTGACTATAAGTCCACAGTGTGTCCAGGGAAGAAATAGTTTCAGGCAATGGACCCAAAATGATGCAGGGTATTTACATACTGGGAAAAAAACTTTACCAGCATGCCACATCAGATAGTGTAAGAAGTGCTGTCCTAAAGGGTTTGGAATGCTGCTGTCCACAACATAGGAAACCAGGAAGATTATGTGGTTCTTTATTTATTAACATATCTTTCAGCCAGCATGCCAATTCCTTAAATCAAGAAACAGCATTCTAAGATCTACATAGATACTCACAGGAACACTTCAGCAAGCAAGAGTCCAAAAGTGGCAGGTTAAAACCTCAATCCCTGGCTGATACCACATGCGAAACTCCCTCCTGGGCACACAGAAGACTGGACAACTTGGAAGGCGCTGAACAGACTACACTCTGGCACCACAAGATGCAAAGCTAATCTTAAGAAATGGGGCTACAAAGTGGAGTCCACAACATGTGAGTGTGGAAAAGAGCAAACCACAAACTACTTAGTACAATGTAGCCTGAGCCCTGCCACGTGCACAACAGAAGACCTTCTCACAGAAACACTAGAGGCACTCCAAGTGATCAGCTTCTGGTCAAAGGAAATCTAGTATAATGTCAAGTTTTTAACTTTTTGGGGGTTTTAAAAATAAATTATAACTGTATCCTCAACTGGTGGCGGCGCAGTGTGTTAAAGCACTGAGCTGCTGAACTTGCAGACTAAGAGGTCCCAGGTTCAAATCCCGGGAGCGGAATGAGCGCCCGCTGTTAGCCCCAGCTCCTGCCAACCTAGCAGTTCGAAAACATGCCAATGTGAGTAGATCAATAGGTACCGCTACAGCGGGAAGGTAACGGCGCTCCATGCAGTCATGCTGGCCACATGACCTTGGAGCTGTCTATGGACAACGCCGGCTCTTCAGCTTAGAAATGGAGATGAGCACCAACCCCCAGAGTCGGTCACGACTGGACTTAACGTCAGGGGAAAACCTTTACCTTACCTTTTGCTATCCTCAATTCACCTCTGACACAATAAATAAATAAACATATCTATATGCTGCTCTTTATCTGAAGATCTCAGGTTGGCTTACAATGAATGAGTAACACCTTTTCTTTGGTTTATTTTTCCAATTAGAGCTGTAGTTTAATGATAGCATACAAGACATCATCAGAAACCCCTGTCCCACTGAGTAAACAAACAGAGAGAACACTTGGGAATAGTGACAATCAAATACAGTAGAGTCTCACTTATCCAACACTCGCTTATCCAACGTTCTGGATTATCCAACACATTTTTGTAGTCAATGTTTTCAATATATCGTGATATTTTGGTGCTAAATTCATAAATACAGTAATTACTACATAGTATTACTGCGTATTGAACTACTTTTTCTGCCAAATTTGTTGTCTAACATGATGTTTTGGTGCTTCATTTGTAAAATCATAACCTAATTTAATGTTTAATGTTTAATAACCCTTAATGCCTCCTTATTATCCAACATATTCGCTTATCCAACATTCTGCCGGCCTGTTTATGTTGGATAAGTGAGACTCTACTGTAGTTTGGTGTCCGAGCCTTTTAAATGTAAGATGAAAAATATCCTGGTCTGGGGACAACACTGAGTTTTAGTTCCCTTCATCCAAGAAAACAAAAACAATCTCAAAAACTAGGGTATTAGAATCCTATCATAAAATGAAAATATAGAAATGGATTTAGGGAAGAAATTTTCCAAAAATCTACACTCATGTTAAGTAAAAGAAGAATCATTGCCATTACCAGAGCTAGTAAGGTGAAACATGTTTTTTCCCTATGCCCACAGTTGGTATAAGCTTTAGCCATTAAACGGGAGTAAAAGCGTCTGCTTTGATGGGAAGGAGAGGCTGACTCCTAAGGAAGGGCTCCACAAAAGTGTTTGAACAACAAAAGCTGCAGCAGAACAAACAGGCTAATCCCTTAATGAGGCGCCTGATCTCTTTTCCCTGTGTGGGAGGTGGCACTAGGCAGCTCCCTTCAGAGACCTGTTTTAAAACTCATTCAAAAAGCTCACCGGGGTCTAGTCCAATTACCGTACATCCTTATATTCAGTGGTCAGTGCCGCTGCCTTTAGCTTGTTAATCCTTCCCTCATTAAAAGCCTTTTGCCTCCTATCCTACAGAGCTGATGCCAGCAAGTCTCCAGTATCAACAAAACTCATCCTCTTTCCTTGCCATCAACCATTGAAAGAGGGAGAGGATGAAGAAGCCCCTTCCAGAGGGACGCAATGGGGGTGAGAGGGGGTGCCAGCTGGCCAGCTGTGTGGAATGCAACCCATTCGGGTGCCCTCAAAATCCCTGCCTCCACTCTGTTATGCCACCTTCCCCTCCCCAGTAAAACCCTCGATTCAGCTGCCACTCTATGCATAACAAATCTAATGTGCCATTTGTCCTATTCCATTACATTTACATTTAGAATAGATTTACAAGGCCAAAGACATGATAGATCCTCTAAAATTCACCACTGTTTCTTATCCAAAACATTCTCAGTAAGTCTGCAAGCCATTCCTTATCATTCCCACTGTTCCTTTCAGGCCTCTCTCCTTAACTGGGGAGACTGGGGAGAACATACAACAGCCCCATTCACATGAAGTGAAGGCAGAAGGGCAGAGGTAGGATTATTCTTTGCATGCTGGTGCTGGTGCCCATTGGTTGCAGTCGGTCCAAACCACAATTAAAGGCTGTTTTCTGGATTTTGTTGGATGGTAGAATACCTTTGGAATGTAAGATTTTATTTATATATGTGTGTATGTGTATACACACATACACACACACACACACACACACACGGGCCCTGGTGGCACAGTGAGTTAAACAGCTGAGCTGCTGAACTTGCTGACCGAAAGGTTGGTACAGTAGAGTCTCACTAATCCAAGCTAAACGGGCCAGCAGAAGCTTGGATAAGCGAATATCTTGGATAATAAGGAGGGATTAAGGAAAAGCCTATTAAACATCAAATTAGGTTATGATTTTACAAATTAAGCACCAAAACATCATGTTATACAACAAATTGGACAGAAAAAGTAGTTCAATACGCAGTAATGTTATGTTGTAATTACTGTATTTACGAATTTAGCACCAAAATATCACAATATATTGAAAACATTGACTACAAAAATGGCTTGGATAATCCAGAGGCTTGGATAAGCGAGGCTTGGATAAGTGAGACTTTACTGTAGTTTGAAATCGGGGAGTGGAGTGAGCTTTCGCTCCTAGCCCAAGCTTCTGCCAACCTAGCAGTTCAAAAACATGCAAATGTGAGTAGATCAATAGGTATCACTCTGGCGGGAAGGTAACGGCATTCCATGCAGTCATGCTGGCCACATGACCTTGGAGGCGTCTATGGACAACGCCAGCTCTTCAGCTTAGAAATGGAGATGAGCACCAACCCCCAGAATCGGACACGACTAGACTTAATGTCAGGCGAAAACCTTTACCTCATATATATATTTTCAGTATTTTTCCCTATGAAAATAATTATATTTGTAGATAGATTATTTATCCCATCCCTGCTTGAGAAGAGAGCAGACTGTGGAGGGATAATTTGCTGGGAAGGTCAAGGGCAAGGGATGTGAAACATTCATTCATTCCAGGGTTGTTGTATGTTTTCCGGGCTGTATGCAAGGAAACTAAGCATGAGTTTCCTTGCATACTGGTGAGGACTTCCCACAGATATATATAAACATTCCTTGCTTAGTTTCTCCATACCTCACAACCTCTGAGGATGCCTGCCATAGATGTGGGCGAAACGTCAGGAGAGAAGACTTCTAGAACATGGCCATACAGCCCGGAAAACATACAACAACCAGCCATGAAAGCCTTCGACAACACATTCATTCATTCCATTCATATGTCACCATTCTCCTGAAGTAAGACCCAATATGGCTCACAAAGGTAAAACAAGTTCACCGAAACACCTGGCAATAAAAACATTTTTAAAAAACTTAAATCATCACATTAAAACATTAATTTCTAAATATATATATTATATAAAAATATTTTTCAAAACAACAAATTATGCTGGTGAAAGGAGAGCAGGAAAAGGGCCAGCCTAGCCTCCCGTGTTAGGGAATTGCACAAGGTAGGAGCAGCCACTGAGAAGGTTCTTTCCGGTGCCCTTAACAGAAGGGCCTGTAATGGTGGGAAAATTGAGAGAAAGCCCTCCTCTGACAATCTTAATATTCTGGCAGGTATTGATAAGGAGATACAGTCTTCCAGGCAGGCTAAACATAAGATACAGGGCTATATATATAGGTGATGAGCATCATTTTGAATTAAGCCCAGAAACAAACTGGCAGTTGGTGAAGCCGTTTTAACAAGGGAGATGCAAGACTTCATCAAAATTCTGGCCACCACATTTTTAATCTTCTGAAGTTTCCCAACAATTTCAAAAGACAGTCCTGTGCTCAGTAGATGAAAGGCAAGTAGTCTTAACTGTGCAAATGTGTTCTTGGCCAACACTGACACCTGGGCATCCGGTCAGAGTTGAATTCAGAAGTACATTCAATGACCCAAACTGTGACTCTAAGACAGGGGTCCCCAAACTTTTTACACAGGGGGCCAATTCACGATCCTTCAGACCGTTGGAGGGCCGGACTATAGTTGGCCACCAAGCATAATAATAATAATAATAATAATAATAATAATAATAATAATAATAACAGCAACAACAATAATAATAAAAAAAGAGGGTTGGAAGAGGCCCTTTGGGCTATTGAGTCCAATCCCCTTCTGCCTTTGTGCACTGAAAGCACAAGCAAAGCACCCCTGACAGATGGCCACCCAGCCTCAATGTTAATAATAATAATAATAATGATAATGATAATACAGGGTTTTGGAACACAATACTCCTGACCTCACAATCGTGTTAAAAAACAAAGTATGAATTGTCAATGTTGCAATCCCTGGTGACAGCAGGATTGAGGAGAAACAACTGGAAAAGCTGACACAATATGAGGATTTAAAGATCGAATTACAAAGACTCTGGCACAAGCCAGTCAAGGTGGTCCCAGTGATGATTGGCACACTGGGTGCAGTGCCTAAGGACCTTGGCCTGCACTTAAACACAATCGGTGCTAACAAAATTACCATCTGCCAGCTGCAGAAGGCCACCTTACTGGGACCTGCACGTATTATTAGCTGATACATCACACAGTCCTAGGCACTTGGGAAGTGTCTGCCGTGTGATCCAGTACAACAGCCAGCAGAGTGTCTGCTGTGGACTCATCTTGTTGTGTTTCTAATAATAATAATAATAATAATAATAATAATAATAATAATAATAATAATAATAATAATAATAATGGTTGTAAGAGAAGAAGAGACCCCTTGGGTCATTTAGCCCAACCCCCTTCTGCCCTTGTGCCGTGGGGGCCGGATAAATGGCTTTGATGGGCCGCATCCGGTCCCCGGGCCTTAGTTTGGGGACCCCTGCTCTAAGACTTCAAGGGGAATGTAACCTGCTCCAGATCCAGGTGACTGTATCCCGAACTGCTGAGCTAGTTTTGCCTACTCCTTGGAAATACACCCTACAGTATCTTGTATTTGCTGACAATTTCCTACTTGGATATTAATTAGGGCTGACTCTGCTTAACTTCCAAGATCATCTAGGATCTGTGTCCTTATGCCTATGGTTTTCAAACTTTGGTCCTCCAGCTGTTTTGGACTTCAGCCCCAAGAAGCCCCAGACAGCTTAAATGATAGTCAGGACATTACGAGCCCTTCCAGACAGGCCCTATATCTCAGGATCTGATCCCAAGTTTTCTGCTTTAAACTGAATTATATGAGTCCCCACTGCCAAATAATCTGGGATAAACAGAAAACTTGGGATCAGATCCTGGAATATAGGGCCTGTCTGGAAGGGCCCTACCTGAAGTTGGGGACTTGTACTTTTTTCTGAATTCTGTATTGTAATGATAGATAATAGTTCAAGCTTGTTAGCTTCCTTTCATACTTTTTCCTGGGGATGTTGGAATGCTGCAGAATTTGCATTTGTTGACTCTGTGATAGGGCAGGAGAGTGGGGTTTGGATTTTAAAAGCATTATTGTTACCAGAAGACAGAATTTCTGAACCAATAAATCAGATGATGGCAGTGGTAGGGCTAGCATACCTGGGGTGTGTGAAGAAACTTCATTTCCTGTGAGACTGGTGTTCAATCACCCTCTGTCATACTTCAGTGATCAGAGGTGGACATGAGAGGAGTTCATTAAGGGGAAGAAAAATAATATATTAGGCCCTCCCCAGTGTATGCACTATTCACAACCCATGTATGGACACTGGGGAAAATGCTCACTTCCCACTCAAAGAAGCTTCATAATTTATTTAACATTAAAGAGGTCGGACTCCTCATTCGAGGAACATTTTCCACTGAGAAAATACACACATCCATCTTTTCCCACCGTCACCGCCATGCTAACTTCCTACTTTCTGGCTTATCTAAAGCCAGACTTGATGTGGTGAAGTAGATCTGTAATTTCGTCTCATTCTTCAAGTGTTAGTAACAGCTTTGTAGGGCCAGAGCTTGATCAGAACTTCAGTACTGGATAGAAGAGTTTAATGCCTTCTTCTGATACTGTTATTTTGATTAAAACAGTCCTCATCCCAACTTTCTCTTCTGTTGGACAAACAGTCAGATACAAGACACTTGTACAATATCTATATTCGTTCTCCCATGGGACAACAGTACTACATACATCAAAATTGTTTCCAGTGTGTAGGATATATTTTAAGGGATTAAATACACTTGTAAATAATAACCAACTGGAGACGAGCATGGCTTCATATAATGCTTTTAATTTTCTTAACTGTTGTGATAAGATCATTTTTCAAGGAAGAAAGTTCATAACTGTAAAAACAAATACAGTAGAGTCTCACTTATCCAACATAAACGGGCCAGCAGAAAGTTGGATAAGCAAAGAAATTCATTTTGTTAATTTTGGCCCAGCTGTTGAGATCATTTTGAAGTCTGATCCTGTCTTCTGGAATATTAGCTACCAACACCAACACCACAAAAATTGGTGTTGTCTGCAAACTTGATAAGATTCCATCTAAACCTTCATCCAAGTCATTAATAAAGATGTTGAACAGCACTGGGCCCAGGACAGAACACTGCTACTTGAAGTGGCATTTTTGTTTTTTGGTTTTTTATAATAATCTTTATTGAATGTTTTTTAATTAAAAGTCATACATTAAAATTGATCAAGAATAAATAGAAAAAGAGAAGAAGAAAAAGAAAAACAAACAAAAAAGAAAAAAGAGATGAGAGAAAAAGAAAAAAGAGAGAATACACACACACACACACACAGTATATATATAGAATACATATATACAGTAGAGTCTCACTTATCCAAGCTAAACAGGCCGGCAGAAGCTTGGAGAAGCGAATAACTTGGATAATAAGGAGGGATTAAGGAAAAGCCTATTAAACATCAAATTAGGTTATGATTTTACAAATTAAGCACCAAAACATCATGTTATACAACAAATTTGACAGAAAAAAGTAATTCAATAAGCAGTAATGTTATGTTGTAATTACTGTATTTACAAATTTAGCACCAAAATATCACGATAACATTGACTACAAAAATGGCTTGGATAATCCAGAGGCTTAGATAAGTGAGGCTTAGATAAGTGAGACTCTACTATATATATAAATAGGGTATTCTTGGCTCCCAGGTATCTTCCTTGTGGTTTCTTCCTTTTCCTTCTTTCTTTCCTCCTCTTAAATTCTTCTCCCTCTCTTCTTTCGTATTCTGTTTGAATGGATATTTTGTTTCTCTTCATACCAGTCTTTTTTTTGTTTTGTTTTAAATATTCCGTAATTTGATTCCAATCTGTCTCTTTCATCGGGTTCCTCTTGCTTTTTGAGATCAAGAAAGTAAGTCTGTCCATATTTCTTATATCCAGAAATTTTGTCAGCCAGTCACCCTTCTCTGGTATTTCTTTCTTTTTCCATAATCTTACATAGCACATAAATAAATAATAAATTTAGCACCAAAATATCATGATGTTTTGAAAACATTGACTACAAAAATATGTTGGATAATCCAGAACGTTGGATAAGTGAGACTCTACTGTAGTTTTAAGTCCAGACTTGAAGTGGCATTTTTGGAAGGAGGTTGTCAGCGAATTGATGGGTGACGGAGTGAGTGCATGAGAGTGCATGGGTGACTGAATGAGTGATTGGGTGGGTGGTTCTCTTTTAAGTACAAAAATGAAACAATTTCATTTATCACATTAGGTGTGAATCCAATATTTTCTTGTATCAACGTAAAGGTTTGTGGTTGTATATAAAATGTTTCCTCTTTCCCCCCTAAAACTACTACATTATACAAAACATTCAGGCGACATAAGTAGACTCAAAGAAGGAAGATCGTTGTGGGTTCACAATAGGGAAAAATATCTTCTGAAAAGAATGAAAAAAGTTGGTGAAAAGGTTGCTTATTTAAGACAAATTCAAACATTGGTCTTGGGACCCAGTCATATTAAGACTGACTTAGCTCACAGGTTGTTCTTGTTTTCCTTCCGCTCTTTAATAATTTCTTTCGTAATGCTCATTAGCCATTCAATGACCTCTTGTATTTTGTATCACCTTTGCACTACACTGAAGCCTCTATTATTAGGGGTTTCAGTAATTCCTTCCCACCCGTCCACAGTGCTCTGGAGAGGTTTGACATGTCTGGCTTTTCTTTTCAACTTCTGTTTTTTTAAACCAATTCCAAAGTTCTATTTGTTGATAATGGAATGTTACTGTTTTGGAAATGCTGGTGGTTTTTCATTTACATATCAATTAAATGTAATAGCATGTGAGTCCAGTTGATTCAAAAATATTTATAGTTCATTTTTTTATTTATGATTTTGACATATACATAAAAAAAGACATTTACATAGAAAAATGAAAGGAAAGAAAGGGTAAAAAAAGGACAAAAAAAAGAAGAAAAAGAAGTATGTGAATGTAGAGTAATAGAACAGAAAACAAAATCGAAGATCAAAGCGTACCCCCATGGCCACTTCCAGCTCCTCTGGACTGCTTTACTAAACATCCTTGCAACATCGAATATGTTCGGCAGGTCAACGTATATAACCTAGAGTCTAAAAGCTCTTATAAGCGATAATCACAAAAGTTCCATACTGCTTCTTAGCAAATATTGTCTCAGTTTGTTCCAGTCGGTCCAATGTCTTGGCGAGATGCTTTGCGATACTTTTTGTGTTAATAAATCCATATTTTTTATATCAATAAGCTTCTTCATCCATGTTTCAAATGTGGGAGTCTCTTGTGTTTTCCATAGTTTGGCAATACATATCCTAGCTGCAGTTATCATATATGTAAATAATTTTTCCGTATTAAAGTCCATCTGAAAATCAACCATGCCCAACAGAAAATATTCTGGTTTTATGTTGAATTTGATTTGCAATATTTTCTCCATTTCTTTTTTTATTTCTTGCCAGAACTTTTTTATTCTTTTACAACCCCACCACTTGTGCATAAAATCACCATTGTGTTTCTGGCATTTCCAACATTTCCCATCTCCTTTGTCTTTATTGAACTTGGCAAGCCTTGCCGGGGTAAGGTACCATCTGTAAAAAACCTTAAACCAATTTTCCCTTAATTCTATTGCATATATAAGCTTTTGGTTCTTTTTCCATATATTTTCCCATTCTGATAGCATGATCGTATGACCTATTTCTCTTGCCCATTTGGTCATAACCGTTTTAACCTGGACTTCTTCTGTATCCCAGGCCAACAATTGTTTGTATATTATTTTTATTGTTTTTGTTTCTACTTTTAATATTCTGTCCCAACTTGTTTCCTTTAGTTCAAAGCCTATTTTGCTATCCTCTTGGAAGATTCCCCTTATTTGCCAATAATTGAGCCATGTCATTTTGGGATCCATTCTTTTTATCTCATCATATGATTTGAGATTGACCTCTTGATTTCCCACTCTTAGCAGTTGTCTATAGGTCAGCCATGTTTCTCTGAGTAGTTCTCTCATATGCTCCGCTTCGGAAGGTGAGCACCACATGGGTATCTTTTTATAAAATCTTTTTTTATATTTCTCCCAGGTTCCTATAAGTGCAGCTCTCAGAAAATGGTTTCTGAAATTTCTCTCTTTGCTAGATTTCTCTCTACGCAAATAGCTGTGCCATCCTTTCCTTAGGTCCTGACCTTCTAGGGCTAGTGTTTTCCTTTTAGTTAAAGTGGACCAGTCCTTAACCCAACTCAGGGCTGCAGCATCATAGTAGAGCTGAAGGTCAGGCAGTCCCATCCCACCTCTCTTTATATCGTCCTTTAGGTATTTAAATCCTATTCTTGCTTTTTTTCCTTCCCATATAAATTTCTGTATGCCCTTGTGCCACTCTGCTATAGTTTTATAGTTATAGTTCACACTGGGTCTGATCTCTACTATTATTAAACCATGTGCTTCTCTCCCCCCCCCTCTCTCTTTACACAATTATGTGACCAACCATTCTAGATCAAAGTTATAAATAATAATAATAATAACAACAACAATAACTTAATTTTTCTATCCCGCCTCCATCTCCCCATGGGGACCCGGGGCGGCTTACACAGGGCCAAGCCCGAAGACAGATAAGAAGCAAATAAAATACATGTAGACACAACATCTTAAACTGGATAAAAACAGAATAAAAACAGATAATACAATATAATAACAGTAAAAACCAGTGAAAACATAGGATAATGGGACAAAGTTGTTTAAGCTGCTGAGAAATTTTATTTCTGTGTTACGATTGGAACACATATTTGTTTAGTCTATTTGGAGAAACTGAAGTCATTCATGGCTACAACACTTTCTCTTTTGCAGAGAGCAGGTTAGCAGCAAGATTATTAAATTATTGGAATGGGGTGCGGAATATACTCATTCCTACTTTCAAGTTAAACACTCACTATCCACTAATAAGTTGACTTTTTTTTAAGTAGAACAATGTTTGAAGGTTGGTGGGCTATGTTGTTATCTTGTATGTTTTATATTATGTTGTAAATATATTTTAAAGTGCTTTCAACCATGGACTTTATCACATAAGGGAGGCAAACCAACACTGCAGCAAGATGGTCTGCCTGCCCTCCATGATTAACCAATTCTTTGCTATTGATGGGCAAAACTGCTCTGAGTCCCCTTTGGGGTTGAGATAGAGTGGGGTAAAAATACAGTAAATAAACAAATAAAACCAGCAATAGCTACCAATCCGGAAACCTTTCCATTACTTATGACCAATAGGACTTTTCCACTTCTGCACTAGCAGAGAGCAGGATTTTTTCCTCTTCCAGTCCTCCCACTCACTATTCCCAAGCGGTTTATTTTTTTTATTTCTGCAGTAATATTTGAAATTCTTTTGAAATGGGAAGGATGACTACTAGAGCACAAATGGCAGAAAACCCAACTTTTATGCGACAAGACATGATATAGAGGATATATCAGTTCCTAGAAATGGCAATATGTGCAGCAAATAAAGTTTTCTTCTCTGCACATATTGCATCTGCGTATTCATGTCAAGCTGAGCTGTTCAGAGTGGTGAGAGGTTTAACCCAGGTGTGCTCCCCTCTGAAGACATTGCTAGAACCTTCAATATCTCACTGTAGTGTCTTTAATAACAATTTCACAGATAAAATATCTCACATAAGAATCAACTTAGACACTGTCATTGGAGTAGAAGTCAATAACGAGGGCTCCAACAACTCTTGAGAGTGGGATTACACTGTATCTGTTTCAATTGGTGAGTATTGTTGATGTGGAAGTCTGCTGGGCCAGGAGGATAACTTGCTTTCTTGATCCCTGTCCCTCTTGGCCGGATGTCCAGGGAGGAAATGCAATTAGATTTTAAACACAACAAATTATTAATGCATCTCTCAGGGAAGGGAGTTTTCCATGCTGTTCAAAAGAAGCAGTAATAGAAAAGGCCCACCCTATTTCTGACTAGCAACTCTGGAAGAAGCACACTTCCTGGGGGACAGGGGTTCTTTGCACCAAGCACATGTCCAAAGCTTCTGTACAGTTGGCAAACTCTCTGCTTTGACCCTGGGCTTGAGACCCTTGATCACTGAGGCTGGCTCCATTGCTAGCCTGTTTTATAGTCCTGGCTAGTTTGGGGGGTGGGGGTAAATATGGGATTCTGTGGATAGGGGATTATGGAGAAGACGCCTTCACAGAAATGCAACAGGCTGAATCATCATGAACCTAGCTCAAAGTACACTTTCTATACTTCTGGATTTGTAAAATTGAAAGGTAAGCTGAACCTTTATATTGGAGCGAGATCTACAACTGAATGATAATTTATGAGTTAGAGGCCTAACTTTCACAGCCTTGAATGTTCAGTTATTCTTCTCACCTTTGTGTTCCAGAGAGGAAGTGATTCTGGACTATCATATCCCAAGATAGAATATGTGTGGGGAGGGGAAGGCTGCTCAGAGCTTGCATCCGCAGTAGAGGCAGGCCGGGCTGTGGCGCAGGCTGTTGAGCAGCCTGCTGCAATAAATCACTCTGAACATGAGGTCATGAGTTTGAGACCAGCCCATGGTGGGGTGAGCACCCGTCAATTAAAAATAAAATATAGCCCCTGCTCGTTGCTGACCTAGCAACCCGAAAGATAGTTGCATCTATCAAGTAGGAAATAAGGTACCACTTATAAAAGTGGGGAGGCAAGTTTAACTAATTTACAACGTTGGAATGAGGAAGTGAGAAAGTGCCATCAGACTGGATGATGAAGCAGCTGTTCCCCCCTGTGGCCAGAATCGAACATCCCCTCAGGAGAAGGTTAAACTGCCTCTGCGTCTGTCTGTCTGTCTGTCTCTGTCTCGGTTCGATGTGTTTATGGGCATTGAATGTTTGCCCTATATGTATATAATGTGTGATCCGCCCTGAGTCCCCTTTGGGGTGAGAAGGGCAGAATATAAATACTGTAAATAAATAAATAAAAAAATAAACAAACAAACAGAGGCTCCTCCATGATTTAGAGAACAATGGCTGATGTAATTTTGACATTTGGCAATTGAAACTTATTCTCTAGTATGTATAGGCAGTTCCCAAATCATGAACAAGATAGGTTCTGTAGATTTGTTCTTAAGTTGAATTTGTTTATAAGTCGGAACAGATACATTTTAAGTGTAACTCCAGTCTATTATATAACACATACACACACACCCAAAAAGCTTTGGATAGCATAGGGAAGGGTTGACACCTCTGTGGTGTTTGTTTTTCTGTCTGTGCCTCTGTTGACAAGATTTCACCTCACTTTCTGTCCCTGTGATAATTAGACTTTGAAAAATTTGGTTTTTTGTGGAAACAATGATTGGTGAGAAAGCTTCAGTGGAGACACTTTTTCCCATGATCATTCTTCCAGGAGTGAATCTTCCTTCCAAGTGGGTAGATTTCTCTCTCGCGCCCTATTGTCTCACTCTAATTTTTAGCTATGAGTTGTTTATAAATCAGATGTTTGTAACTTGGGGACTGCCTGTACTAGGAGACATTGGCATTGCTTTAATGTATTGTAAAACATTTTGTACTGAACAATACTGTACGGTAAAATATTGTGACTTCTGCAGGCCCCTTTGGCACAAAGTTGTATTACTTCAGCATAGATTAGCGCCCTTAGAAATCCGTCCACTGGGCAGTGTGTCGATTATAGAAAGGTTTCTTGCCTTTCATCTTCCTGACACTGTCCTCAGGGTCATAACTTCTTCCCATAGTCTTTTAGAAAAAAAAAAACATTTCAACTCCTCTGAGTGTTTGGTTAGCAGGATGAGCAAGCACTGCCTGTCTTCTATACATGGTACTACATCTCTGTATGGTTCTCAGCAGCTTCTCATGCTTGTTATTTCTAATCTCTGCCTGGGTCATTAGTGACTCCTCTAATTTATTTATTCAATTTCTTTAATTTTATCACTGATAACACTTCATGATTTACAGTCCTTTTCTAAATGCAGATATTACAGAGCTTATCCCTAGTTTTTCAAAAGACAATTATCATGTCCCCATGATGGGAATTGGTGTCAAAAATCTAAGGAAGTCATCTATGACCAGACAAATGTAAATGGATTCAAGCAGCTGCTGACACTGCTATTCTGTAAACATTGCCCAGTCTGCCTTGCTATATGTATTGGCACCAAAAAGGACTTTATGTCCTAATCCAACATGAAACAGTTTTATTAGGGGAAACTAAATTATTTGGGATGAAATCACTTCCTGTCTCCAGACTCTAGAAACGTTATTACAACTCAAACTTAGGAAGTGATGGCAACATTTTGCTTCTGCTGTAAAAACCATGGCTTTCTTTATATATTTATTTAGTGTATATGCCATCTTTCTATCAGTATGGGAACCATGGTAGATATAGATAAAATACGTCAACTGGTAGTACAAAGCTTAAAACAATTAAAGCATGCATTACATGAAAAGCATTGATTTAAAAAGAGTTTTTAAAGGGCGGTAACATATATATGGGGCCCCTGGTGGCACAGTGTGTTAAAGCGCTGAGCTGCTGAACTTGCGGACCGAAAGGTGCCAGATTCAACTCCCAGGAGTGGAATGAGTGCCCGCTGTTAGCCCCAGCTCCTGCCAACCTAGCAGTTCGAAAACATGCAAATGTGAGTAGATCAATAGGTACCGCTTCGGCGGGAAGGTAACAGCGCTCCATGCAATCATGCCGGCCACATGACCGGACAACGCCGGCTCTTTGGCTTAGAAATGGAGATGAGCCCCAACCCCCAGAGTCGGTCACGACTGGACTTAACGTCAGGGGAAAACCTTTACCTTTAACACATATATATATATATAATATGCACACCCACACACCATATAACCAAACAGTAAGATCTTCTGCAACATATAACACAGAAAGGCCTGTGGAAATTGCCAAGCAGTGGAAACAGAGGGGGTTGCGGAGTTTCTCGTGATAAGAAAGCCAATAGTCTATGTCAGTGGAAAGTGGGAAAAGAGTCATTCCAAAAAGGATGGAACAAAACAACCCTTACGCAAACAGTATTCAAACTTAAAGCACAAATCATGGGGTACCATATTCACAGTGCTTTCAGGAAAAGCACCTAACAAAGGCATCAATAATACCGGTAGAGCAAACCTAGGAGCTAGGGTTCAGCCTGTCTTGAATTGTGTCAGACACCCTCTTTCAGACACATTATTTTTGTGCTATTTGTCCTTTACTTATAAAGAGAAGTCTGTTTGCTTAGACACGTAATATGTTGTAACCTCCTGTGATTTCAAGTTAAGCTAAACATTTGCAAAACATTGACTCATACTCCAAAGCTTCTCAACTTTCTCTCCTGATAAAACAACTACTAGAACACAAAAATAAAGTACATATTAAAAAGGTAACATAGTGTGAGAAAAGTGCCTGCTCCTTTTTGATGTGTTTTTGATGAGCATGTCACCTTGTCGTGGTGAAGGGAGGTGTGTTCTAGTGAACCTGTGAGCGAAGCTGTCAGCTGTTGTCAAAGGCTTTCATGGCCAGGATCACAGGGTTGTTGTATGTTTTCCGGGCTGTATGGCCATGTTCCAGAAGTATTCTCTCCTGACATTTCGCCCACATCTATGGCAGGCATCCTCAGAAGTTGTGAAGCTGTCAGGAATCATGTACTGCCAGCAGGGTCTCCGTGGTGGCAAAATCACAGGGGAGGAACCTGACCAAGCACTATCTGAAGACCTCAACAGTGGAACAGGAAAATTATAACATGGTACATGCTACAAAAACTGTGATGACGGACAAAGGCTGCAACAGATGAAAGGCCACCAGTTGTTGTGTTAATCATACCAGTGGATCAAAATATCTTTCTGTGAAGACCGTGTGTTGGTCGCACCGATCTCCACACATGAAATAAATGTATGCCCTGGCATACCAACAAACATCCCATGGCAATCGGTGAGTGGTGATGGGGGCAGGACTGTTAAATCTGGAAGCCCCTAGCTACTGTCACGTGGGTGGTGGATATTGATTCAGTCATTCTAACTCAAGGACCGAGGCAGTTGAGCAGTTCGGCAGAGCAGTCCTATTTACATGCTCTAAACATTGGATTGCCCTGTTTATCCAGCAACTAACTAACATTGTCTATTCTTTTTCTACTTATTCTGATCCCAACAACAGCACATAGATCTGCCTGATTGGTGATGTTTTTTAAAACATACTTATTTATGAAAATCCACAATATTGACAACCATTGCAGTTCAACTAATGGATTTAAAGAATTTGCCATGGATATATTCTCTTGGTCCCACCACTGTTTCAAGTACGCTTGGTGGGGATGAGAGAGGGGGTCTTGGTGGTGGCTCCCTGGCTCTGGAATACCCTCCCTAAAGAAATTAGATTAGCCCCCACTGTTCAAGCCTTTCAGGCAACTTTAAAAACATGGCTCTTCAGATAGGCCTTTGACCCTGTGTAATCTATGGTCAGCTTGAGGATCCACCGATTGCATCACTTCGCACTTTGATTTGTCACTGCAGACAGACAGCTTTATTTGCAGGTTCTACTGAGTTTTAGGAATTTTTATAATTCTTACAATTTTATCAGTTGGGATTTTATGTGCATTGTAGTTTTTATACTTAGTTCACTGTGTATATGCCTATGTACTGTTGTTTATATATGGAACTTGGAGTGCTTCTGTGAGCCACCCTGAGTCCCTTCAGGGAGATGGTGGCGGCAGGCCTGTAGCAAGGGGGTGGTTTTAGGGGTTCAACCCCCCCCCCCCCCAAATTTTTCAGGTTAAAAAAAACCTGGTTTACTCATGAATTTTAACTGGTTAACCAAATCCCCATGCTAAGTCTATGAGACACAAAACATTAAGAGTCCCTCCAGGCACTATCTCAAGCAGATATTGACAGGTTTGTAGCAGGGAGGGGTGTGTGCTAGGGGTTAACCCCCCCCCCCCCCCGAAATTTTCAAAACCCCACCCGAAATTTTTTTCTGGCTACGGCCCTGGGTGGCGGGGTATAATTAAAGATTTATTATTATTATATTCAATGTTATTACTGGTATTAACTATGGAGATGTCAAAGTTCCTAGTATATTATTTCTTCTGACCTTTTCAAGTGTATCTAATTGGCAAGTTACTGGTCAACCCCTACTTATTTTTCTATTCTCAATCAGAAGTAGCATATTCTAAAAATTTATAGCATCAGTGTCCAATATATGGAAAAACCATAGTCCATTTTCAAGGCAAGTATAAGCAGAAATTTGAGTTTCTGTTTCTGGTTCCCCACCAGACTTTGTGGCCATGAGCTGCTTTTTTTTTTTCATGTCAGGAGCAACCAGAGCTGCTTCTGGAGTGTGAGAATTGGCCGTCTGCAAGGACATTGCCCAGGGGATGCCCAAATGTTTTGATGTTTACCATCCTTGTGGGAGGCTACTCTCATGTCCCTGCATGGAGCTGGAGCTGATAGAGGGAGCTCATCCGCGCTCTCCCCGGGTGGTATTCGAACTTGGCAGCTTTCAGGTCAGCAACCCAACCTTCAAGTCACAAGGCTTTTATCCCATGAGCTGCTGCTAGAGACCCACAACTTCTCCCTGTCTTTACCTATTTATTACAGGCAACTCCTCTGCCACCTAAACATAATTATTACCTTTTCCACTAAGGGCTTACATCGCCTATATGTTTCCTACCCATCTGTGTGCTGTATATATTGAAGGTATGATGCATTTGGAAAGGTGGGTTTGACTGCTGTTTTTAAAAGAGAAAGAAAGGCAACAGGTTTTTATCCCACAGACTTTGTCCTGTTCTTGTTCAACTGTTGCTTGGCCTCAAATTCAACTCAGCCACAGGGCAAACAGGGCAGAACTCTTTCTTCCTTCTCCCCATTAGTCAAATTAAGCTTACACAATTATTCTTAAGCAACAGGATACAAATATTTAACAAGTTTTTAGAAACATTGACTTCACCTTTAATCTTTACTGCAAGAAGCTTTCATGGTTTCATGTGACTCTCACTGGAAGTGATAAAGCACAGGCCATAAAGCAAAGCTGTATCACTCGGCGCAAGGGGTATAAATAACATCTATTACCCAAATTCAGTGTGCCTGCTAAACTCAAGGAGTTTCTACATAGACTTGTGATTCTTAAAAAGTCAATATTCATTATCATTTCCTTTTGTGTGTTATGAGCCCCGCTCTCAGTGTCTGGCTGCAACTAAATCTGCAGATTTCTCTACTTCGGTAGGGCAGGCACCGTGATGAAATTCATGACACAATATTAATGGAGCCTCCGGTGGCCTAGGGGATAAAAGCCTTGTGACTTGAAGGTTGGGTTGCTGACCTGAAGGCTGCCAGGTTAGAATCCCACCCGGGGAGAGCGCGGATGAGCTCCCTCTATCAGCTCCAGCTCCATGCGGGGACATGAGAGAAGCCTCCCACAAGGATGGTAAAACATCAAAACATCCAGGCGTCCCCTGGGCAACGTCCTTGCAGACAGCCAATTCTCTCACTCCAGAAGCAACTCCGGTTGCTCCTGAAACGAAAAAAAATGGAATTGTTTGTTATTATTGTAGTTCAATCACTAGTAGTTGTATATAGCTGTGTCAGGAAGACACACAAATGCAGCTAAATGAGTGACAAGCTCAGATTATTCAGGTATACAGTAAAAGTTGGGCAAAGAATAAGGAATCCATTCATTGTGCTACACAAAAATCACCCTGATTGACCTGCATTGAGTAAAGAAGATTCTGATGGTCACATTCAACTGTAACTTGCTTCTAACATAGATAATATTGTTCCTGCCTCTTGTGGCAAGAGCTTAAAAACGGGGTTGCATGCCATTGGGATGGCACTGGAAGCAGCATTGATAAAGTCATACTACAGCAAAAAGTGTGCAACAGTGTTGGTGAGCTATTTATTTATCATGTCAGAAGCAAACTGGGAGTACAATTGTAATGTATTTAAAAACACAAAGTTGAAAACTTGGCATTATACTAAATGTCCTTTGACAGTAGCTATGAAGGGGGTGATATCTCCCCAGCAATCTTCCATAGTCTGGATCCCACAGGAAACTAAACTGACTGGGTTTGCAACCAATTTTGTTCTTTCGTCTATTTCCAATTAGCTTAGATTCCCAGCAATGGCCAGGTTAGGGATTTTGTAAGGATAAGGTAAAGGTAAAGGTAAAGGTTTCCCCTGACATTAAGTCCAGTTGTGTCTGACTCTGGGGGTTGGTGCTCATCTCCATTTCTAAGCCAAAGAGCCGGCATTGTCCGTAGACACCTCCAAGGTCATGTGGCCAGCATGACTGCATGGAACGCCGTTACCTTCCCGCCGGAAGGTACCTATTGATCTACTCATATTGGCATGTTTTCGAACTGCTAGGTTGGCAGAAGCTGGAGCTTAACAGCGGACACTCACTCCGCTCTCCGGATTTGAACCTGGGACCTTTCGGTCTGCATGTTCAGCAGCTCAGCGCTTTAACACATTGTTGGGTTTTATCTTTTATGAATGGACCTATTCAAACAGGCATCCTCAGAAGCCCTGGGAGCTGGAGAACTGGAGAACCAAACAGCTAGAGGGCTGCCTTGTGGGGGATAGAAGGCCTATTAAAATGGTCCACCCTCAAAGGCTAATGGATTCTTTGACATCCCAAGAGGCCTTAGAGCAGGCATGGGCAGAGGCTGGATGGCCATCTGTCGGGGGTGCTTTGAATGAGATTTTCCTGCTTCTTGCAGGGGGTTGGACTGGATGGCCTGTGAGGTCTCTTCCAACTCTACAATTCTGATTCTATTATTCCAGGTGCATGGACTTCAACTCTGTTACCGGCTGTTAGGAATTGTGGGAGTTGGAGTCCAAAACACCTGGAAGGCCAAAGTTTGCCTATGCCTACCTTAGAGGTTCTATGGCTGGCATCACCGACGATCCTGTTGAATCCCTGGCCAATAGATTAAAAATCTAACCAGGGTTATTGACGTGATCTGACCCATTACAAAACAGGCTTCCTGGTATACAGAAACCCTCAGTGAAATGAAATGGGAAGGATGATGACTAGAGTGCAGATGGTGGAAAACTCAACTTTTATGCGATAAGACACAATACAGATGATATTTCGTTCCTATAGGTGCAGCAAAGAAAGCTTTCTTTTCTGCAGGTATCATGCTCGTGGAGTCACATCAAGCTAAGCAAAGTTGTGAGAGATTTAACTCAGGTACCCTCCCCTCTGAAGCCATTATTAAAACCTTCAGTAGCTCACTGTGATGTCTTTAATAACATTTCTCAGATAACATTGGAACAGCAACTCTGTGAATGGGATTACAGTGTATCAGTTTCAATTGATGAGTAATGTTGATGTGGACAAGCTGCTGGGGTAAGTAAGGAAGAAACCTGCTTTCTTGATTCCTGCCCCTCTTCATTGGTTGTCCAGGGACGAGATGCAATTTGATTTCAAATGCGAATTATTAATGCATATCTCAGGGAAAAACTGTGTTCGTAGCTTGGGGGTGCTCCTGGGTCCATCTCTCCAAATGTCAGTCTGGGTAGATGCAACTGTTAAAAGTGCTTACTACCAGCTTTGGCTGATATGCCAGTTGTGCCCCTTCCTAGATTCGGTGGACCTAAAGTTACTAGTGCATGTGTAACCTCAAGATTGGATTTCTGCAACAAGCTTTACTTTGGGTTACCTTTGTACCAAGTTCAGAAACTCAAATGAGTTCAAAACAGACTAACTGACTAGTTACAGCAACATCTAGGACACATCTATTACACCTGTATTAAAACTACTCTACTGGTTGCCAATTAGTTTCCAGGCAAAGTACAAAGTGTTGGTTTTCACCTTTAAAGCCCTTCATGATTTGGATACAGGTTACCTATAGGATTGCCTCAAACACTTTGGTCCTCTAGGAGTCATCTACTTCAGCCAGCGGGAACCCAACTGGCAACCATCACATGGAGGATGCTTTCATCAGCCGCCCCAAAACTGTGGAATGACCTGCCATAATTTAAGAGACAGTTGAAAACCTACTTCTTTCAACAGGCCTATCCTGTCAGTTTTAACTATGAATTTTAAACTCACGTCTTGTGTTTATTGTATTTTAATCTTTGTTCTGTGTATTTTAATATGTGTGTGTATGATCTCAAAGAAATATGTTTTAATATATGCATTTTAAGGAGCCTCTGGTGGCTCAGTGTGTTAAAGCGCTGAGCTGCTGAACTTGCAGACCGAAAGGTGTCAGGTTCAAATCCCGGGAGCAGAGTGAGCGCTCGCTGTTAGCTCCAGCTTCTGCCAACCTAGCAGTTTGAAAACATGCAAATGTGAGTAGATCAATAGGTACCGCTCTGGCGGGAAGGTAACGGCGTTCCATGCAGTCATGCCGGCCACATGATCTTGGAGATGTCTACGGACAATGCCGGCTCTTCGGCTTAGAAATGGAGATGAGCACCAACCCCCAGAGCTGGACACGACTGGACTTAACATCAGGGGAAACCTTTACCTTTACCTATATGCATTTTACATAATGTTTTATAACTATATGTTTTAACTGTGTCATGCCTCATCTTAAGCTTCGGGAAGAGGTAGATAAGAAATAAAATATATAATTATTATAATCATCATCATCATCATCACAGCATTTTATTGCAGGTCCCAGTTATTTTTAACAAAACAAAAAGAGTAAAACAGCTTTATACAAATGTGTTAAATATCTCATCATTTGAAAATTTATGGAAATCTCAATGTGTGTAGTCTGGGTATAATTAAAACTGGAGTGATGTTGGACTGCTGTTTGTTTGCCTCCTTTGCTATTTTATAAACACTTTGTCGCCTCTCTTTACAGATTATAAACCATGATTTTTTTAAAAAAAACATTTGATTTGTTGGACTTATTTCTGTTTAATCCTAATACAATTTTGCCAGCAATTTCAAAAAACTTCCGAAAACTGATGGGTCTCAGTAGCTCCAGAATAAGTAGTCTCTTAAAAAATCTATAGTATAATCTAAAAGTCAGCCAGGCACATGTGAGCTAACAAAGGTCTGTGACACAAGATCCCACAGCTATAGGTGATGTACAAGCAGGCTGAGGCTGACAGTACTAGGCAGGCACACACATCCCTCTTTGAAAAGAGGCCTAATTTCCTCGGGTGGTTTTTGAAATCTTAATCATAGTCTATGCAACAATGATCAGATGTATCAGTTGCATGCTAGACCTTTCCTTCAGAAGACTCTTTTCTAATAACCACACACACCTGTGAGAGGGAGAGATATTATTATCACCCTCTCTGCAAATATTGGATGTCATATGAGCAGGTGATCTTTTTCCCTGAAGCAAGACACAGAAAGTTTTAAAGAAAGCACACACAGAAAAACACAAGGCCAATTCACTAAATCTTTCCCTGTACTTCTTTCAACCCGTGTTGTTGTTTGGTCAATCCATGTCTGCTGTATATTAGTTGATGGCCAGATGGGTGGATCGCTTTGCTGCACATCCAACATTGCAAATGCATCAATCGGGAATGATAAATCTCTCAAGGAGCCAGTGAGGACAATCTGGGCACACGGCAACCTTTATAATTGAACTCCCTGGCTTGATTTGGCACTCATTCTCTACTCAAGGTATTCCCTTCCCACACATTAGAAATTCCCAAGCCAAATTCCAAAAATGTGTTGTCAAAGGCTTTCGTGGCCAGAATCTCAGAATACTTCTGGAACATGGCCATACAGCCTGAAAAACATACAACCACCCTGAAATTCCAAAAAAAAATCCATCTTGTTGGAATTAACAAGACTAGATCCAATGGAGAAAGATGCAAAATGAATTTCATTGAGATATCAACAAGACCTTAATCCAACCTCAAATCCTCTACAATCACCCTCAGCACCATCGCTACCACCCTTCGGCCACCAAAGCAGCTTCAAATCACTCTCATGGCAGCTATAATCTTCCCTGACAATCCCTCCAGGCAAAATATTCCTCTTCTGCACAGGATTGAGTATTCCAATGTTACATATCTTATGTTTTTCAAAGTAAAAAGTAGTAAAACACATGGGGCATGTTAGTTCAAAAAGAGAGGTGCAGACTTGTAATTTGAACAGGATAGGAGGATCTCCACACGTAGAGCAGACCAATTCTGTGATCAGTCCAAAGAAGTGGTACATTGGCCAATTATGTTAACTGGCACCCTCTTCTTTTCCTTTCTTTTCCCCAGCAACATTTATCCAAACTGCACTACCAAATCATGATCTTCTATGTCTAATTTCCAGGATCCGTTGATACTTGTTCGCTATAATCTGACCAGGATGCAATGTATATACCAAAATGACAGGTTGCCCCCCCACACACACACTGTGCTGGTACGGCTGTACCAGAAGCTCCAACTTTACTTTCTTGTTGCTAATGTTTGCAATCATAGGACAGGCCGCCTGTCAATCATCAAGTTTGGTTCTGCCCCTTGTTCAGGGCTCTGGGAGGGAAGGAGCCATTTTTAAGTTAGTCTCACTAAGGAAGCTAAGCTATAGGATGCAGACCAGCTTGTCCCGTAGAAAAGCTTCATACCTCACGAACATCCGGGAATATAAAACATCCGAGGAAACAGAAACAGAAATTCCAGGGAAAAGCCCCAAAAGCTTTGGCTAAGAGCTTAAAGCCTCTCAGCCTCACAACTCCTGAGGGAAACAGCCCTAAGTTTCTAAAGACTCAAAGAGAGAACAGCATCACAGATCCATGGAACCCCAGCTGAAACATCTGCAAGCCTTGGCTGGTAGGTCCACTCGATACCCAGACGCATTTGGAATCGGTAGTGGGTCCCACATCAGCTAGGCCCATTTTGATAGACAGCCTGGGAGAGGTTATAAGGGGGTTTTCACAGTTATCCAAAGCCAATTGCCTGTCCCTTGAGGACAAGACTGAAAGGGCCAACAGTTTATTAAGGAAACTTTGATGTGTTATTTGACTCCTTGAAGATTTATTATTTGTTCATCAATAAAGACTTTGTTATCACATTAAAGACCCAAAGGACTATCCTTGTTCAGGAAAATTCTCAACAACCTCTCTTTCGAGGCACCCTAGCTTCCCGCTGGGCATAAAGTATGCGCCCTATACAAAGACAATAGTTACAGGCCCAGCGCGTGACAGAACACACTGTTTGCTGTCAATCTCTCCAGTCTCTAGGGACTTTATCACACAAACCCACTATTCAGCTATAGCCACATTACTGTAAATAAAGTATAAATATTGGGTTGAGCACCATCAGTATCACACCTATCTTCATTAGCACAATTGTGAAGATTCATCATTTTGTGCTCCTGTGATTATATCTCTGCACACTCTCAAAATCCTGCCTTCCTAGATTCATGCAATTCTCTCATTATTTTTGGTTTGTTTCTTTATTATTCATTTTTGTACAATTGCACAATTTCAACATTAAAAACAATTCCCATTAAATCAGTGGTTCGCAACCTGTGGGTCCCCAGATGTTTTGGCCTTCAACTCCCAGAAATCCTAACAACTGGTAAACTGGCTGGGATTTCTGGAAGTTGTAGGCCAAAACACCTGGGGACCCACAGGTTGAGAACCACTGTTCTAGTGTGACTCTATGTTCAGCTTCCAGCAGAGGTCATGCTGGAAAACTCAGAAGTTCCTAGATAGGTGTTCTCTCAGGTAAAAAAAAATAGCAATATAGCATATTCACTGTGCCAGTGAATATGGAGGAATTGTTGTACTTGTCTTCTTAGAAATTAAAAACTGCCTTCAAGCTCTTTGAAGGTCATCTGTGGCAAATTTTCTTTTGGAGTTCACTGAGTGGAGCCTTAATAAACTAAAGCAAAGAAAGTTTTCAAGATAGCCATTTGACCAGCAGACAGTTGAACAAGATTTGTATAGCTTTCACTTGAAACCACAGACCAATAGTAATTAACCAATTGTAAGGCTATGTTGGTAATACAAACTAACAAAAATGGACAAGCCCTGATTCCAAACAAGGGGTGTGTGTGCATGAGTGCCTGCGCCTTCAAGTCACCTGCCAACTGATGACAAAACCTATTTTTCTTTAGTTCGAATTAATATTGTTACCAGTAGAATGTGCTAATCTGTGTAGAGTTGAGTGTCCTGTAATTTAAATTGCACCTGCTTTTTCTTTGGATTTTCTAAGGGCTGATGTGCTGCTTAACAGATTTCAGCACAGCTAAGCAGAATGGTCTAAGCAGAATGGTGATTCAATTAACAAAGTAGATGTGTTACTGAACATTACTCCTTAATAGGGAAATAGAAGAATAGGTTCCTACAACACACAAAAAGAAGAGTAGTACAACATGTTTCAGCAAACTTCTTATTCAAAGGTGAAATAAAACAACCAGGTCAGGTAAGCCTTGCTTAAGTATACAAAAACTTGTTGAATCTTCTTGAAGCCTTCTTCCAAAATGCAGCCAGTGGTAACTTTTTCTTTTGCCAATCTGTACTTTTCAAATGCTTTTCATTTTGGTGGCCAAATTTATCTATCAGATTAAGTTTTTAACCTGTTGAATGTCACTGGAGTGACAGACTTATTGTGATGGCACACCCGAGCCTTTGGGAAAACTGTGCCGTCACGCCTGGGGCTATAATTCTTAGCGGAAGAGGCATCTTTCCCCAGGGGATTGCTTCTTGCCTTCCTTTAGGGAAACTCGAAATCCCAAGGACCAAAACACTGTAGATAACTCAAAACTGGTTTTATTGTTCACAAAAGGTTATCCCAATAAGCTGGAAGTTTCAAAGGGGTAAAGGAAAATAAACATTACAGTCTTTGGTTGTCTTAAGTCCAAGGAGCTTTGTAGCTGAGAAGCTTTTCCAGGTCCCTCTTTCTCAATGGCTGTGAATGCTGGAGCAATCTTCAGCCTCAGTCCAAATGGCCTATGTTTGAAGACACAGTCTTCCTCTGGTGCCAAAGAACTGATTTGAAGGTGCTTGAGACTCCTCAACATCGTTCAGGTTGACCCTGAACATGAAGCATAAGTCTCAAGGGTAAGAACCTCAGAATTGGTGCTGAGAGGTAACTTAATCAAGGGCTTTTAGAGCCAAGTCTCTCTCTCATGTCCATCTGGTAGAACGCTTGATGGTGCAATGAAAAAAAGGAAACACTGTCCTACTCCAGGAAGAGGTGGAGCCAAAGAATTGAGCTAAGGAAGCAATATAACTGGTGCAAACAACATTGATTGACAGTTATAAATAACCAATCAATCCAACTACATTTACAGGGTAAAGGCAAAATCAGGCATGATACAACAATTCAAATCTTGCAATTTACAGTTCGACATATAGATGGCACCACTCGCGCCATCACACCTGGGATCTCTGAGGGAGCACAGTCCTCTCGAGTTTTCCAGGCTCAATCACCCCAGAAAATCCAGAGAGCTGAAATCCAATCCCAAAAACCCTTAAAAGAAATTACTTACCCATCAGCATTACCATGCTGCCTGAGCTCTCCTGGTGTGTAGAAATGACACAACAGGAAGGGGGGGAGGGGATTTTCCTCCTCACACCCCCCTTCTCCTGGTGCATCATTTCTGGTGGTAGGAGAGCTCCAGCAGCACGGTAATAGCGACCAGGTGATTAATTTTTAATTTTTAGGCCCTTTCTGGGAGGGTTTCTTTGGTGTCTAGACAACCCTCTCCACTAAAAAAGCATGGTTTTGGGAGGAGGTTGCGTACTGTAAACCTGTGCTCTATCGGATTTAAGAAAGGGTTAAAGCCCTGACTGGAACTGGCCTAAATGAATTCAATTCTGAACAACATCCAATGATATTAAAAGAACTGGCAGAAGTAATTTCAGAACCACTAGCAATAATCTTTGAAAAAGTCAAGATTCACTTAAGGAAGAAGCTGAAAATCAATCCATTGGGTATATGCAAAGAGGCAGGCAGGGGTTTGTTGACATGAAGATATCCCTGAGTCTGTGAGGACAGTCAAACAATGCCCGACTTGCCCTTATGAACCAATCTTCACTGATTTTACTGCTAGGACTAGAATTAATGCTTGAAAAAAGACTAATGATTTGATCCATGGTGATTAATAAAGGTTGCAAAGAGAATCTATAGCAGGAATAAAGACTATGTATTTTACCTTTCAATGCTTTCCCAATCACTGAAAGCATCTCCACAGGAACAGGAAACCTTTGAGACATCATTATGACATTTACAGGAAATAGTTCCATGTGTATCTTCTTGAGGGCTTTTTCTCCCTAAAAGTCCTTATAGTAGTTGTTTTCTTTGCTCACATTGCTACTGAAGTATTCTCTGAATAAGTTTAATGGGTTGTTAATTAGCTCTCTCCATGCTAGGTAGGGATGTAAAAGAAGTGCTGAGTACTGTGGAATCATTACAACCAGAAAGCTAGAGCCCCTTTCAAAAAGAAAATAAGTGGAGACAAGTGAGAGCTGTCTCTTTCCTCCAACCCCCACTTTTTAGAGCTCCTTTTCACTGCTGAGTTCCCAAGCAGACTTTCCACTGAAGTCTGTCTAGCCTTCAACAGGACAGGATTCAATGTGCATTCCACCTTCTACTGAAAGTTCGAGAAGCTGTGAAAATTTCAAACCAAAAGAGTAACCAAAGTTTATTTCAAAGTGGTTCAAATATTGTGCCAAGGAAGCCCAAATGCTGCAGAGAGAATGTAGTTCTATTTGTAGCAATGATGCTGCTTCTGTAGTTTTGCATGCGTTATATGCTTTCCAAGCTCCAAGGAATGCAAAATCTGGGGATTTGGTAGAAAATGAAGGAAGAGAGGGAGGAAGAAAGAGAGGACTAAAACTATAAGATGGGTAGGAAATGATCCTGACTGTCCAGGCAATTTTTTTTTTCGTGTCAGGAGCAACTTGAGTCGCTTCTGGAGTGAGAGAATTGGCCGTCTGCAAGGACGTTGCCCAAGGGACACCAGAATGTTTTGATGTTTTTACCATCCTTGTGGGAGGCTTCTCTCATGTCCCCGCATGGAGCTGGAGCTGATAGAGGGTGCTCATCCGCACTCTCCCCAGGTGGGATTCGAACCTGGTAGCTTTCAGGTCAGCAACCCAACCTTCAAGTCACTTAGTCCACTACGTCATCTGGGGGCTAGTGTCCTAATAGTTGTGATGCCTCATGGGCCTTGTAGTCCTGTTCCTAGTACTATTGTGACAGATGAAGACGAAAACATGGGGTTTTCGCCGGTTCAACAAGAGCTGGAGTCTCTTCACCTGCCGGATGTTGATGTTTGCCCTCAAGAATTCAGTAAAACAGGCCTTGGGCAGAACTCCCCTCCGTTTCCCAGGAAGGAATCTTATTCTAGGGACAGGGGAGTTAGAGAGGCCCAACGGAGGAGTTTACGGATAGCTGCCAAACAACAGACTGATTAGGTCTGCTTCCCTTGGGAAATTCTAAGGAGTCTTGCATCTGGACAGAGTTGGGTTTCGCTTCTTGTTCTCTAGGGAAAGAGACTTGTTGGCGGGAAAACGAGACCCAATATAGGTGTTTGGCGCGGGAGATTCTTTGCGGAGTCAATTGATCACCTTCAGGAGAGAGATCGTGTGTGGACTTCGTAACCCCAGTTCCTTGCTTCCCGGATCAAGCTTCAAGCCTTGCCTTGCCTTGTGGTTTAACCACGGACACTGCTACATGCTTCACGTTTTGCCTTGTTTCCAGTCACGGACCTAGCCAAGAATCAAGTTTATTTCCAGCCTTGTTGTCAAGCTTCATTGGACTCTAAGACTCTGACATTTCCCCACACTATTGCTTGGCAAAAGTGTGTGTTTCGGTCAAGCGGATTAAAACTTTGAACTCTAATATCATTTATTGGACAATACATTTTTGGACTATATTTGACCTCATTTGAAAGGTCTGCTTCTGAACTATATTCTTCACTTGTTTTTATTGCTTTTATATATTTCCTTAATAAAGATATTAGATAGAGATTGGCCTCTGTGTACGGTTATTGGTGCCCAGCAGCCAGGGACCTGACAATAGTCAAGAAGGAGCCCCAGATGGTGTACTGGGTTAAACCCTTGTGCTGGCAGGACTGCTGACTCAAAGGTTAGGTGGCTGACCTGAAGGTTGCCAGTTTGAATCCAACGTGGATATCCGAGTTCCCTCTATTAGCTCCAGCTCCATGCGGGGACATGAGAAAAGCCTCCCACAAGGATAGTAAAAACATCAACACCTCCAGGCATCCTCTGGGCAACGACCTTGCAGTTGGCCAATTCTCTCACACCAGAAGCAACTTGCAGTTAAGTCACTCCTGACATGAAGAGAAATAATTAAGAAATGTTTAACAAATGATTTTAGGAAGCTTGGGGTAAAGTAAAGGTAAAGATTTCCCCTGACGTTAAGTCCAGTCGTGACAAACTCTGGGGGTTTGGTGCTCATCCCCATTTCTAAGCCGAAGAGCTGGCGTTGTCCATAGACCCCTCCAAGGTCATGTGGCCGGCATGACTGCATGGAGCACCGTTACCTTCCCGCCGGAGCGCTACCTATTGATCTACTCACATTTGCATGTTTTCAAACTGCTAGGTTGGCAGGAGTTGGAGCTAACAGTGGGCGCTCATTCCGCTCCCGGGATTTGAACCTGGGACCTTTTGGTCCGCAAGTTCAGCAGCTTAGCGTTTTAACACACTGTGCCACCAGAGGCCCCCATAGGAAGCTTGGGACAAATGCCATATTCTGGGACTGAACTTGGAAAATCATTTCTGAAAACTAATTTGTTCCTGCTACTTCAGAGCTTGGAGGCAGCAAGGGCCATCTCTCTCTCTCTCTCTGGGCACAGGTAAGAAGTGATGTGATACCAGACAAAATATGGCTGATTTCTATGGGATTTGGGGGCGGGGAACAAGGGGAGTCTGATTTGTGTTTGTGGCATTCTATGTGGTTTTGCTTTAGTTTCTGTTATTATCCAGCCAGATATGTGTACTTTGGGGGATTTCTTATGTGATGTGTAATAGTGACTGCAAGCACAAAAGGGTACGGAAAAGCCTCAAACAATACTCTAGTGACCTCATCACACGGGGTATTTTTCAGTGGCATGTACTGATTCCTTTTTACTTTTGTGCCGAAGCCCACCGGCTCCCATCTCATGACATACACCTACTTCCAGTGGGACTCCTTCGTAAATGTAAAGAACTGGAGCATGCTGTTGGGTTATCTAAGCAATCATGCATGCATTTTCAATGTGGGATGGTTTATGTAGTTAGTTTTGTTTGTTGCTTAGTAACCTGAAGCCAAGCTGCATTCCAGAGTTGATGGCACCATTTAAGGGTTGTGCATGTGAAATGAAAAAGAGGAGTATCCTTTCTGGGGGGACACAGGAAGTGATGTACATATGCCTCTTCCTGCTCTTTGGCTCTCTCTGTTCTTCCTGTTTTTCTTGATCCAGCCATACCATGCTGATGTTACTTCTTTGTTAAGAGATATGTAGTATCCTGAACTGTATTCTTTTGGAACTAAGATGTTTTTACTTTTATGACCATCATCATACAAGATTGTGAGTAAACATATTTTTGCTATTTTACTTTTGATGTCTCTGATGCTTATTTTATGCGCATGACTCTTTAAAGGGAAAGGCAGGCTGGCTAATTTGCTTTTTCTCACCTCTGCTCACATAAACCCCTAGTCTTCTGCGTTTTTGCTACTCTGCACCAATATCTAACCATATAGGTATCATAATCCTAACAAGTTATGAATATATTCCTAATACATGCTGCCACAGCAACAACACAGTAGGCTCCCTGTGCTACATTGGTAACAATAGGGGGAAGCCAGGTGGCAGGCGCTTCCCATGTGGAATAGGATTTCTTATCAGTCAGGCGATGCAGGGCATGAGGTGGCGGGTTTCCCAGTTCCCCTGACGGGCATTGCCGGATTCAGCACAATCCATGGTGATTCAGGCAGCCATTATGATGAGGTCATAGTTGTCCTCAGGACTGGCTCTTCCAGGAACCATCAGATGAGCCTCCAAGGGCTGTATGGGGTCTCCGGGAGACACTTTCCATATCCCTGTTATTCCTTATATCAATAAGATAATGACTGTTGTAAAGAAGTGTGTTTTTATTTTGATTTATAGATGTCATGTTTGTTTAATTTCGTTTTAAAAGTCATGTTTGGCTATGTTTTAAAGGGTAAGTATTAGTTACCAGTGCATGGGGGATGGTAACCAGCTCAGCATTCTGAGGCAGGTTACCATAGTAACGAGGGCGGAGCCAACCGCCGTTTGAAGGAAAAGGAGGGAATGTTTTAAAAAACAGTTTAGTCTGTGATTTTTAGTCACAGGGAAGACACTGGTTCCAAGTTAAGGAAACCAGGGGAACTCAGATCTCTAGTGGTGTTAAATTAAGCAAGTTAGGTGACTTGTTTAGGTTTATTTGTAGAGTCTGAGTAGCAAGGGGAAGAAGTCCCAGTTAGATCCAAAGTGATCAGTTAATAGCTTTGCAACCATTATCTGAGTGCCTTTAGAGAAGTTACTGTAACCACTAAGCTCTGTGCCTGAAATAAACTTGTTTTTGTTCTTCCATATCCAAGTCTCTGTCACATATATTCAAAACTAAGTTACGATACCATCTAAAGTAAATAATAAGAATAAAGAAGATAAATTCCCCTCTGCCTGACATGTCCACAATTGGTGGCCACGGTTAAATAAAACATATTTATACTGGTGGAAGCGGATATAGTTAAATATATAATAAAATAATTAATAAAAAGATTCCTCCTCTACCCCACATCTCCACAAAATTGGTGGCAGCGGTGGGATATAAAGATTCCTCCCTGCCACATCTCCGCAACTGTGTTCTGACCTATCATGGTATTTTTGATATGTAAATTTGTTGTGCTCTTTTTTTCTTCAAGAATAAAACTTCTTAAGGTTAAATGTTTAACACGTAACTTACCCTTTCCAAGTTTTTATTTTATAACAGACATCATCACAACTGGAGAACATCTTCATAAAGGCATTGCTAAAAATATCTGCCATGAATCTTTGTTCCAGGGACAAGGTAATGCAGTTCCTTTCCTGGTGTCCTGTCACCAGAAATGATATGGATGCAATTACATTCAGAGAGTAGCTTTTTGTGCTTCCTCCCATGCTCTCTCTGAGTAGTTTTCTGCCTAAAGTCACTATTACACACTAAATAAGATTACCCAACCAGGAACATACATGGTATATGCAAAATACTAGATGGATGTTTGTATGTTGACAATTTCATTTTGGAAATTAAGCTAACGGTTTTTACATGAAGGTCAGAAAAATATTGTCTACAACACGGAAATGAAAATGACTTTCTAAGGAACTGTAATTGCATTAGAATCATGGATTTGAAAGAGACCGCAAGGGCGACCTAGTCCAGCCCCCATCCATGCAGAAATATCCCAGGCACTCCCGACGGATGGCCATCCAGTCAAGGTTTCAAAACCTCCAGAGAACAAGACTCCACCACACATATTCTACTGTCAAACAGCTCTGGCCTTCAGGAAGTTTGTTATTATGTTTAACTGGAATTTCTTTTTCTACCATTTGAACTCATTGGTCCATGTATGAGTATGAGGAAGGACATAAAGCTTTGCTTCCAGACCTGTGACTATTTTGGCTGCCCTCCTCTGTACATGTTCAGGTTTGCCAATATTCTTTTTGAATTGTGGTACCCAGAACTGGACATAGTATTCCAGGGGAGATTAGACCAAAACGGAATAGAGTAGTACTATGACTACCCTCAATCTCTACACCATGTTCCTATTCATGCAGCCTGGAATCACATTAGGTTTTTAACTGCCACATCACACTGTTGACATCACACTGTTGGCTTAGTGAACCAGAGCTTGTAGTCTACTAACACTCCTAGATTATTATCACATGTTCTGTTTTAAAGCCAGGTATCAACCATCTTATATCTTTGCCTTTCTTCTTTCTCCCCTCCTTCTCCTCCTCTTCCTTATTTTTCTTCTTGTTTTGGCATATGCATAGCATCTTATTTCTTTCTGTTGACTTTTGTTATGTTAGTGTTGTCCCAGCTCTTTAATCTGTTAAAGCCATTTTGAATTCTGATCCTATCCTCTGGGAGATTAGCTACCCTTCCTAATGGGATGTGATCTGCTAATTTGATAAGCATGCCTTTTATTCCATCATTCAAGTCATTGATTAAAAAAATGTTGAATAGCACTGGGCCCATGAAATAACCCTATAGCTTCTTATTAAGGGCCTCTCTCTCCAGGATAAACAAAAGTCATGTTTTGGTATAGGGCGGATCACATTACACATATAGGCAAACATTCAATGCCTTTTAACATAGAACAAAGACAAACATAGGCTCCGAGCGGGCCTCGAACTCATGACCTCCTGTTCAGAGTGATTCATTGCACCTGGTTGCAGCTGGCTTGCTCTCCAGCTTGTTCATGTTGCTCTCCAGCCTGCGCCACAGCCCGGGCCCTAAACTTTATTCTCCCTTTAATTTGTATTAATCGTATCTCTTCGATGCTTCCCCCTTTCCCCATTTCTTTGCACATGTCCCTTTTAAATCTTAGTTCATGTGAAAATTTCTTTGAAATCTACTCAGGATTCTTTAGACAGATATCACCAAGGATACAATATTTAGACAAACAGAAAGTGTAGGTCGCCTACATTTCTATTACTAACATTTATTATTCTGTTTCATAAACTTAATTATAGTTTCCATACAGTTGAATATAATGTGTGGTACTCATTGGTGCTGCCACCACACCAAAATAATGCACTCCTTACCCATGCCATTTTGTCTCTACTTTGCTGGATGAGTGCTCTGTGGAGCTCTGGCAGGGGAGCACTCAACCAGCAATATGTTAATAAAAGGAGGGGAGATCCAGCCTTCTGCTATGGATAGTCTGGGGACAGAATATAACATAATTTGCAACTAGCAGTCATATTGCATAGATAAAATGTGATTGGGGTGCAGGTTGGTTGATCATTTGGAAAAGTGGTCATTCTTGCTCTGATCTCAATGGGATTGCTCGTAGCTATTTACTTCTATCTTTTTGCAATTGTTCTGCTACCACCACACAGGTAGCACACTGAGACTGGCCGTGTCCTTGTAGTCTCCTACAAGAAAACCCTTTAAATAATCAAATAATAAAACATCTAGATTCAACCAAACACCCGGACAAGACGTAAGAGTAACTGTGCAATTGAGTGCAAGTACCAAATTTCCCCAAAATAGAGGCCTGGGAAAGTTTAGACCGATATCTGCCAGGCAGGCTGACAATCCTTTACAAAGTTGACATTAAAAAGTGCTGACAGCAGCAAGGGGAAAGGAACACTTTCATCTTATGACAACCTCCTCCTGGCCCAGGGTGAATGCTGCCTCCTTAGCCTTCCCCCTCCCATCAAAGCCTTCTCTTTCTCAGTCTTTTATTAAATAGGGTCACAACCCACATTACCACTCCACCTCCCACTACAAGCAAAAGCAAAAATGCTCCTTTGCCTGGACATCCCAGGGCTTAAAATGCAGGGACCTCATTCCTGCCATCACCTTGAACTTTCTCTACTGAACATCAAGGCAAAAGGGCACTTGTATGTGGTCTTTTCCTCCCTACATTAATTATCTGATTTAGTTGAAAGCCAGATTTAAAAATGAAGCCACCCTTGCCAATTTGCAAGGCTGGAGGGACAGAGCACTAATTTGTCTCTCCAACCAGTTTCTTTATTTCTCCCAGTCTTCATATACACAGAAAAGATAAGTTGGAGAATAAATGCCAGCTTCTTGCATTAGAATATACCTGTCTGGCGGAGAAGCGGGGCACAATTTACAGACGAGAGTGGTGAAGGAGACATTTATAATAAAAGGTTAATATTTGGAGGCCGTGTTCTGAAAAGGATAAACTAAAATGTCATTCTAAAAATAGATGTGTATATTGATAGAAATTAAAGTGATATCAAGAAGACAACAGTAAATGGACACCAGGACAGTCAGGCAAGTTAACAAAAATTTGGTCAGAATTACCTAACTACAGTAGTTTAAGGTTTACAGTACTTTGTGCTTTTCCTGAATAGCAGGGAGCTGGACTGGATGGCCCATGCGGTCTCTTCCAACTCTCTGATTCTATGATTCTAAGCCTCTGAAAGGATGGAGGACTTTCAGTTGTTTCCTAATGATTGTTCACAAGTTTCCTGTCATTATGGTAGACAATTTTGGAAAGGGTAAATAGCTCAGTTGGCTGGAACATTGCATTTGAGTTCCTCCCACGCCTTAATAGAACCAAATAATCTTCTTTGTTTGGGGTGCTACTACAATGAGAGAGAGAGCTAAAACAGAGTACAGTAGAGTCTCACTTATCCAACACAAACGGGCCGGCAGAATGTTGGATAAGCGAATATGTTGGATAATAAGGAGGCATTAAGGAAAAGCCTATTAAACATCAAATTAGGTTATGATTTTACAAATGAAGCACCAAAACATCATGTTAGACAACAAATTTGGCAGAAAAAGTAGTTCAATATGTAGTAATGCTATGTTGTAATTACTGTATTTATGAATTTAGCACCAAAATATCACGATATATTGGAAACATTGACTCCAAAAATGCGTTGGATAATCCAGAAAGTTGGATAAGCAAGTGTTGGATAAGTGAGACTCTATTGTAATAGCAAAAGACATAGTAAGTCTGACTGAACAGATTAGATGAAGTCCTACTTCACAATCAGGGTTGGTGGATCAGCTGATAAGGAAACCATATTTTTCAATAGGAACTTTTGGCATACTTTTCAAGGCATTGAGTAGCACAGACCTCTCTGCATTCTTCCTTTTCATGGTTTTATTTAATTTCTGAACAGTTTTGCTATTGCAAAAATAGCAATGGCATGGATCGATCTTTCTCCACTCCAGGACCATGATCCTAAGTGCACCTAAAGAATATTGTTGTGTGAAGATATTACATCCTCTCAAGTAGACCTTGTGCATCTTCACAGACTCAAGAATAAATTTTCTATCCTCTCAAGTTGGTCACAACTCCTCCTTCCACTACAAGCAAAAACAAAAACGCTTTCTTTCTTGGCCATTTCAAGGCTTTATTTTATATGCATTAACCAAGTTTGGAATAAATTGCTAAAACAGGTGTATTCTGTTATCTCTAAATGATTGTTTTTAGTCCAGCATTTTGTTCTCAAGGAAGCCATTAAGTTTTCTATGGAACACCCCATAGCACACTTTCTATGATCTGTTATAGAAGCATAACGTCTTCCTGTACTAGAAGGTATATACAGTAATAATAACAGAAGGAAACCCCACAATTTGCCTTTGACACTGTGAAAAAGCACTTTATTAATCCAGAACCTCCTTTCAGCAGATGACTTAGGTTCTAGTTTTATGTGAGACAGTTGTAAAGATATGCTTCTGAGGGATGGGGCCAAGATGGGTAGGTGGTATTGGGAGATTTTACACAAATGGATTTATGAAAGACACAACTCACTGGGTTGCCCTTGCTCTCTGCTGTTATAATGGTTGAGGTTCTCACTAAACTGTGTCCTGGTTTTTATTTTTGCTTCAAAGATATGGGGCACATTTACACTTGTCACTAGCAACCTCATGTGAGGTTCTCGTCTTCCAGCTGTGGATTAAGGTTTCTCCAGAAGAAAGCACCAAGACACACGCTGGGTAGATCCAAACAGGTTTATTGTACAGAATACCAGAATCTTCTCTGTAGCCCATTTATATAGGGTCTCTCACATACCTAAGGGTAATTGAGGTTTTATGGCTGGTCGGTTTTATGGCTGGCCATCTGTTTTTTGTCAGCGCTTGCTCTGTGTTCGGAGATGGCATGAGATGGGCACATGAGGGGGATCATGACACCTCATCAGATGGGGTGTTTTTGGTGGAATATGCCAGTTGACCTTCCCTTTTGCAATGGAGCCCACCGGCTCCCATCCCATGACATAGAGCCACTTCCAACAAAATTCCATTGCAAAAGGGAAGGTCAACCAGTGTATGTCACCACCGCAGCAACGTAGGAGGCTTCCCATGTCACTATACAGATCAACAGGGGGATCCAGACAGCCGCCGCTTCCCCACATGGGATGGGGGATTTTGCGGGGCATGGGGCAACAGGTTCTCCACAGTCTCTGATAGGCATTGCCAGATTCACCATTATGTGTGGCTCTTCCGGTGACAAGTCTGATGAGGCCATTACTCAGAAACTTATCCAGATTAGCAATACTCCAGATCAACACTGCCCACCTTCATCCAGAATCTACACTATGAGAATCAAGACTGCAAAACCCCACAAGACTGTCATCTTACTTTGGTGGTCCCCTGTTGCCACTACTGGCCTGCCCCCTCCTTCTCCTTGATCACACAGCTCTCTCTGGAGCTTTGTGGCCATCTACCATGGTGATTGGAGGGCCACACAGGACCAATTCATTCCATTTTCTCTGCTCCAAGGAAACAGGGATGGCAGTGTCAGCCCATGTGGACAGCAAACCAGTTCAAATTAGAGCCAGTGTATCAGTCCATACTAATGCTGAAGTGTGGGGCTGCTCTGGAGTTTCGCAGAAACTTCTTGTAACACAGGGTAAAACCATTTTCACTCTGTATTACAGACCAGAAGTCTCTAGTTATTATCTGAAAGTCAAAGACTTCTGGTCTAACACAAGGTTTGGGGGCAGTGGAGACAAGTCTATAGTATATTTTTAATATTTAGTTGCTTTATACTGCTATATCTTTGTTTCCTTATCCATTCTCAAGATATACTTTAAAAAAAAAGCCAATTTATCCATTCACTTTGCAAAATGCTGTGATGCCAGAACGGGTAGAGTGATTAATGATATTGGCAGTAATTTTGTTGCAGAGAATGGATGTCCATCCAAAATCTAATAAAAATTCCTATAGTTGTTTATAGGTGACATGCTCCTTTGTAATATAATGTTTAAAGTTTTTAAACTGATATTCTTCGAATTTGTGAAATGTTTTGAAATGTGTCCATTTTCCAGGATTTTTATGAACTTCTCCCAGTAGTTATGGTTATGAAAAGATGAAGAAATGCCTTATTGCAGTCACCATACCTCTCAAAAGATCTCATAAAAATAAAATATGATAAACATCCAGTAAATTTACATTAATAGAATCCATAAATATATCATAAATCTTATTGCCCCTTCTCCCATATCCATGAGGAATACATTCCTGACCAGATCGTAGTTACCAAAAGATATGATTGAACACCATTAAATTACCTGACCTCTGGTCCCAACACACCATAGAGTTGCACTAGAGGACCTAACAATTCCTAGGTCCTCTATGACTTTTGAGAGAGGCAGACCATAGAATCGCTTAGAAGATCTAGGAAATTCCTAGAAACATATTTATTATAATTATTTAGGTTTAGTTATACTCTGCTTTTTCTCTCTACAAAAGAGCCTCAAAGTGGCCCACAGTAAAACCAATGCAATACAATTTGAAACCTAAACATATACAAACGTTAACTTAGAATTAAATATTAACAGTATTAGAAATAAACATCTTAAACCCTTAATAGGTTGATTAAAACTTATTCATAACTAAAAACCACAGTACCCCTTGAGTGATTTTTAAAAACCTCCTTCTTTAAAACCTACTTCTTTAAAACTTCCTTCATTAATCAGGACAATGAGAAATGTGTTGTTTCGGTCCTCTCTTAAAACTTAAAAATAACAGATAATTGTAATTGTCTGTGTCAGGACGTGAAAGCCCAGCATTCATAATAACTGTACTCTCCACATCCTACCAGAGCAATGGGGGGTGGGGGTGGGAGATAATCTAAATGATAAGAGCCATCTGGCCAGGGATGGGTTTTATGGCCAGCTCTCGTTTCTCAAGCCTGGGAAAGGACTATATAACAGATATGTGTGAATGTGGGGAGGGGGGAAGGTAGAAGGTAGATATACTCGGGGTTTGGCGGGAATACATCAGTTCTAGCTTCGTTTTAATCTTGTAAAGAAGGTCCTCAATAAAGCGTTTCCATGGAACTGCCTGTGTGAGCCTGCTTGAGTCCTATAGCTTTCAAGAGCTGACAGTCTGTATTTAATTAAATAAGAAATACATATTTTTAAAATAAAAATAAACTAAGATTCAGGACACCATATTACACTTCAAAGCTTTTGTGAACTGTTTTTTTTTTTCAGTCAACAAGAAGATAAGAAACATACAAATCAGATTAACCACCTGGGAAAGAAGGGAAAGAAAACTAGTGGGTTCTTAGACAAAAATTTAATCATCGAGCATTGGACTATGACTCTGCAGACCCTACCCATGAAATCCCACTGCATGTCCTCAGACAAGTCTCACTCTCAGCCTCAGAGGAAGACAATCTTGCTGAGAAAACCACGAGAGGGTTGACTTGAAGACAAACAATATTAATAGCATGTATAGTTCTAAGCAATTCAGGGTTAGAACTGTTATCATGAATATAGCTACAATAAACCATCCTTGGGCTTCCTATGCTCTTTTGACATTATAGCTTTACAGGATATGTAGCAGGTGGTTACCAGTTCCATGTGCCACTCTCTAGACCAGTGGTTCTCAACCTGTGGGTCCCCAGGTGTTTTGGCTTACAACTCCCAGAAATCCCAGAGAGTTTACCAGCTGTTAGGATTTCTGGGAGTTGAAGGCCAAAAACATTTGAGGACACCAGATGAAGAACCACTGTATTCATCCCTATTTGGACCACTTATTTTTTGTTCAGAAAGGGGGAAACTGAAAATGGATGTCTAATCATCATCTATGTTGTTTATGAAAGCTAATAGGCTTGGGCCCGAATCAGTTTGAATGAAAATTATTTATAATATTCGGTGGTCCATTTTATATAATCTCCAAAAACAGAACGAGGAGCTGCAAAGCCCGGAAAACGGATTAAGGGAGCCAGATTTTACCGGTTCCTGGTTTTAAGGAGTTAAGTCTGCAATATACCCGAGGCAGGGATCTTCTGTCTTTTCTTCCTCCCCAGCAGAGAAGTGTCTCATTTCTTTTGGAAAAATTCCCTAGGCTCCTCCTCCAGAGAGGACCTTGCTGAGAACTCGCTTTCCCAACAGCACTTGCATAGGGCGAGCAGTCTCTGGGTTCCTCTCAGAGCATGATGGGAGTTGAAGTTTTTCTCTCTCTCTGTTCCTCAGCCAATGATAGGCTTGGTTGTGTCCATGTACCGATTAGCTGAGAATGGACACTACAATTCCCAGAACCCTCTCTTGGAGTTTGTCTTATTTTAAAATTTAAAATAATTCTAAAAAATCAGTAGAGCGGTGAATTGTTTTGAAACTTGACAGGCCTGCAGTTGTAAATGGGGTCTAAAACTGAGCTAGGCTTTATGCAGATAGACCTTAAAATGACCGAGGAATGGGCTTTTTAAGCTCCCCATTGTAGCACATGGGCCAAATCTTTGCTGAATGAAAACGGCAACATGCCTCTCAATTCAAGTAACTTCCCAGTAAACAGAATGAGGGGTCAGCCGACAATGGATCCCACAACAGCATGCCTTTTTGGATGAATTGCACACCTCTAAAAGCTACAACTAGGAATTCATTAACTTTATAAGCTGCCATTAAAATAGCTAGTTTGAAACAGAAGTGGTTGTGAGAATCATTCAAAACAACATTTATGGTTCTGAGTAGCTATCAAATCAACACATAGAGTGTACTATGTTCCAATGAAACTGTGACATCTATATATATAAAAGGGTAATGAAATTTCGGCCTAGGCCAAAACAAAACTACACATCCCAGAAATACTAAACTTGGCAGCACAACCCCTCATCCATGCCTCTACGTTCACACAACAACAAAAAAAGAAAAATAAAGTCCTAATTAGAGCAATAATTTTTTTTATCCAATTGCTGCCAGTTAAAAGGCTAAGCTCCGCCCACTTGGTCTCCTAGCAACCCACTCAGTCCAGGGGACAGGCAGAGTTAGACCTCACTTAGGCCTATAAAATACAGATTATCAGATTTGAACTGGATTATATGGCAGTGTAGAATCAAGGCCCTTCCACACAGCTATATTACCCATTTATAATCTTATATTATCAGCTTTGAACTGGATTATCTTGACTCCACACTGCCATATAATCCACTTCAGTGAGCAGTCGGATACAACTGGACTTAAATGTCAGGAGAAAACCTTTACCCTTTACCTTAACTACCACCAATTCCTCAATACTTTATTTCCCATACCACCATACTTCGCCACAGCAACGCGTGGCCGGGCACAGCTAGTAAAATATATTTGACTGCCCATTGTTGGAATGGGTGCAACTTGTGTGGTTTTTGCGTCAGCATTGTGTCAGCATTCAAGAGTATCTGATGACCTTTCCCAAGTTCTCATCCTTGATCCTTAACACACATGCACATGTTTTACATAAGTTTGTTACATTTATGCTAGTGACAGTCCATCCGGAATTTGCTCAGTATTGAAAAACCACAGCTAGTTTCACATCGAGCATTTCAAAGCTAGACTGCTCTGTCCATTTTGGTCATTTTGTTTTGTATTTGTGTCGATTTTATGCATATTTGAAAATAAATGGACACCAAAGAAATCCCAGAGTAGGAAATTCCAACTGATGGACCTGGACATGCACTGAGTCAGCCTGGAATTTGTAGGATGCCTGTTTTTGGAATATGTAGAGGAGTCCTATTTTGTTGCAGCAAACTCTTTGTTCAGGCACACTCCAAGAAGTGGGGTAGGAAAAACTCAAATTAATCAAAGTGTAGAGAATGACAAGCATAGTTATTCTTGTCTTCATTACTTGGGGGGAAAAAACTTGTAATAAAGAATGAACTAGGAAGATTACTCCTTCCTGTTAAATGCTCTGGGAGGACAAACAGAAGGTCTTCTTCAAATCAAAACACACATTAAACAGAAATTGAAATCTATATATTTTATAATGCTTTAATTAGAATCACATACATTTTATAAATTGTATTTGGTATGTTTTATGATGGTATTTCAATTATTTTTATTGATGCTTTAACACTGCAGTTTTACAAGTGTTTGAAAAGTAATGTTTAAGAGAAGAAAGAGTTGATCAAAGCAAAACATTTCCTTGCCTATTTGAAACTCATGATCAAAGAAAGACCCCAAATCTGGAGTGTGTGCACAAATCATACATATAGGAATAATGAATACTTATATTAATATAGGTCTGTTCTAAGAGAAATAAGATTTTTTTAAAAAAATATTCAACATACACACAATTACTGTCTATCATTTCAAAATAAGCTCTTTGTGATTGATTCCAGCAATGTGCCACTTGATATGTTGTTCAGAGCCCTCGTTGCAGCTGCCTAGACATTTTCAACTGTCCCGAAATCATGTCCTTCAAGGTTGGTTTTGAGCCTTGGGAAATAAATCCCACAGAACCAAGTCAGAGATGTATGGTGGGTGGGAATGTATTATTTTGAGCCCACGTGTTTGCAATTTCATGGTGCATGTGCACAACTTTGTTTCTCAAGTGGTTGAGTATCTCTAGGTAAAAAGTTTGATTTACAGTCTGTCCAGGTGGCACAAACACCTTGTGAACAACTCACTTCAAAAATGATGAGCATGGATTTCACTCTTGATTTGCTCTTTCAGGCCTTCCTTGATTGAGGTGGCTAGTAACTATACCACTCTGAACTCTATTTTTATTATAGGCTCATACTCAAAAATGAAGTTGAAGGATGCCCTGTGCACTGTTCATCCTTTTCTGTCCCTGAATGCCTTGTGCCACCTGAAGATGTGGGCTGGAAACCAAACAGCATCTTTATAATCTGTCTTCAACAACTACAATATTTCAGAACCAGGTTTTCCAAGGTTTTTCTGCAGAACTTGATTGTGTAAAGTTGCTCCAGACTCTTTTCTCTCGTGACAAGACACAAAAATTGCTATGCACTTTGTTAATATACCAACTGTGGACTCAGCTGAGGAAGGTTTTTGAAAATGCAAAGATGCAAGGTAAGAGAATATTACCAAGCATCTTAAGAGACTATCACAAAACATCTCATAGAAAGAACCCACTCTATAAAAATGTATTTTCAAAATAAAAATATAACAACTAAAAATTATCCGGGAAAAGGAAAATGCAGGTTTAATATCATATTTCACCAACTCTGCATCAACTCTATTCCTGTGTCCTACTACAGTACTGCAGCAAAGGACACATAGTGCACTACGCAAAGTTCTGCAGGAATGGTGTCATAAACTAATTCCCTTTTCTGAAAAAACAAAAACAAACCTATATTCACCAGATGCCTTCTTAAGAACAACATACAAAAGTGACAGCCTCAAATGAGGAACTAGATGGAAAAGGCAGGTGCAAATTCATCTACGTTCATCCAATTGGTTACTAATCTTCCTCTTAACAACATCCTCAAGACCAATTATGATCATGAATTTCTAGAAAAATAAAGTTTTCAGATTCTCTGAAACAGAATCTGAAAATCATCTATAAATCCTTCGCTCAAATAATATGTTGCCTCATGACTTGGAAAAATGTATAATAGTATGTTCAAATTGTCCAGCGTAATTGGGCTGTGCTCTTTTGGAGGCTCAGATGAACCATCTGATCCCAGTTACTTTAGTCTCAGCTTAAGAAGAGAAAACAGAATGTCAGTGGACAGCAAAAGAGATTTAAAGATGAGCTTAAAACTAACCTTAAATATGTGGAATAAACACAGAGAACTGGGAAGCCCTGGCCTCAAGCATTATAACTGGAGTTGGGCTGATACCAACAAAGCTATGGATTTTGTAGAGGAACTAAAGAGAGAAAAGAGGAAGGCGTATCAAGCCAGCCCTTGTCAGAACCACCTTCCACCTGGAAATCTATGTCCTCATTGTGAATGACCATGAGGATCCAGAATAGGTCTCTGCAGTTTTATGGACTCACCACCAAGATTCTACCTTTGGAAAACAAGCATACGCAATCACGAGTAATCATCTGTGATGATGACTATGTACTTAATGATTTCAAAAAGTGACCAATATTAGTTAATCTTAAAGTTCGCTAACCTTTTTATGGCTTTGTTATGTCTGCCTTTTGTTGTAAAGTATTTGACTATTTGGTTGCAGCATGGAGGTCCATAGTTTCAGCTAATCCTCTAGGTATCTTATTTGTGACCTTAAAGTTTTGTGATTTGGGTTAGGAAGGAGAATGTAGATTCACAGCATAAGTGGTGGAAAAACATGAACATTTTTTAGGTATGTTGACAAAGACATAGATATATTACCACATTTCCCCATTTTTCAATTGGATCTTTTTTAGCATCAAACATTGACTTCAAAATGTCATCTACTGAGAGTTCAGTCAATTCCACCTGTCGTTCTTTAGGTATCTTGATGATATCAACTAGGTGAGGCTGAAATGTTAATTTGAATATGATGTCATGATTCTCAAAGTCAGTGAACCTTTCATTGTATTCTCCTATTAACAGATCTATAACGAGTATTCTTCAAATGATTCGCATATATCAACTTGCTCATCAATGACCTTTGGTAAGTGGGGGAAATGTTTATCCAAAAGTTCCTTTCAAGGAAGTGTTTTGAAAAAATATACCTTGTTTTCTAAATGCTTAGATTTTTTTTCCACATGTTTAAACTTTTCATGTTTTCTGTCATGGAATTTCTACATATACTCACGAAATTTACCAAGTTGGATTGAAGTTTTTGTGAAAGTTGTTGAAGATATCTATTCTCTGTATTCTGTTTGTAAGAGTGCACAAAACGAGTAACTCTTTGTATCAAAAAATATTTTGTTGTGACTCAAACGAAATCTAAAAAATCTGCTCTGATTCAGTAGTATCAGTTGATTCATCCAAAGTGATTGAATAATATATATTTTCCTTTTGAGACATTACAGGAAGTTGTTCTGTTGAATTGAAGGTTAATTCATGCTACCCATCTGTTATGATTCTCCTTGAAATAAGCAGTTGGGTGTACTTTGAAACATTAACAGGGTCTGAACATCCTACAGCTTTAATACATTCTTTCACAATTTCTTCTTCGCTGATTGGCTTCTCTTTTTTCTCAAGCATGTGAGCTACTTTATGAATTGTTTCAGTGATATGATTTCCAGATATTGTAGCTGCCTTTGCTTTTGCTAATCTTTTAATTTCTGCCATACAACTTTTCATGCCTCTCCCTCTAAATTATTTATTGTCTTTATGAGTGTTATAATGCTGATGAAGACTGAATGTCTTCAATGTTGATAATATTGCAGTATCACAAAACACGCAACTCCTCTTATCTTTAACAGAAAAAATATATAATATCGCAATTCCCAGGAGCCCTGCTGGCAACGTGCGTTAAAGCACTGAGCTAGAGACCAAAAGGTCCCAGGTTCAAACTTCGGGAGCGGCGTGAGCGGCCGCTGTTAGCTCCAGCTCCTACCAACCTAGAGGTTAGAAAACATGCAAATGTGAGTAGATCAATAGGTACCGCTCCAGCGGGAAGGTAACGGAGCTCCATGCAGTCATGCCGGCCACATGACCTTGGAGGTGTCTACGGACAACGCCGGCTCTTCGGCTTAAAAATGGAGATGAGCACCAACCCCCAGAGTCAGACATGACTGGACTTAACGTCAGGGGAAACCTTTACCTTTACCTTATCGCAATTCCCAATCTCTTGGTTTTCTTTGACATGGTTTATTTATTTATTTTGTGTCAAAAGCATTGCATAACAAATACAAGAAAATCACAAGCAACTAAATAGTTTTAGACCAAAAGCGGGCAATAGCAACCGCATTGTCTTTAAACAACTCCTCCTCCGTACATGAGGCAGGACATTGTTGACATGAGCTGCTAAACAGTGAAAATCTAAAAAATACTGTCGAACTGTGCAACTATTGACAAATTTCACTTCAAACAGAAATCAAGAGCTGGTAAAGCTTATGGGCACAATGCACCATTATCAAAGGTTTGCGTGGGGAGCATACTCAACCCCAACAAACACTCAGCAACCAGTTTCATTCGGTAGTGGCACCAGACAGGCAGGGGAAGTTAGAACTAAGGACCTCCTCACACGCCGCACTGGAATCACCGCGGATGGCAGCGGTTGTGGCAGTGCCTGCCCAGGGAGCATGGGGACCTGTCACTCCACACCCCACACCATCCTGGCTTCCCACCACCTCATCACATGGGGGGAAGTGTCAGGTAGCCAATTCAACCCATTGATCTCTGTGCTGGTATGGCTGTACCAGAAGCTCCAACTTTATTTTCTTTCTGCTAATGTTTGCAACCATAGGACAGGCCACCTGTCAATCATCAAGTTTGGTTCCACCCCTTGTTCAGGGCTCTGGGAGGGAAGTAGCCATTTTATAAGTTAGTCTCACTTAGAAAGCTAAGCTATAGGACGTAGACCAGCTCGTCCCGTAGAAAAGCTTCATATCTCAAGAACATCCGGGAATATAGAACATCTGAGGAAACAGAAACAGAAACTCCAGGGGAAAAGGCCCAAAAGCTCTGGCTGAGAGCTTACAGCCTCTCAGCCTCACAGCTCCTGAGGGAAACAGCCCTAAGTTTCTAAGGATTCAAAGAGAGAACAGCATCACAGATCCACAGAACCCCAGCTGAAACATCTGCAAGCCTTGGCTGGTAGGTCCACTCGATACCCAGACGCATTTGGAATCTCTAGTGGGTCCCACATCAGCTAGGCCCATATTGATAGACAGCCTGGGAGATGTTATAAGAGGGTTTTCACAGTTATCCAAAGCCAATTGCCTGTCCCCTGGGGACAAGACTGAAAGGGCCAACAGTTTATTAAGGGAACTTTGAAGTGTTATTTGACTCCTTGAAGATTTATTATTTGTTCATCAATAAAGACTTTGTTATCTTATTAAAGACCCAAAGGACTATCCTTGTTCAGGAAAATCCTCAACAACCTCTCTTTTGAGGTGCCCTGGCTTCCCGCTGGGCATAAAGTATAAGTCCTATGCAAAGACAATAGTTACAGGCCCAGTGCGTGACAGAACAATCTCTATGGGAAGACGAGATGCCTCCTGTCTTTCACCACCAGCTATTTTTCAGGGGTGGAAGGGGTTTTTGGCAGTTTCACTAAGAAGCCACCTCAGAAGTACTTCTCCAGGGTTGATGGGAGCTGACAGGCTCTGTGGCAAAACTGCTAAACAGCATCATTGCTGCCAAAAATAAACCTGTGTGAATATGTCCTAAATTATGAGCATAGCAGCTATCAATTTAGTCCTTATGGCTTATTCGTGTTCTAATTGTGTTGGTCAAGCTGGGAGGATTATTTTGTTGAAATTTATTTTATTCTTTTGTATTTTAAATCCATTAATTTTAAAAGATGAAATATAAATATAAAAGACAAAAATGTATTAATAAAAATAAAAGGATTTATTCTGTAAAAATTTGAATTCAGTCAAAAAAAGCTGCGCTTAAGGACTTAGAAGGGCACATGTGTCCTTAAGGCCACAGGTTCCTCACCCCTGTCCAAGACCATGCTCCAAAAGGCCAAACTGTTCCTGCCAGTACCATCTACAAAGCCAATTATTCACTTCTATTATCCATCTTTCCCTTCCTTGGCCACATTCTTGAATTGGTAGGAGAGACAAAATGACACCTTGGCAATCAAAGTTCTTCATCTTCCTACCCATAGCCTTGTAATCCTGTGTGATCTCTGAAAGTGTCATTGGTTCACACATGGACTCAGAGGAAGGGGTAATGGCTTGTGTGCTTGACAAGACTTGTCAACCTCTCTATCATATCTCAGATTTTTGCTCCAAGGAGGCAGCAAATTTCTTGAGTCATTCTGTTATGTCTGCAACCCGTTGCTTCTATTCTCCTCAAAAGGGAATTCCCTGCTATCCTCACACATCTTCTTGGAGGTTTGTGGACTCTTCCAGGGTACCTCCTTGTGGTTTTAGATGTTCATGTAAAGGCAAGAATTAAGTGGACCACAATGTAATTTGTACTTGTCCAGCTACTCGTGTTTCAATCAAGAGCATGGATTTCTTGGCAAATGCTGGAGCAAAATACTATAAGATCGCTTGTAATGATTCTAGTCTTGAAAGAAAATGAAGAACAATAAAAGCAAATAGGTGAATGATGATAATTTTTTTAGTATGGAATTCCACTAGGCTTTAAAGAAAATCATGTCTATATTCCAATGTGTAGAGTAGGGCATTGCAGTAAGTATTTTTACAGCAAAAACCTGAATGCCTAGTAATATGAAATATGAAAATACAAAAATCCTGGTTTTACTCCTTGGTACAAAAGATTTATTATCAAAACTGAACTGTTGAAGCCGCAATTGTCCAATAGAATTAAATTTATGATCAGATGAGAAGGTAATCTTGGTAAATCAATACCCAATAGTGTGCAGATGTACATTTGGAATATTAGATGAGGTTTATCTATAAGTAAGACTTGACAGACATTTTTAAGACAATGGCATAATGCCAGAGGACATGAATAAGCTGTATCCTGGTGTCTTGGCTGCTTGCTGGGAGTGTAATATGGTTAATGCAAATTCTATTACACATGCAGCAGGATGGTAATAAGGTCAGGTTCTTCTGAGAGGAAATGCTCACAATTACAAAAAAAATCCACTGGGTATACATTCCCTTTGGCCCACCAATCATATGACTAGGATATTTAAAAGGGAAAAGTAGATTTGAGAGATATGGAGATAATGGACCTATTAACAGCTGTGTTTGCAGACTCCAAGATACTATCTGACTCCAAAAAGTGTGGCGGGAGCACCAAGAGTTCAGACCTTGAAGAGCACCATCATTATTGATATTTCCCAAATATGACAACAATTATTTTCACGACTGCACAATTTTATACAAAAATTAAAACATATCCAACAAATCAATGCATCTTTAGTCATCTAATCAATTAATAGTTGTAATAAAATAATGTAATGAGGCAGCAGCTAATCCTAAAACAATCAAATGTTAAACAATTACATACAAGCAGCATAAAAAGTAAACAAAGGGAATCCAAGAGGCAGAATCGTGCCGTTCTTCAGATATTGTTTGCAAATCCAAAGATCGATCACTATTGATAATGCTGGGCTACGGCTGATGGGAGCTACAGTCTGAAAACTTTTAGAGGGCTATATGATTTTCATCCCTCATATAATATAAAATCATATTGACTGTAGTAAATTAGAAAAATATAAAGAAAAGGAAGGTTAGATACCAGAGAAGAAAGATATGAGCCTTTCTTGGGAGAAAGCTCTAGAGCACTGCAGCTGGTACTGAATGTATCCTGTTCTTGTAAGATGCATAGGCCACAGTTTGCACTGGCCTGAAAATCTGGAAGGAAGTGGAAAGTGTCCAGAAATCTCACACCTCCAATGCATGCTGTAACACACTTTTAGCCCAATACAGCGCATTAAAAAAAACTCACCAGAAAGTCCAAAATCAGCACTACAATGCTCTGTACTTGACTAGTGTGTGGCCACTGCAGACACGAATTCAGAAGCAACATGCACAGTGCTCATGTAAACAGCACCCCCCGCTGGAATATCTGGGTGCAGAAACTGATGCGCTGCTCTCAGGAAAGTGAACCTTCCCTCTCCTCACGAGGAAATCACTTTCCTTTTTTGTTTTGCCTTGCCTTTAGTCATAGGCTCTTAGAACTGGAAGAAACCACATAGCTGATTCTGTTCAGCGCATTTCTTCCAACGGAGTAAGAAAAACTGTCTTTATTAGATTGCTTCAGCATGAAAAAAAGTCTTATGGACTCAGTGGGAGCTTCTCTGCGGTTCCCAGGGTGCCTGTGGAGACTCTCAGGAGTTGAACTGGATCTCTTTAATCCACATTCTGATCTGGATTAGAAACGGCTGTATGGAAACAGTTCTATCCAGTCATTCTGTGAGATAGAATCTGGAACAGATGCTCAGTAGGTAAAGGTAAAGGTTTCCCCTGATGTTAAATCCAGTCATATCTGACTCTGGGGGTTGGTGCTCATCTCCATTTCTAAGCCGAAGAGCCTGCATTGTCCATAGACCCCTCCAAGGTCATGTGGCCAGCATGACTGCATGGAGCACCCTTACCTTCCCGCCGGAGTGGTACCTATTGATCTACTCACATTGGCATGTTTTCGAACTGCTAGGTTGGCAGGAGCTGGAGCTAACAGCAGGCGCTCACTCCGCTCCCAGGATTTGAACCTGCGACCTTTCGGTCTGCAAGTTCAGCAGCTCCACACTTTAACACACTTTGCCACAGTGCCTTAGTAGGGGCACTGATAGAATTTAGTCCCTGATATTAACAATTTCAGACTAGAATGACATGGATCCAGAGGATTAGCTTCATCCAAAAGCATCTGGAATAGACACTCACCCTCTCAGCCACATTATGAGGACAAAAGCTTGCTAGTAATACTTTGCTTCAAAAAGAGCCACTAAGGTTTTGTTTTAAAAGAAAGCACCTAACAAGTGCCTCCCAACCAAAGATCTGTTTGTTCGGCGTAGTGACACGATTGGTCAGCTGTGGATAAAATAAACTGAAATGTATCTAAATGTAGTAGAGAGGAGATATGGGGGCTTCCTGTATGTGACAGAAAAGAGACAGCAGTTTAGACCACCCTTTTCTTTACGTATGTTTCAAACACATCAAACCTAGACTAGCTTCAGTGGATGTAGCACTGTTCATAGTATTTCTTTGCTCCTGAGGCTGTGCTTAAAAGCATATTCTTAGTGTATAAAGCAGAGCTTTCCAAATATTTTGTGTTCATGACATACCTTTTAGACAGGCATCGTTTCACAACACAGTTATTCAGTTTTACTAGCAAACCGGAGGTTAAACCAACCCCTTATAAGAGATACAGGCACCAAAATGTTTTGGACATAAAATATCTCATGAAAACCTTTCAGTTATATTTTGAATTGCATATTTGTCATACACTCAGAGGTTTCTTGTTAGATTTGCATGACACACCTACAGACTGCAGCCAACACAATAATGTGTCACAACATTGTTTGGAATGCTCTGGCCTAATAAATAATAATAATAATAATAATAATAATAATAATAATAATAATAATAATAATCTTTATGTATAACCTACCCTATCTCCTGGAAGGGACTCAGTCCTAAATAAACATAAAGTCCTAAAGCCTCTTATGTTCTATCATTGCCTCTGAAAAATCAAGGAACATCTAAGCTGGGTATCTCTGATGCAAGATATGCTTATAACCAATAATAAGTCTAACAGAAGGCCGTCAAACCATTTAGTAAAATGTCCTGTCTATAGCTTATTGGGACCTAAACAGAAATGTTCAGGTAAACACTACATGTGAGAGTTCTATGGGGCTTAATAGGAATAAAATGTTCAAATATTAAACTAAAAGAAAATATTGTTTGATTTGAACCTTTCAATGCAAACCAACAAAAGAACAGCACATATAGAGTGAAATACACAGGTAGATTATTTTACATAATGACAATGCTTTCAAGAGTCAGTAATTCCAAAGAGAAATGCCTAAACCAAACTTGATACATCTTTTGCAGCTATTTTTCTCTGATATAATAATTTGAAATGGAATTCTTTCTCTATTCTACACAGTTTTGTAGTGCATTTTCCCTTTAAGATACATATCTATTTGTATTTTGGCTGTTGTGAACCAGATTACAAAATTCTGAAGAGTGTAGATTTCAGTGCAGAAGCGTGTTTCAATTCACATATAGATTCAGCCAGCTTGAGTTTTGCAACTTCATATCAACATGTAGACTTAGCAAATTTCTCCCATAACCCTATTTTATGCCACTAGGCATACTTTGCTTTAATTACTTATACAGTTTAAAAACTGGGCTTTCTGAGATGCTTTTCCACAAGGTATTTCCATGTATCTTTCATTTATTTTTGATGGAACACAGATATAACACCACAGTCCAGTCACTATCACCCTGTTTTTGCCATGTGGTTCTTTGATCTTTTCTTAGATTGTAAAAGGTCTCCAAAGAGATAACCATGTTAGTCTGTTCTAATACAAAAATTGATGAAGTGGACTGAGTCCATAAAAACATATACTAGATTTTTTTTTCTCTTTCTGGTTAGCCTCAAAAGCGCAACCAGATTCCTTTATGTCTTTTTATCATAGAAAGCCTGACATTTTGAATAGATATAAAATGACAGTATAATTTTTGAAAGAATATGTGCCTATAGCAATCTTCTTTTAATTAAAGACTTGGACAGTGATGTATCAAAATTTAAGATTATGGGACTTGAAAGGCTGTCCTCCCATTTAATCTTTAATGTTTTGTATGCCTATTATATGGAAATAATAATAAAATGAAAAGGACTTTACACATCTCATTCTTACAACAGTGGTTTGGTATGTGCATGAGTAATATTCAAAGTCGTGGCCCACAAACCTGTGCTAGTCCACAAGCCATTCGCTGCAGGTCCCTGGAAGGTTTCCATGAAAGAAAGAAAAACTGTAACCAAAGAGCAAACCGAGGAGGGAGAAATGTTGGTTCCTTACATCAGATAGCTTGAGAAACATTGCTCCTCATAAGTAGCCTCCAGTCAAACTCAAGATTCGCAAATAATTTAATTATTTGGCTTTTCATATGTAAACTGCTTATTCTACACTCCTTTAAAACTTCAGAGGTTATGTGCTTTCTTAAAACATTTCCAGGTTTGAACATACTAAAGCTCACATATTACTGTTCCTTGTTTAAGCCTAACAAAGAAAGAAACATAAAGCTCATTATGTGGGAAAGATTATATTTGGAGAAGTTTATATGGAGTCTAAAATCTAAAGATGGATCTCATAAGCATAACTGCATACATTTCCCATGTATGGATTGTGGCCTCTAAATGTGCGCATGTGCTTTATGGAAATACAAAGCACTGTGCAAACAAAAGAAAAGCTAAAATTTCAGATATGTGCCAGCTTGTGGTCCATCAGTCTCACACTTCCATATCTCACCTGTCATATGCAAAAGATGGAATCACAAAATGGCATTTCACATGGGCCATTGCCACATACTCCCTTCACTTACTAGTGAGTAATAAATGTGTAAAAGCAACTACCACCATCTCAGGAGCTGAAAGCTTATCAGATGCACTGGATTCAGGTACTGAGTAACTCAATTCAGATCTTCTGAATAGAAGGCACACTTTATCACAGTGTTTTGCTGCCCCCTTTGTCCTGATGAAATAATAACAGTGTTATCTTTAACTCCAAGAAAGGTAAATACATCTTGTTTGAACTTTCTTCTACATGAGAAAGGAAATCAGGTTTTGGTTATCTCTACCTACAATGTGAACATATGGGTGAATACAGTCGGGTCTCAGTATCTGCTGGGGTTTTGTTCCAGAATGCCCGTGGATAGCAATAGCCATGGATGCTGAGGTCTCATTATGTACAAAGGCATAGTATATAAAATGGGGGGAAATCATGGTTTGCCTTTAGAATTTAAAAAAATTCTCATTGTGGATAGTTGAATCTATGCATACAAAATCTATAGATGATAGTCAAAGTTCTAGGATGGCCCAAGATATGTGTGTCCACGCAGTTGAAAAAATCTGAAAGCTGGTTATAGTTAGTGTAGAAGCTTTCCATTCTATTTCAAAATACTTTTCTTCTTTAAGTGTAAAGAAAGAAATAATAATAATAATAATTTTATCTTTATACCCCGCTCCATCTCCCCGAAGGGACTCGGAGTGGCTTACATGGGGCCAAGCCCAGTCCACAATAATAAAACAAAGCAATAAAAACAAATAATAACAATCAAAAACAAGTCATAAAATCAGTCAGAAAAGGCTACTTATCATAAGCCAGGGATCTACATCTACCTAATTCTTAATTGTAAGAGTTGTTTGGCAGTGGGATATGCTGTCTCAGAATATGATGCAATCTCCTTCTCTAGAGTTTTTCAGTGCAAGCTGGATGGCCATCTGTTGTGGTTTTCCTGCCTGGCAGGGTGTTGGACTGGATGACACTTGTGGTCTCTTCCAACTCTATGATTCTATGATTCAATGTTCTTCTTGAATTGTGATGCCAACATTGGACATAGTGTTCAAGGTGAGAATAGACTGGAACGTTCCTCAATCTAAGCACTACGTCCCTATTGTTCATCATGTTCATCTTATGGTCTACTATGTCAAATCAACTTTATTTATACCCTGTCCCATCTCCCCTTGGGGACTCAGGGCGGCTCACAATATAAATGGCAGCCATTCAATGCAATAAGGGTGGCATATTTACGAAAGATTTATACAAACTTTCGTAAGCAAAAATACAAATACATACTAAAACTCCTAGATCCGTTTCACATGTATTGTTTTCAATCTAGGTCTCACCCACCCTATACCTGTGCATTTCATTTTTATTGCCTAAATCAAGTACTGTATATTTTTCCCTGTTGAAATGTATTTAGTTAGTTTTAGCCCAGCTCCCTAATTTGTTAAGGTCATTTTAGAATCTGATCCTATCCTCTGGGATATGAGCTATTTGACATCTACAAATTTGATAAATGTGCATATTATTCCATTGTAAAGATGTTGAACATCACTGGACCTGTGAAAGAACCCTGTGGCACCCCACAAATCACTTTTCTCCAGGATGAGGAGAAGTCATTGGTAAGCACCCTTTGGGTTTAGTCAGTCAACCAATTCCCAAGCCACCTAACAGTAGCATTTTCTAGCCCACATATTACTAGTGCCTTTATTAGAATGTCCTGGGTAATCTTGTCACAGCGCTCACTGAAATCGAGATATGGTGGTCAGGAAAAGAGATTTAAAGATGGGCTTAAAGCCAACCTTTAAAGCATAGACATTGAGAACTGGGAATCCCTGGCCCTTGAGCTCTCTAATTGGAGGTCAGCTGTGACCAGCAGTGCTGCGGAGTTCCAAGAGGCACGAATGGAGGCCTTAAGGGAGAAACGTGCCAAGAGGAAGGAGCGTCAAGCCAACCCCAACCGGGACCGCCTTCCACCTGAAAACCGATGTCCTCACTGCGGGAGAACATGCAGATCAAGAATAGGTCTCTTCAGCCATCTACGGACACACCCCCAAGATGGAAGACAATCATCCTCGAACTACGAGGGATCGCCTAAGTAAGTAAGTAATTAAGTAAGTATATCCACAGCATTCCCCTCATCTACCAAATGTGTAACTCTAATAAAAAAAGAAATCAAAAAATAATTTTTCCAAGCTCTGCTTTATTTTAGACTCAAACAATTCCAGCATTGTTTGGAAATAACAGGTTAATAATGCAGTTTATGCAGGTGTGATTCAGCTCCTGATTTGCACTATATCATCATCATGCCTATTTAAAAATGAAATACTAAAACTGTGCAGTAACACTTACATGGACAGAATAATTTTTTAACAATTTTAAAAGAACATTGCTTTTTTTGTTTTGCACAATGCTCATTTTATGTGTATGGATGGATGGATCATTTAATCCGTCTTAAAGCATATTTTATATTATTCTTCAAAGTTAAAGTTATCCTTCAAGAGTAGCTAGCTATATTTTAAATACTTACTGCAGCACAAGATAAAGAACTAATTTAAAATGGATTGGGTATGTGAAGTGCTCACAATGATCACTTCCGCACCTACCTGGTATGTACATTGTATTTGCAAAGAAATATTCCGTAGCCTTTAAACTGATTTTCTGCAATTTCAGTTCTGTGTGCAGTTTGCAGATGATAAGAACAACAGAAGCAGACAAATACACTGTACTGGAAGCAATAGATATGTCACATCAAGGGCAGCCTATTCAAGGGTATTCAGCATGGCACAAGGGAATGAGGAAAGTTGCCTTGGCAGGAAAGTCAACTTCTCTGTGTGGCATTGGAAGGCCGTGAGAGTCATAATGCCTTTGAACAGTAAAACGCTGTTAATAGTTAGCAACGAATGATAGACTTACTAATAAATATATCAAGTCCTTTTTAAGGATATCTAAATTGGTTAACAATCGGTGTTGGTGAATGTTTACATTAACCAGGCAAATGTGTAGGGTTTTAAATGCCTTGATTTGACACTATTGCCAGTCTATTTAGGAGTCTAAAAGGACAGAGAAAATCCTCCCTCTATCCAATACATAGCAATAAAGTTTGTATAAATCTCTTTCGTAAATATGCCACCCTTCACTGTCCTTTTAAAACTGTAAAAGTCAAAGTAGAGTACTTTTCAAAAAGTATTCAATTTTGCCAGTTATCTCATTGCTCTTTTCTACTGTTTTTAAAAAAAGACAACCAGAAGCACAATTGCATACAGTCAAAACTGATGTCATCATTTTTGTTTTTAGGCCCTTAACTAATAACAAGTAAAGACTTTCTGTATATATTGCAGATTTCAATATGTCAAAAATACGTAGTAAGATTTTACATAGGATTTGTGCTACATTAGACACAATTGTATGTAACATGATTTTTGATCCTAGGTCATAAATGTCATTTCCTAATTGGTTCTATTATATAAAAAATGGGAAAAGGTTATTAAATTGAAAAAAATTATTTTTAAAAAGTTTTTGGCAAAACATTTTGCTATAATTTTTCTAAGACTATCTCATAGAGTCTCAGCCAATTCAACACAATTTGTGACAGCCACAAAATCGAAGTTCCTGGAGTATAACAACTACTTTCAAAGTAAATGCCACCCAATTAAACAGGAAATCACACTTTCAAAACAGTAACAGAAAATCTCTCAAATTTTGTTACATAGTGTAATTCCTTAACTTGTATTTTGCTTTTTCTAGTGCTTCTGCGGTGCATACTGTGTTTTTCTGCATGACTCCAACATTTTTCTGGGAAGTCTAGACCAGTTGTTTCCTAAGCTATCAGATATGGGAAACCAGCTGTTTGTTTCAAAATGGTAAAGATCTGTTTCATATTTGTGCCCATTGGCTACAATTGTTTCTTTCTTTCCTGGACATTTGGGACTGGTGACAGGTAGCTCACAAAATGGTACCAATCCACAGACCACAATTGTGACTACTACTGGTATCGATAATCCCATTCTTATCCATTTCTATTTTATTTATTTTGCCTTCTTTATCTCCCAAGAGGGTTTATGGAACCCAAGGTGGATTTGACATTGGGGGGCATATTTTTGCCCCCTACAAAGCTCCATGCATTTTAAGTGACATTTTATTTATTTCTCATTCATCTCATCTGGAAAAAGTCATCTTGACCATGAGCTGCTTGCCCAAATCCTTATTGGGAATTCAACCTATTAATTGATTTTTCCCAAATACACCAGTTGGTCGATCAATAGGAAAACCATAGTTTCAGTTGCTCTAATTTTGCTCCAGTTTTGTGTCTCTTGTCCCACCTCTCACTCCAATGGACTTTGGAGGTAGTGTACCTGCCATAATGATAGTTTGTCAATTCAGATATCTTTACATTCTTTCTTCAGTCTGGCACAATGTCTCAAATGAAACAGTTTTCTATTTATATAATAAAAGTTAAAATGAAAGGTAAGGTTAAGGTAGGTTTTCCTTGACATTAAGTCCAGTCATGTCTGACTCTGGGGGTTGGTGCTCATCTCCATTTCTAAGCCGAAGAGCAGGCGTTGTCCGTAGACACCTCCAAGGTCATGTAGCCAGCATGACTGCATGGAGCGTCGTTACCTTCCCGCCAGAGCAATACCTATTGATCTACTCACATTGGCATGTTTTCAAACTGCTAGGTTGGCAGAAGCTGGAGCTAACAGTGGCCACTCATGCCGCTCCCGGGGTTTGAACCTGGAACCTTTCGGTCTGCAAGTTCAGCAGCTCAGCGCTTTAACAGCGAAAATGAAAACCATTCTAATAACACCAAAATAAGCAAACATAAAGAACACAAAGTTGTACTAGCCACAAATTTATGTCAATCCCATTCAAGTAGGATCCTTGAATCGATTGCTGGATGGTAAGGTCACATTATACAAATCCCACTGATGTAATGGGTCTACCTTAGTTGAAATTATCACTTGGATTTAAGCTGTTTTGCACAAAGGAAGTACAATGATGTTTAGAAATTTAGAATTCCTCAGATCCTTTATTTGATTTTTTATCTCTCGCTTCCCATACAGGATAGCCCATTGCTTGCTTATTCTGACCTTTTTGCTTGATACATATCTGTTTGCCACAAGATGGCAAATTCTAGAAAGTCTGCCATGTAAAGGTAAGAATTATACAGAAACTTCCTATAGCTTTTTGAAGGGGGTCCTGTCAGTTCCGCACAAACTTTTTGAAGTAGAGCAAAAGCATCACCTTGTGGCCAAACATAAATACTTCATCTGGGTAACTAGCAAAGAAATCCTTACATCCTTACACAATGAGGAACTCATCTCCCAGAAGACTACATTGTCGCTCTCACTAAGCAGTTTTCTCAGTCGCATTACTTTATTAAAAGCTGTCTGTTATTTCTCTTGCCCACATTAGCATGTACAGCTGTCTTACAAGTAGTAAGCATTTTAAAACAAGTCATGCACAACACCGAGTTTTGGAATAAAAAAGAGGCAAGGTGCCTGAATGGGCCATGGCTGGGTTGATATATCAGTAGTTGATATACCATCCTTTGCTCACTTCTGCAAAGTGTCACTCTTGGGCTGAAGACAACAGAGGCTCTATCGCTCAAGACCTCACTAAATCCTGTTTTTTCATGCAGTGAGGCCATCATCCACAGTGAGTGATTTCCTAGATATGTTTATTGTACTGGCTGAATCCAGGGCTCAGCTCCAGACACATGATGTGAATAACCGGATAGATCTTACCACTCTGAAATAGATTAGAATGTAACCATTCATTCTGTATTGGGAAGACATGGCTTGGCCATTCTATTAAACTTTTACATAGGTTAAAGGTAAAAGGTAAAGGTTTTCCCCTGAAGTTAAGTTCAGTTGTGACCGACTCTGGGGGTTGGTGCTCATCTCTATTTCTATGCCGAAGAGCCGGCATTGTCCGTAGACACCTCCAAGGTCATGTGGCCAGCATGACTGCATGGAGTGCCGTTACCTTCCTGCCAGAGCAGTACCTATTGATCTACTCACATTGGCATGTTTTCGAACTGCTAGGTTGGCAGGAGCTGGAGCTAACAGCAGGCGCTCATTCCGCTCTCGGGATTTGAACCTGGGACCTTTCGGTCTGCAAGTTCAGCAGCTCAGTGCTTTAACACACTGCACCACCACCAGGGGCCCTAAATTTTACATAGGTAAATTATTTCTTAAACTAACCAATGTGTTGCCAAAACTCACATCTCGATGGTGCTGGGTCTTGTTTCAAATGATATCCCATGCAAGGCTCCAAAGAATCCTGTCTATATATTATTCTTTGATACGTTGCTAGTGTCATTAGATATTCTATTTACTGTATCCCAGGTGAAAAAATATTTTCAATAACAAAGTATCAATCATTTCGCAGTCAATGCAAGATACATCTGGTGGTATGTGAGAACATATGGACGGCTGAATAATCCCTGAGTGGTAAACTATTTAGGATCTGAACCAGAACCCTCTCCCTACTTACAGGTTGATAGCTAGCCCAAAAGCATACTCGACATGAGGGAAAAAATGATCTGAAGTCAAAAATGTGGGCTTTAAGGAGAGAAGGTAGTTCTACAGAGACATTATAATACAGTTTGAAGCCAGCTCGAGGGTGGGATATCCACAAAACCCACAGTGCACACTGCAGTGTGCATCAAGCCAGAAACAGTATGTTAAAAATTTCCCACCAGAAAGTCCAAAACAAGCTAGATAATGCAATGCAACCAATCAAAGTACAGTAGAGTCTCACTTATCCAACATAAACAGGCTGGAAGAATGTTGGATAAGCAAAAATGTTGGATAAAAAGGAGGGATTAAGGAAAAGCCCATTAAACATCAAGTTATGTATGATTTTACAAATTACTGTATATACTGAAGTATAAGCCGGTCCGAATATAAGCCGAGGCACCTAATTTTACCACAAAAAAACTGGGAAAACATTGACTCCAGTATAAGCGGAGATACCAATAATATTACATTAATTGAAGCATCGGTAGTTTAAATGTTTCTGAATCTTTACATCAAATTGTAATTTAAGATATGACTGTTCAACTCTGATTAAATCATTATTTTCATCTTCTTCAATGTAAATGTGCTTATGTATTCTTTTAATAATAGAGTAAAATAATAAATGTATTAATAATAATAAAAATAGAGTAAAATAAATGTAAAAGTAACAGCAATAATAGAGTAAAATAATAAATGTAATACAGTAGAGTCTCACTTATCCAAGCTAAATGGGCTGGCAGAAGCTTGGATAAGTGAATATCTTGGATAATAAGGAGGGGTTAAGTAAAAGTCTATTAAACATCAAATTAGGTTATGATTTTACAAATTAAGCACCAAATCATCATGTTATATAACAAATTTGACAAAAAAGTAGTTCAATACACAGTAATGTTAAGTTGTAATTACTGTATTTATGAATTTAGCACCAAAATATCACGATATATTGAAAACATTGACTACAAAAATGGTTTGGATAATCCAGAAGCTTGGATAAGCGAGGCTTGGATAAGTGAAACTCTACTGTAATAATAATGAATAGAGTAAAATAATAAATGTAACAATACCAATAATAATAGAGAAAAATAATAAATATACCATATATATTTGAGTATAAGCCGACCTGACTATAAGCCCACCAGGACCCTCACCTGAGTATAAGCTGAGGAGGTTTTTTTCTGTCCTAAAAAAAGGGCTGAAAAACTAGGCTTATACTCAAGTATATACAGTAAGCACCAAAACATCATGTTTTACAACAAATCGACAGAAAAAACAGTTCAGTACACAATAACATTATGTAGTAATTACTGTATTCACAAATTTAGCACCAAAACATTGCAATATATTGAAAACATTGACTACAAAAACATTGGCTACAAACAAATTGACTTCAAATAAAGATAGAATTGCATAAAATGAACTTACAGTAACAACACTGTGGAAAATTAAATCTGTAAAAAGTTCAGTCCTTGCTGCCTAGAGAATCAGCTGTAGATCCAGGTGGGAGGCAGACTGTGTTGGATAAGTCAGAACACTGGATAAGCAAATGTTGGTTAAGTGAGACTATTGTAGAGTCTCATGCAGGGCTTAAAATTGGGATCTGAAAATGAGGAAAATTGGTCAGGACATCCCTAATGCTGAAGCGCTTTTTAAAAACCAGAAACACAACTGGCTGGAAGGCAAACAATTACACTTCTGGGAGTTCTCTGCCACAGTCCAGCACTGATTTCAAGCAGACTTAGATATGTGCATCAACGCATCTCAGCTGACTGATTAAGGAGAGGTGAACCACATTTGCTTTAAAATATGAGCACATGTTTTGTTTAAAGGAAAACTGCACCTCTAAGCACCTCTTCACCCTACACATCAAGCAATTGCTGGCCTCTTTCCCCCATCACATGGTGGCGATGGTAGGGAAGGGTGCCCTGTCCCTATCAAATGGAGAAAAAGGCAAAAAAAAATACAAGTGACTCCATCAGAGTTACTCAAAACACGACTCATCTTTTGTCGTGGCCGAGGAAACATCTCATTCTCAAGTTTTATGTGCAAGGTTTTTCTGATGAATGATTTTAAGCACTTTATGCGTTCTATATTTATATATTGTTTTATTGTTATTGCTTAATTGTGTTTAATGGCTTTATGTTTTATCATACTGTACTGTTGTTTACTAGCATTGAATTTTGCCAGATTTGTAAGCCGCCTTGAGTCCCCTCATGTGAGAAAGGCGGGATAAAAGTGATGTAAATAAATAAATAAATAAATAAAATAAAAATGGTAGAGAGTTGTGTTTCCAATCTTGGTATATTCAGTAGAAGCATTTATACTCTGTGGTCTAGATAGGCAGATCCCAAGCAATGTAAAGATCAATCAATAAACAAAACACAGTTGTTGTCATGAGATTTAAAATCTAAACATGCAACACAAAAGGAAGGGGAAAATAGAGGAAAATCAGAAATATGAGGTCCCACTTTTTTTGATACCGTGTTTCCCCAAAAATAAGACAGTGTCTTATATTATTTTTTGCTCCCAAAGATGCGCTAGGTCTTATTTTAGGGGATGTCTTATTTTTCCATGAAGAAGAATTCACATTTATTGTTGAACAAAAAAAATGAAAATTTATTATATACTGTACAGTAGTTGTTATCACAAACCAGCATAACCAGACAAACTGTGGATCCTATCAAGAATTTCTTACTACTACCATTATTTCCATGTACAACATTCTATGGTACTTACATTTACCGATCCTGCATGCTCTGGTGTTCTGTTTGGCGGGCACGCTTCCAAACAAAAACTTTGCTAGGTCTTACTTTCAGGGGAGGCCTTATATTTAGCAATTCAGCAAAACCTCTACTAGGTCTTATTTTCTGGGGATGTCTTATTTTAGAGGAAACAGAGTATTAAAAAGTTCTTGTAATGGCCAGGTGTGGTGAAGCCCATCTACCTACCACAGTCGGCTACAAGACAGCAAAACATATATTTAAACCCAGTTTGTACCAATGGTCTCAGGGCCCATCTACACAAGCCTAAATTCCGTGGGGTTTTTTTCCGGATTAGCCTGAGCATCCAAACTACACCTCAGGATAATCCAGTTCATAATAGAGTAAATCTGGATTTCCAGTTTTATTTTAGGTTACAAAAAACACTTGCAAAGATTCAGATCTTTCAGTAATGCCCGGATCTTTACAGGTTTGGGGCGGTGTGGAGACTGCTGCTGAGATCGGCATCCACGTTCTCAGGAGTAGTATCCACAACAATCCCACCTCCGCGGATTCAAACAGCCCATGGAGGTGGGATGCCAATGCCATCCTCTCTCCCTCGCCCCCTTTTCTACCTTTAAACAACATAAAATGAAGTACTGTATATACTCGAGTATAAGCCTAGTTTTTCAGTCCTTTTTTAAAACTGAAAAAGCCCCCCTTGGATGAGGGTCCTGGTTGGCTTATATTTGGGTCAGCTTATACTCAAGAATATATGCTACATTTATTATTTTTCTCTATTATTATTGGTATTAAATTTATTATTTTTCTCTATTATTCTTGCTACTATTACATTTATTTTCCTCTGTTTTTATTATTATTATTATTATTATTATTATTATTAATACATTTATTATTTCACTCTGATCTTATTATTATTATATTTATTATTTTACTCTATTTATTACTACATGTATTATTTTCCTGTATTTATTATTATTATTATTACATGTATTATTTTACTCTTATTATTAAAAGGATACATAAGCACATTGACATTGAAGAAGATGAGAATAATGATTGGATCAGAGTTGGACAATCTTATCTTAAATTAGAGCTTTATGTAAATATTCAAAAACATTTAACTGACTGATGCCTCAATTAATGTAATTTTATTGGTACAATAGAGTCTTACTTATCCAAGCCTCTGGATAATCCAAGCCATTTTTGTAGTCAATGTTTTCGATATATCATGATATTTTGGTGCTAAATTCATAAATACAGCAATTACAACATAACATTACTGCGTATTGAACTACTTTTTCTGTCAAATTTGTTGTATAAGATGATGTTTTAGTGCTTAATTTGTAAAATCATAACCTAATTTGATGTTTAATAGGCTTTTCCTTAATCCCTCCTTATTATCCAAGATATTCGCTTATCCAAGCTTCTGCCGGCCCGTTTAGCTTGGATAGTGAGACTTTACTGTATCCGTTTTTATTTCTGAAATTTACCACTCTCGGCTTATACTGGAGTCAATGTTTTCCCAGTTTTTTTGTTGTTGTTTTTTTTTTGTGTGGTAAAAATAGGTGCCTCAGCTTATATTCGGGTTGGCTTATACTCGAGTATATACGGTAGTTATCAAGGCTGGAGGCTTCAAAGGGTCCTGTTGCACCTGGAAATGTTGCAATGAAGTATTCGAGAAAGGAGGGGGAAATTCTCCTTTGAAAGCCCTGTTGTGTCATTTCCAAGTGCAGCAGAGAACTTTAAAGTCTCCAGCCTTGGTAACTACAGTAGAGTCTCACTCATCCAACACTCGCTTATCCAACGTTCTGGATTATCCAACGCATTTTTGTAGTCAATGTTTTCAATACATCATGATATTTGGTGCTAAATTCATAAATATAGTAATTACTACATAGCATTACTGCATATTGAACTACTTTTTCTGTCAAATGTGTTGTATAACATGATGTTTTGGTGCTTAATTTGTAAAATCATAACCTAAGTTGATATTTAATAGGCTTCTCCTTAATCCCTCCTTATTATCCAACATATTCGCTTATCCAACGTTCTGCTGGCCCCTTTATGTCAGATAAGTGAGACTCTACTGTACTTCATTTTATGTTGTTCAATATTGAAAAGGGAGTCAGAGAGGGCAGGGGAGCAGTGTCCATACCTTCCCCATGCCAATGCTGGTTTGATATGGGAGGGAATGTAGCCACACACACTTATGCCAGAAAGAGCCATAGACACAAGTGAAAGTAAATAAACATAAAGATAATGCAATAAGTGAAACAGAAAGTACAATTTCGATGATAATGCATGGTCTTCAAGCAAACATAAAATAAAAGTCTTCACATCAGACAGAAATTAAAGTGTTTGAGAAACAGGCTTACTAGTTGCAAATGACAAGAGCCTTCAGCAAGATCCAATGCTAGAACAAAGACACGGTGCTTGGAACAGGAACTCCCCCGAAGTAGGCCATTTGCAGCCAGCACTGGGCCCCTGACTTTGCTGCTAATTTATAGCCTTGAGCTTCCCAACACAGCTGTCTCTGAGGATTGCTCAGCATTTTCTCTGCTAGCCTAGCTGATCTCCTTCTCACTTCTTTCTCCCTTCAACATTCCTGAAAGGTAGGGATTTGTGATATATCTGTCACCTCTTCTCAGCCCCAAATCCCCAAGTACTGCTTCTTCATCCACCTGTCCTTCTTTTCCCTCAGAATCAGAAGAGCAGTCCACAACACCCTTCCCCCAAAAATTCTCGGTTTGAGACCTCTATTTGGCTGTAAACCTGAGAGAAAACGGAATCTATTTATTTATTTATTTATTTATTTATTTATTTATTTATTTACAGTATTTATATTCCGCCCTTCTCACCCCGAAGGGGACTCAGGGCGGATCACATTATACACACACAGGGCAAACATTCAATGCCCATAAACATATCAAACAGAGACAGAGACAGACAGACGCAGAGGCAATTTAACCTTCTCCTGAGGGGATGTTCGATTCTGGCCACAGGGGGGAGCAGCTGCTTCATCATCCACTCTGACGGCACTTCCTCATTCCAGGTCGTAAATTAGTTAAACTTGCCTCCCCACTTTTATAAGTGGTACCTTATTTCCTACTTGATAGATGCAACTATCTTTCGGGTTGCTAGGTCAGCAACGAGCAGGGGCTATTTTTTATTTTTAATTGACGGGTGCTCACCCCGCCACGATCTGGCCTCGAACTCATGACCTCATGGTCAGAGTGATTTATTGCAGCTGCTCAACAGCCTGCGCCACAGCCTGGTTTTCAGGGCCCTCAGACTTCAGCTCTCCCAATCTCTGAGAATTGAACTTTTCTTCCTCCTCTCCCTTTCCTGCCCTCCCTCTCCTTTCTTCTCCTGTTTCTTTCTTTTGCTGCCAATAGCCAAATGCACCTTTTTTAGTAAATGGACATGAGTATACTTATATGTATTTTGCATGATGGAATTGCATGGTGTTGTGGGTCAGGCTGACACCAATGATGAACAGTGATTAGGGGATCAACAGTTCGTTCCTGGGAATGTGCAGCCGCAATTGGTCTCAGAGAACATTGTTGACTCAGAAGGCCAGGTGGACTCAGCAGTGGAGGTTGGCATGGGAATGGAAGGGAGTGTGGGCTGACCTTCTACAGCAGTCTGAGAATGGTCTACGCAGATGACACCCAACTCTACTACTCTTTTCCACCTAAATCCAAGGAAGCCCCTCGGATTCTGGACCAGTGTCTGGCCGCTGTGTTGGCCTGGATGAGGGCGAACAAGCTGAGACTTAATCCTGACAAGACAGAGGTCCTCCAAGTCAGTCGTACGTCTGATCGGGGCATAGGGTGGCAACCTGTGCTTGACAGGGTCGCACTCGCCCTGAAGGTTCAGGTCCGCAGCTTGGGGGTCCTCCTGGACTCGGCGCTGACCCTTGATGCCCAGGTGTCAGCTGTGGCTGGGAGGGCCTTTGCACAATTAAAACTTGTGCGCCAGCTGCAACCATACCTTGAGAAGTCAGATCTGACCATGGTGGTCCATGCCTTAGTTAAATGCGCTCTACGTGGGGCTGCCTTTGAAGACGGCCCGGAAACTGCAACTAGTACAACACTCGGCAGCCAGGTTTCTAACTGGAGCAAATTACAGGGCGCGCTCAACTCCCCTGTTTAAGGAGTTCCATTGGCTGCCATTTATTTTCCGAGCCCAATTCAAGGTGCAGGTTATCACCTACAAAGCCCTAAACGGTTTGGGACCCACCTACCTTCATGACCGCATTTCCCCCTATGAACCTGCACAATCTTTTCACTCGTTGGGGGAGGCCCTCCTCTCGCTCCCACCACCCTCGCAGTCGCGGTTGGTGGGGATGAGGGAGAGGGCCTTCTCCGTCGTGGCCCCCCAGCTCTGGAACTCGCTCCCCAGGGAGATCAGGCAGGCCCCTACCCTCCTCATCTTTCAGAAGAGCCTGAAAACTTGGCTCTCCCAACAGGCCTTTGGCGACTGATCTCCATAGTAGGATCGACCTGTTGCCTATCCAGCAATAGTCGCATGTGTATGCCTTCCCCAGCACTTTAATGGGTATGATAGCTTGGGTAAACACCCCTTCCTGATGATACCGACATAACTTGCACTTTCGGCTCAGTTTCTTTTGGAGCCAACCCAAGATTTTATCATTACATTTTTTGTATGTGATCTTTTATGACTTGTTTTTATTGTTGATTGACTTGTTTTATTGCTTTGTTTTTATATTGTTGACCCCATGTAAGCCGCCCCAAGTCCCTTTGGGGAGATGGGGCGGGGTATAAAAATATTATTATTATTACTATTATTATTATTATTGGTCAACAAGGCTTGGATGGGAGTGAGGGGGAGTTAGACAGAGATGCTCGATTGAAGTTGAGGTCAGGCCTCCGTCGTAGTTTGAGGATAGCTGTCACGACCCAGGCTGCAAAGCACCAATAACCATACACAGAGGCCAGAATCTATCTAATATCTTTATTGAGGAAATATATAAAGTTAATAAAAACAAGTGTAGGAAATAGTCCAGAAGTAGACCTTTCAGGAAAGGTCAAAATTAGTCCCAAGAAACAATGTCCAATATGAAATATTAAGGTCCAAAGTTGTAATCCAATAACCGAAACACTCACTTTGCCAAACAAAGTGAGGGGAGATGACAAGGTCCTTTAGTCCATGAAACTTGAGCGAGGCTAGGAAGTAACTTGATTCTTGGAAAAAACAAGGCTTGATTCAAGGCAACAAGAAACAAGGAGCAAGAACAAGATCCGTGGTAATTACTTGGCAGGGTCCGGGAAACAAGGCAAGGCTGAGTCCTGGGAAGCTAGGCAGGATTCGTGGAGCAAAACAAGGCTGGGAACGAAGGCTTGGAATAGGAACAAAGGCTTGGAAGCGGGAGTAGCTGTCCACACACACTACTCCAGTAGCTGACGAATTGACTCCGCAAGATTCCTAAAGGGCAAGGAACCTAAATAGATCTCGTTTTCCCGCCAAAGAACACTTCTCTGGGGAACCAGAACCGAAAGTCAATCTCTGTGTCCAGATGTATGACTCCCTAAAATTTCTCATGGAAGCAGGCTTAATCATCTGAATGCTTTGCTGCAATTCTCAGGCTTCTGCTGAACTCCTTTTTGTTGTTGATAATAATTACGGCGAGAAAATGGGGGAGATTTTGACTCAGGGCTTGTTTGGCAGATTTCTGGAAGGCAAACCTCCTGCAGGTGCAAGGGCTCCAATTCTGGCTGGGAAAGTTCCCTTTCTGGCTGAAATGGTGGAAAACCCAAGTTTTCCTCTTCATCTGTCACAACAGCACTAGGAACGGGACTACATGGCCCATGAGTCATCACAATAGCTGGTAGACGCAGAGAAACGAAGGTGCACAAGAATGTGTTTATGGTTTGCAAAGAGGGTTAAAAGAAATGCAATCTGAGAAACTCTCCAGTCAGAGCAACCTCGCTTTTGGAGAAGCAGCTCTTGTCTTGTCTATTGCTTAGAATCCGTGTTTGGATTACTTTTCAAGCTCATGTATTCATGTCTCTTGGATTTTTTGTGTTGTTTTTGGGTTTCTGAACTAATATCTACGACATCATTGAACTGCTTTTAAGGATTGCACTTGCAATTGGTTTTTTACTTACTTTTCTGCCTTTTAAATAAGTTTGGATTACTTTCTTCAATAAACTGAAAAGACTAAAGCCTGCTGTGGTGGAGTTGGTGTATTGAAGCAAGGTGAATCCGTGCTGGGGTACGACACATGGTTATATGGACTTTGTTAGGATTGCAGTGGTTACAGCAGTTTTAGTATTGTGTTTAAAACATTTAACATCAGAGATGTTCCAAAATGGTTACCTTTCATGGAAAGGCATAGGAATGGACATAACTAAGGACGTTATCACACCAATCTCCTAAAATGAGTTCTGCCATTGTAAACCTATCTTCCTTGAGATGGGAGCATGCCTGCCTAGCCCTTCTTCTTATCACACAAAGCATTTTAATGTATTTGAGAAAGAAATATATGCATACTATCTTCATACATGCCCCCCTTTTTATGTTAGAATTGTGGAATTCCATGACTTCAAAGGTTTGAAGATGTGGCCCTCTGTACTTTCACAGTACTGAAGCACCTTACATATGCACACTTTAAATATTATTAATAAAAATGAGCATTTTGCAATTTACATTCTTTTCCTGTTCTGCAAATGGAAGATGCACTTTGAACTTGTATCGCTTTTGTAATTTGACAAAAACATGCATGAGTAAGACGTTCTGCAAAATATTACTGCTTTTCAAGAAAAGGAAATGTTTAATTTACAGGAGAAATTCACATTAAAGGCTTGGTGTAGCCAAGGGGTTCCCCAGTTCCATCATTTAATTTTTTTAAGGAAGTGATCAAGGAGAAAGGGTTAACTTTTTGCTTTGCAGCCAAGAAGGAAAACCCACAACATGTTCACAATATATCACAACCTCAAAAACCTGCAGCAGAAGCAGACTCACAATAACACATGCGAGAAACAGTTTTCTAAAGCTCTTTGAATGTGTCTTCAGAAGCCTTAAGATGGGAAAAGACAGGAAAAACACAATTTCTTTTACTATAACATTAACATACCTTCAAGATTGGTTTGGGATGGGTCTAGGACAATATCATATGGTGATAAACATTTTTTTGTGTGTGTGTCAAGGGAGCCTCCAACTTATTTTACAGCCTTGTGCGATAATCTCCTAAGATTAAGGAATCAAGAGTCTAGAAGTTGTTGGAAGGAATGTGTCCAGTCAGTGAAATCTCTATTCAAACTTGTTTAGAGTCCTATGTTCAATATTTTCTGGTCCCAACATCTCAGCAAAGTACAACTATGCTTTCAATATTTTTAAACATCCTTGATAATTAGAGATTAAAATCTGCACTAATCTGTGGATTCTACATAATAATCTGCATTGATTTATGATGATGTAATTCCAACACATGCTCTGGCTATAACTCAATGCTGTTGTTGTTAACTGCCATCAAGTTAACATTGAATTATAAATGAGAAAGTTCCAAATAATTCTATTCTCAACAATCCTATTCAGGTCTTGCAGACTCACCTCCTTGGATCTATCCATCTGGAATGCAGTCTTCCTCGTTTCCTATTGTCAACCACCTTACAAGGCACTGTTGTTGCTGTTGCTGTTGTTGCTGTTGTTATTGTTTTAACAACTACAGTAGAGTCTCACTTATTCAAGCCTCGCTTATCCAAGCCTCTGGATAATCCAAGCCATTTTTGTAGTCAATGTTTTCAATATATCGTGATATTTTGGTGCTAAATTCATAAATACAGTAATTACAACTTAACATTACTGCGTATTGAACTACTTTTTCTGTCAAATTTGTTGTATGTTTTGGTGCTTAATTTGTGAAATCATAAACTAATTTGATGTTTAATAGGCTTTTCCTTAATCCCTCCTTATTATCCAAGATATTCGCTTATCCAAGCTTCTGCCAGCCCGTTTAGCTTGGATAAGTGAGACTCTACTGTAATGTATTTTATGATATGGCCAAGGTACAACAGTCTCAGATTAGTGATATTTATTTTTATGAAGAGTTAGGCTTGATTTGCTCTAAAACCCATTTATTTGTCTTTTTCACAGCACACAGTATAGAACTCTTCTCTAACACCTTATTTCAAATAAGCTGATTCCCTTCTTGTCAGCTTTCTTCACTCTCTAGCTTTCACAACTTTACATTGAAATTGGTAATACAATGACATAATTTTTGTATTCAATGACATAGCTTTATACTTTAAGATCTTGTCTCGTTTCTTTGTAGCTGTTCATCCCAGTCCTACCCTGTTTCCCCTAAAATAATAAATAGCCATAAAATAAGCCATAGTAGGATTTCTAAACATTTGCGCAATATAAGCCACACCCAGGGCTTATAAATAAAATACTTTTTATTTAAGAAAAGGAAGTGTGCATCAAGGAAAATGAGGGGAAGAGTTGAGGGGCAACTTATTTCTCCCAGGGAAAGGCCTTCATTCTCATCCCACAGCTTTGGAGCCTGCAATAAATGACATTGCTCATAAATAAACTGTAACAAACCAGAACCAAGAGTAGTTCAGCGGGTATAAAGGATTCTTAGCTTTTGCAGCTGGATCAGACCTGTTCCAAGGTGATGGCTGGGGAAGACGAGCAGGGGAAACCAGTACTCTTGCTCTGTGGTGGGTAGAACAAATCTGACAAGTTGTTCAGATTATGACAGATAATAACACTTGCATTGGGAGAAAAGACAGAAAGGCTTTAGAATTGCCAGAAGGCAGGCAGGAATGGCGACACAGCTGCACCACCATGCTGTAACCAGGCAGCTGCTGTAGGCATGATCAGCCAATGACCTGACAGCCGTACAGCTCCTCCAGAGGTGACAGGCAATAACCGTAAAGCTGTGCAGCCACTGCAAAAGGGACAGGTAATAATCACTTTACAAACGTACACAACTCTGGAGGTGTCAGCAAATAATGGCACAGTCACTCTGCGGCTGACAGGCAACATTTCTGACAGGTGTACAGCTGCTACCATCAGAGAGGAAAGTCACCCCCCATCCCCCAATTTCTGCTCTTTCCCTTTGTCTGAAGCTAGTTGGCTTTGAAGAAAACAAACATACAGCACTGTACAAAAGCAACTCCATAAAGCACATGAAGGCTACAATTCTCTGCAAAGCCCTAATATTTGGGGCCTACTTTGCTGTAGTCTCCAAATTAGAGAAAGAAGTCACTGTTTTTCTCCTTGTCATCCTTTATGTTCTTACATCATCATATTCTGTAGCCACCATACACTCTACTATATTGTCTGTTGATGCTGCCCTGCAACTGAACAGCGACATTACCATGTGCCCATGCCTCATACACTTTCGAGATATATATATATATATATATATATATATATATATACACACTTACTTCACTTTATTTCTTAATTAGTCAATCTCCACCAGAGTGCTCTGAGCGACTTACAATTTAAAATATTATTCCACAATATAAAAACATTCAACAGTGACTATTTGGCAAATTAGATCTGATTTACTTAAATGCACAATCAAACAGCCAAGTTTTGAGCACTTTTACAAAAGGTCGCAACTCCGACATTGCTCTAACATATGGAGGCAATGAGTTCCACAGAATTGGAGCTTAGGTCGAAAAGGCTCTATGCCTTGTGGCTTCCAGGTGCACCTCCCTAGGGCCTAGTACGTATAGGCAGAGGCGGTTCAACCACCAGGCCAAATAGGCAGTTGCCTGTGGCGCCATCTTGTTGGGGGCACCATCGAGGTAACTCCTGTCTCCTGCGTCCTGCCTCCGCCGCCACGCTTCCCTCCACAAGGAAGGAGCCAAGGTCGCCGCTTTGGGGAGCAGAGAAGCGGCGCTTTTCTGCTCCGCAAAGCCCCGAACACCTTCCTTCTCGCCAGGAATGCGTTCGGGACTTTGCAGAGCAGAGAAGCCGCCAAACGCCTTCCTGGCGAGGCCTTCTCCTTCTGCCCAGTGCTCCGGCGAGCACCGGGCGGTCCAGCACTCAATGGGTGGCCCAGCGCCGGAACCGCCCAGTTGCCCGTGCCAGAACCGCCCGGGTGCCAGCGCCGGAACCGCCCAGGTGCCCGCGCTGGAACTGCCGTTGGGGCCTTCAGAGATTGTGAGGTAAGTGGGGTTTATATATTTGTAGAAGGTCCAGGGTGGGAGAAAGAACTCTAATTAATCATCTTGATTAGCATTTAATGGCCCTCTGGCTTCAAGGCCTGGCTTCTTCTTGCCAGGGAGAATTTTTGGGAGGTGTTAGCTGTCCCTGATGGTTTACTGTCTGGCTTTCTCCTGTTTTCAGAGTGTTGTTCTTTATTTATTGTCCTGATTTTAGAGAGTTTTTTTAATACCGGGGTTTATCTGGGTTATCTACATAGCCCAATATCCCTGTTCAATGTTTGGTGCTAAATTCACAAATATAGTAATTCCTACATAACATTACCATGTATTGAACTGCTTTTTCTGTTGATTTGTTGTAAAACATGATGTTTTGGTGCTTAATTTGTAAAATCTTAATGTAATTTGATGTTTAATAGGCTTTTCCTTAATCCCTCCTTATTATCCAACATTTTCTCTTATCCAACACTTTTATTTTTCAGTGATTGGTTTTGGGTGGGGGGGGGGGGCAAAATTATGTTCGCTTACACTTGAAAAATACCTAGGGCCGGCTCTGCGTATAGGAGATTTTCCTGGGAGGATCGAGGTGACCACTGATGAAAAAAAGGAATGAGGCGGTCCCTAAGATATAATGGTCCTTGGCCATTTCGAGCTTTAAATGTCAGGATCAGTATCTTGCAAGAGATCCGATGTTCTATTGGTAGCCAATGCAGTTGTTCCAGAATTGGTGTAATATGGGATCTTATAGATGATCCCGCTAGCAGCCTGGCCGCTGCATTTTGGACCATTCGGATCTTCTGGGTTTTTGTCTCCGGAAGGCCGGCATACAAGGCGTTACAATAATCCAACCTAGTGGTGACTGTTGCATGGATTACCGTTGCCAATGCTTCTGTCGAAAGGTAGGATGCCAATTTCCTTGCCTGGTGAAGATGAAAAAAGGCCTGCTTACTTATGGCAGTGATCTGGGCCTCCATTGTGAGCGATGAGTCCAACACAACCCAAGGCTTTTAACAGTAGCAGACGGAACCAGAACTTCCCCATCAAAATCAGGCAGTGACTGGATTAACTCTGGTGGCTGGCCGGGCCAGAGTATCTCAGTTTTTGCGGGATTCACCTTTAGTCTACTTGCTCGCAGCCAACTCATCACTGCTTCCAAACACAACTTAAAGTTCTCAGGAATCGTGGTCGTCCCAGGTTCGAGATGCAAGAGTAGCTGGGTATCATCTGCATAATGGTAGCACTCTATGCCAAAGCTCCGCACTAGTCCAGCAAGTGGTCGGACGTAGATGTTAAATATATACACACACACATATACATACACACACACACACACACACACACACTTGATGGTGTTCACTGACAGCCCCATGGCCACTGTGGTCATTCCTACCCTGAATGAATTGACCCCCATACTCAGAACCAGGAGCACTAGTTACTCCAGAGCTGTTCTCAAAATCACAGTAAACTGAAACTGTGTTAGTTGTTTGGGACATTACTTCCCCCACCCTTAGAACTTCAAAGAATGCAACCATGAAGGCTGCCCTGAAGACCTCTGTCTTGAAATCTTAGTGGCAGATGCCCTCACAGCTCCATAAGCAAGGTAATAGGCCTCCTGTTAGCACATGTGGCACCAGCTTCTTCTGCACATACACACACACACATCTCTGCCTTCCTCACCAAAATGATGGTCCGAGGATTACTTACCGTACTTGAAGATAAGCCGAGTTTTTCAGCCCTTATTTATGAGCTGAAAAAGCCTCCCCCGGTTTATAATCAGGTCAAGGTCAAGGCCGGCAATGGAGCCTGCAGGCTATTGCTTGCAATATGTGATCTATTTCTCTCTTCTCCCTTATCAGTATGTTTACTTTTGCAAAGCCTCCCTTGCTCTTAATCAAGGGAATGTTTTGAAAAGAGAGACACCCTTGCAAGTCAGGAAGAAGAAAAATATATATTCATTAATCTTATGAAAGCATTTTCCCCTGAAATATTTGTTAAACTTTCTTACAGATATATAGGCATTAACCCTTTGCAAGCTTTTGCAATCTCTAGGTTCCTTTATATGTGTATCTATCTATATACATTAATTTTATATATGAATTTCCCCTCATATGTTTGCAGGTCTTTGCAAATCCTTTATACATATAGATCCATGTACCTGTGTATCTGTAGCCATACATATGCATTATTTTTATATATGAATTTACCCTCATATGTTTGCAAGTCTCTGCAAATATCTATATAAAGAGAGATGTCTGGATAGATATGAATATATTCTTACCTACCTATATATGGGGCTTGGAAATATTACAGGGGAGAAATGAACACACAAATATATATAGACATGTGTGTATATAATAGGGCTTGCAAATATTGTAGGGGAAATGCACACACACACACAGAGGGATTTGCAAACGTTTCAGGGGGAAATGCATATATGAAATTAGTATCTATAATTATAGATCTATATCTAGCTCTCCATTGTTTATATAAGCATTGAATGTTTGCCTGTTACTATGTTGGAAGCCGACCTAAGTCCCCATGGGGAGATAGGGTGGGATCCAAATGAAGTTTTTATTATTATTATTATTATTATTATTATTATTATTATTATTATTATTATTATTATTAGGTTATTGTTCATACCATATTGTTTTTGTTGCCCCTACTTTTCCACTTATAGAGCTAGTTTATTGCTTTTCTTTGAAATATGGTAAATATTCAAAAACATTTAACCTACTGATGCCTTGATTAATGAAATTTTATTGGTATCTATTTTTATTTTGAAATTTACCCGTAACTGCTGCATTTCCCACCCTTGGCTTATACTCGAGTCAATAAGTTATCCCAGTTTTTTGTGATAAAATTAGGTGCCTCGGCTTATATTTGGGTCGGCTTATACTCTAGTATATACGGTAATCTCCCTACTTTGGTGAAATGTGCTGTGCTGGACAGATAGGACAAAGGCATCATGCCCAAGCATCATTCTTTTAGATACCACATACAGTGAAGAACCTGACACTTGGAGGCAGACCAAGCCTCTCCATATCCCTCTGCCTTTTAAAAGTGATAAACCTCTCCAAGGTTCTGCAATATACTCCTTGGATCATACTGGATTTTCAAGCTACTGTAGGTCTTCTGGGAATGCAGTAGGCAGCAGATTTGCATCCTGCGTCAGTACAAAAAAACCTGTCATCCTGAAATTGATATAATGAATCTGCAATCCCTTTACCTAGCCCTGGCACATAACGGACTGAAAAGGTTATGTTAACAGAAAGACAGATAATTACAAAACTCTTTCTAACCTCAGAACCCTCTTGGACTATGGTGGCTATCTATTATACTGATATCACCTGCTATTTGCACCAAAAAAGATCCCTTTTGTCGTTGAAGCTGTTGCTCCAGATGGAAATAGCCTTTAGAATTGGAAAGAACCCAAGGAAAAACAGATCTCACACAATGACACCTTTAAGCCACCCTATTAGCCCTCGAAAGTAAACTCCAAACCCTGCTGCATCTGAAACCTTGTACTCAGCTCCCATGGCTCCTGCCACAGAGAAATACTGTTATACTTATCCAAGAACATCAGCCAGGTTTCCATGCCCTTTCTCACATCCCGTGTGATCCAGATACAGTGATATAGTGTTTTTGCTTGTGATTCCCACCAGCTTAGCACAAAATGCTCTCCTTAGGGCCATTACTTTACAGGCAATGTTGACATGCTCCAACGTGGCTTGCACCTCTTTGAGTGTGTGTGTGTTTGTGTTTTGTTTTGTTTTGTTGCTGCTGCTGCTGTTGTTTTGCAGTACCTCTGACTTCTCCCTGGAAAACAAGTCAGTTTGATGCGGCTCCTTGTTCTGTGACAACAGCATCCCCTGTTCCCCAGTCAGCACCTGGAAAACCTGTATCAGTTTTTCACAGTCCTTACTCCCAGCCCTGCCAAGTAGTGGGTGAAAAATAGTGCCCTGGGTTGAATTTTGCCTGCCACTCTTAGAATATGTGAAAGTTCTCAAAGGCTGCATAACAACATTAAGTATGACCTTGTCATAATACTGTTATCCTAGAACTTGAACCCCAGTAATGAAGGTAGATTGGTAGGATGTCACATTTATTCCTCTGCACTACACACGCATGACAGATGGACCACCTGATCAAACAAAGCATAGCAAAGTAAACAGAACTCTGCCAGGAAGAAATCAATAACCAATGCTTATTTGAGGCATAATAAATGATGGATAATCCTGAGTTCTGCCAGGGCTTAGAAACTCTCACAAAAGGGAAACCCTTAAATTGACTTGCCACCTCCAGAAAAGGAGATTCTATCACATTCCAGGGCATGCACTTCACTGTTAAACAGCTCTTACATTCATTAAGCTCTGCCTAATGTTTAGGTGGAATCTCTTTTTCCTGTAGCTTGAATACATTGCTCTATGTTCTGGTCTCTGGAGCAGCAGAAAACAAGCTGCATATGCACACTAAGTGAAAGGGAAGTGAAAGGAGAGTGTGATAGATGAAGTGTTTAAAAATGAGTTTTTATTCTAAACAAGGAAGTGTCAAATACAAGGATCTCTAACATGAAGACCATGATATCATTCTATTATTGATCATAAATTGAATTTGAGCCAATGGTATGATGCTGCAGCAAAGAAGGCAAATGCAATCTTACAACCTCATAATACAGGGCTAAAATCAGTGGCATACGCCAATCTAGCCCCAGTCTCCTATGGAGCCAGCCAGCTCCCATCAGACGTCATGCCAGCTCCATGGGTGAAGGGGGGCAGAACTGGCATATTGCCACAGCAACACAGGGGCCAGGTTGTGGCGCAGGCTGGTGAGCAGCTGCTGCAATAAATCACTCTGACTATGAGGTCATGAGTTCGAGGCCAGCCCGTGGTGGGGTGAGCACCCGTCAATTAAAAATAAAATATAGCCCCTGCTCGTTGCTGACCTAGCAACCCGAAAGATAGTTGCATCTATCAAGTAGGAAATAAGGTACCACTTATAAAAGTGGGGAGGCAAGTTTAACTAATTTACAATGTTGGAATGAGGAAGTGAGGAAGTGCCATCAGAGTGGATGATGAAGCAGCTGCTCCCCCCTGTGGCCAGAATCGAACATCCCCTCAGGAGAAGGTTAACTTGCCTCTGCGTCTGTCTGTCTGTCTGTCTCTGTCTCGGTTTGATATGTTTATGGACATTTAATGTTTGCCCTGTATGTGTATAATGTGATCCGCCCTGAGTCCCCTACGGGGTGAGAAGGGCAGAATATAAATACTGTAAATAAATAAATAAATAAACACAGGAGGCTTCCCATGTTGCTATTGACTTTAATGGGATCAAGAGCTGGAGGAGCCAGATGGGAAGTGGGGTGGTGGCTTCCCCATGCCCTGCGGCAAAGTGATGTCCGCCTTTTTTGGTGGCCACATGATGAGGTAGATGTCTGCATTAATAGAAGCATAGTTTCCAATCAATAGAAGTAATGGTATTAGTATGTTCTGTGCTGCTTGAGCTTCATGTGTAGTACTGCATTCAACTTTGGTTTCATTTCAAGAAGAACATAGACGAGTTGGAGTGTGTTCAGAAAAAGGCAACAAGGATGAATAGTGGTATGAAGAGCTAAACTTATGAAGAGAGATTGAAGAAGATGTACATGTTAAGTTTGGTGAAGTGAAGACTGAGGGGTGACTCTTTAAATATTTCAAGTGCTATCACAAGGAAGAGGTGGCAGATCTGTTCTCTGCTGCCCCAGAGGATAGGGTTATGTTTAATGGTCTGAAGCTACAGGAGGGTAGATTTTAATTAAACACTAGAAGGAATGTCTTTTCAATAAGAATTGTTTGACAATGAAACCAACTACCTAAAGAGGTAGTATGGGTCTCTTATTCTCAACATCTTCAAAAAACTACAGCATTAAGTTGTCTACTAGGCTTGTGCACGGATTTGGAGTGGTCTGTTCCCTTCGGGCAATTCAGTTTGTTTGGCTTGATCAGATGGCCGTAACAGCAAGGGCCCAGCCATCATGTTTTTCCCTCCATAATGGGACCACGTGGCAGCTGATCACAGCTTCTCCTCCCCTATTTGGCCTCACGAGGCACACAAAGAGTCTGCCACATGCTGCTCGCATGGGGTTTCCCTGTGAGTCCTGCCTGTTGGGCCAACCAGAATTGAAGAATGCAGTAACATGTTTTACGCAAGCTATGTCCGCTTCCTTGAACCTGTTGTTAAAACCCAGGCTCCCTTGATGGGAAAAAAGGAAAGGGCCCCAGAAAGGGTGCTTTCTTAACCCAGTTCCTCAAACCCAGGTTCCTTTGAAAGGAAGAAAGGATCCCAGGAAGGGTACTTTCTTAACCCAATTACTCAAACCCAGGCTCCCTTGAAGAGAAAAAAGGAAAAGGTCCCAGGAACGGAAATGGGAGCCTTGTAAGTTCCCCATTGCTGTCAATGGGCAGGATCTAGTCACATTTTTAGGCTGCAGACCAAAAATGGCCATCTGGCTACCCGCCCATTTCCGGAAGGCACATGAAAACAGACACGAAAGTCTACCGGAATCCAACCAGCAGAAACAAATTAAAGTTCAGCTGAAATGCACAAGCCTATTACTGACTGTAAATGCTGTAGCTGGAATTACTGCATTAAGTAGTGGGTTGGAAAAAGAAGGGGAAATGTCAGTAGCCAGAAAAAAATTTTGGGAGGGGTTTTGAAAATTTCACGGGGGGTTGAACCCCTGACCCATCCGCCCCCCGGGTTCAGACCTGTCAATATCTGCTTGAGATAGTGCCTGGAGGGACTCTTAATTTTTTGCGTCTCATAGACTTAGCATGGGGATTTGGTTAACCAGTTAAAATTCATGAGTAAACCAGTTTTTTTTTAACCTGAAAAATTTGGGGGGGGGGGTTGAACCCCTAAAACCACCCCCTGGCTACAGGGCTGGGAAATATAGTAGTCATATTCACTTCTGATTGCATCCTACTATCAACTTGCTTAAGAATCCCATCATGAGCATGGAGCCCCCATCAGGGTACTATACCAAATGTCTATAGCATCTGGCTGGTTCAAGGGTGTCATTGTGTGAGATCTGATTTTCCTTGGCTTCTTCCCAATTCGAACGGCTATTTTCATCTGGACCGATAGTTTTGAGGACAAAAGGATATTTTGTTTTGAGGACAAAAGGATATTGTCTATTGATGACACTGATGCTGAAGCAAGCAGCATCAGTGTCATCAATAGACAGCCACCATAATCGAAGAGTGTCATGAGGTTAGGAACAGGTTCATAACTGTTTTGTCTTTCTGCTATCACAACAGAAAAAGGCTCCCCTCCCCCATGAAAAGAGTTGTGGTGATGTATGCCTTCAAGTAAGGCATTTCTGACTTATGGCAACCCTATGGTGAATCTATCACAGGGAAATTTTGGCAGAATTTTTTCAGAGAAGGCCTGCCCTTGTTTCCCATGGAATGTAGAAAATGTAGAAAATCGAGTCATCAGCCAAGGGGTGGACTCCATTCTTTTGTGAATGCACAGACTTTATTTTTGTTGGTTTATTACCCATATTTGTATGCAAACATTCCTTCTTGGACACAGAAAATCCTCTTGTTGCCAATTGGCTTCTCTTTTCATAACCGTTCAGGTACTTGGCAGAAGGATCAGTGCATATGTGAAGAGCCACGACTTCTACATTTGAAATCTATCCTTACTGGCCTTGCATGCAATGGATGCATGCGATGGATACACAACAGAGGAGAGAGAAAAATATATTCCCTCTTGTCCAAAAAGCAAAGCTTCTTAAATTGTGGGCCATGACCCTTGAATGTGGAGATTTCAAAAAGTTTGGCAACAAGAGCAGAGCGGATTGGGCCGGGGGGACGGGGGACATTTTGTAGCTTTCCCAGGACCAATTGACCTCACATTTTGCTTTGGCTTCTTGTTTTGGGCACATCCTCTCCATTTGTCTTTTCCCACAAATTCTTCTGCAGAAGCATTGGAACAGAGTGAGGTTCTTCCTGGGCAAAGTTTCTGAACATTGCCACCTAGACCTTGCACAAATCTGTTAGCAACAATAAGTGCAATGTGGCCAGTGGACCTTCCAGAAGAAAGGCTTCACAAAAAGGGGGGAAATGGTCTGTCTTGCTTAGCAAGCTTTGCAAATGCTGATTTTGCCTGGTGGCCATTTTTCCAGTTTCAAAAATACTTCACTACAAATTTTGATTCTAAAAAACTAAGTGGGGGTTCTTAAAATCATACTCAATTGAAATCAAAAATGTCAGTCATCTTCCAAGAATTTTCCTAGTGATCAAGCGACACAGGTTTAAAAGGTAAGTTTCCTTAAAAAAGAATTAAATCAATTTTGTCTTGAGATTAGAACAGAATTTCCAACAAATTTCTGAAATGACCTAAAACAGACATCTACTGTTTTGTACTACGTGTTTCGGTGAAGTGGCGTTCTGAGCATTGAAACTATAAAATCAAACAGTGATCACTCTGAAAAATACTAAAGATTCTCTATGGTCTGCAGTATCAAATACAGTGATACCTTGACTTAAGAGTTTGTGTTCCATGACTGAGCTCGTAACTCAAAACATTCTTATCGCAAAGCAAATGAAATGCATTGAGATGTTATTAATCCGTTCTGGCCCCTCAAACACCCCCTCCATTTTTTGTTACGTTTTTCAAAATAAGAAAATGTATTTTATAAATAACATAATGCATAAATGTCTCTAAATAATCTTTTATCCTATCCATTTTATCCACCATATTTTTTATACATATGGAGATTCACATGGAACAATAAAAAAGAAAGATCAACTTTAAAATGGTAGAAGCACAAAGTTGTGGCAAGGAAACACAAAGTGATGAGGCAGAAGAATTATACTGGCATCATTCCTGCCTCCTTCGCTCTCTTGATCTCTCTCTTCATGAAGTCAAACATACCAGAATAAAAACTACAGAAAATCAACTAACCCAAAGTTCCTCAACGTGGACAAGAGCAAAGCAGACAGCAATCTTCTAAAGCAGACAAGAGCACGAGGCACAGAGGCTGCTCCCTTGAAGCTCTAAAGGCCTGTTCTCTCTGGTGCTAGCTCTTAACTCAAAGTGCTGTTCTTATGTCAACACAAAACCCGGGGCACTCTTAAGCTGGGACACTCTTAAGTAGAGGTTCCACTGTATTCTTATTTAATGCAAATATAAACAAGCATAGCCATCTCATTAGTATACAAATTTGCTTTAGTCTCAACAATTGTTTTAAGATAAATTTATGATATATTATACATTAATATTGGATTGTATATCTATTTTGTCAGGAGCCCCGGTGGCGAAGTGCGTTAAAGCGCTGAGCTGCTGAACTTGCAGACCGAAAGGACCCAGGTTCAAATCCCGGGAGCGGCTTGAGCGCCTGCTGTTAGCTCCAGCTCCTGCCAACCTAGCAGTTCAAAAACATGCAAATGTGAGTAGATGAATAGTTACCACTCCAGCGGGAAGGTAAAGGCGGTCCATGCAGTCATGCCGGCCACATGACCTTGGAGGTGTCTACGGACAACGCCGGCTCTTTGTCTTAGAAATGGAGATGAGCACCAACCCCCAGAATCAGATATGACTGAACTTAACATCAGGGGAAACCTTTACCTTTACCTTTACTATATCTATTTCATATGCCTATATACATAACAATTGCTCAGCTGGAAAGGGGTCACAAGTGGAAAAGTTTAAGAAGCTATGGTTTAGAGGATAAGTGGAAGACCTGCTATTCACCAGATAAGTGAGGCTACATCTTCCATAATACTGACCATCACCTATGATAATTACAGCTGGTGAGAACTGAAGTCCAACAATATCTGGAATGCTACAAGTGAATCTGAATCTTTTCTTAAGATTCAGCTAAGCCAAAAGATAGAAATTGATCATTTTAATAACTAAAGCTTGGAGTTAATCTGACGTAATATCCACGTGCTTCAAAGTTGGCAGCCAAGCATAACCAAACCCCTAAGAAAACATTATCTGCTACTGAAGGGAGAAATACTTTACTTGGGAAATATAGTGTGCTTGTGCAGACTACTGGATCCCAAATATTTGGGCATCTCTCCTTGATCAGCAAACAGGTTCCTTTTTGCTTTGGACCGCTGAGGTCTTTGTTAGGTTGAACTTGGGTGGCAGAGTTCCAGTGCCATCTCAGACCTGCTCAAATTGACTCAAAACATTAGCAGCTACATGCCACCTTCTTTCTCTCGCCTAAGGTATTTTCTGGCACTGCAGAAACCCTTGGCAGCTGCCAGGCAGAGACAAGCCTTGTTGAATGTGGTTGAGTGATCCTGTCAATGAAGCTGCATGAATCCTCATTACAAAACAAGACCCACTGCCTTCCGAAATCATCCCATTACATTGCTAATATCTTAGTGTTGGTGGTTTGTTTTTTTTAAAAAAGATTCTGAACTTGCTGGGAAATGTTTATAATTTTTTTTCTGCCTCCAGTCACTGTGCCTAATGCCCGTTCATTGAGTGCCATATGTGTTTATATGCACTGCAATTTTCCACTTGATTACATTTTACCACAACCACTTTGAACTGCTCTGCAAAGAAATCAGAGCATCCATAACAACCTCAGCAGCTCAGACAGATGCAACTCAAACACGTACACAACCCTGGATCCCAAGCCAGGAGGGGAGAGCTTATATGTCTAGTGATCTGTGTCACTTTAAAACAGACTTACAACCTCACCAGATGGGGGAATTTAGCATCCTAGGATGCTTTCATCCTGTCTTGGGGACAGAGCCCAACGCCAGACATCAAATGATGTTGTATGACTTCAACCAGGGTAGAACGCCATTGGACTTCCCCCAGAACACAGAAGGTTTTCCGTGTTTTGCTGGTTCAAATGGTGCCAGCATGGGATCTTGCTGGGAGGGCGATGCTTTCTCCGTGTGATGGAGAAGGTTTCGCCAAGAGGGAGCTGCGTGCAGGGCAATGGATTCGTCCCATTGCTTCTCTCTTTTCTCGGCAAAGTAGGAGTCTTCACCTGGCCTTTCTGATAACAACCTTAAATAACCTCCAAGTGTGGAGTTAAAGTCTACTCCACCTATCTTCTTGGGCTACACAAAATTCCAGAATACAGTAGAGTCTCACTTATCCAACATAAACGGGCCAGCAGAACGTTGGATAAGCGAATATGTTGGATAATAAGGAGGCATTAAGGAAAAGCCTATTAAAAATCAAATAAGTGTATGATTTTACAAATTAAGCACCAAAACATCATGTTATACAACAAATTTGACAGAAAAAGTAGTTCAATACGTAGTAATGCTATGTAGTAATTACTGTATTTACGAATTTAGCACCAAAATATCATGATATATTGAAAACATTGACTACAAAAATGTGTTGGATAATCCAGAATGTTGGATAAGTGAGACTCTACTGTACCAAAAGATGAAAATGCTGACTTTAACTCTGAGTAATCTAATGTTATGGAGGAAGAAAATGTGCAGATTCCGGTTAAAAAAGTAAAGTGGCAATTTCTGATTTCCTTAATCCTGGAGGACTTTCTCCTTAGACATCTGATATGAAAATGCTGGCTGGTTCAATCATGAAAATTTGCGGGTCATGAGACCACCCACCAGACACAGCCCCTGATGACAAGTTGTATTGTTGCTGATGGGGTGCATAATGATTTCCCAGTCACACACAAAAACAGCACTTCAACAATGGAAAATTCTGCAGTATTTCAAATACAGTAGAGTCTCACTTATCCAACATAAACGGGCCGGCAGAATGTTGAATAAGCGAATATGTTGGATAATAAGGAGAGATTAAGAAGAAGCATATTAAACATCAAATTAAATTATGATTTTACAAATTAAGCACCAAAACATCATGTTATACAACAAATTTGAAGAAAAAGTAGTTTAATATGCAGTAATGCTACGTAGTAATTACTGTCTTTACGAATTTAGCACCAAAATATCACGATGTATTGAAAACATGGACTACAAAAATGTAGAACATTGGATAAGTGAGACTCTACTGTGCTACAATTAATATATGATCTAGAAATACTCAGTTTCTGCAATGATTTGCAGATTTCTATAAATTACTGATGGGATGGGGGTAAACATTGTGTGATGGGACCCATCGGAAATCATCCTCAATTAGTCTCAGAAATGGAGTATTTCCTAATGTGATGAGGTCCCTCCTCCTTTTCTGTTTGGCCGATATTTAAAAAATTAAATAACGCTCTATTACCACATTCCTATCATGAGACTCATCCCACCAGGTTTCAGTTATATCATATTTGCTTTGTTGTATTAAGAGTTCAAGTTCATCTCATGCTTTGTGAATTAGTGTAGATGACACCAAAGACCATGAACCATCCTGCCTTACTCTTTATTTATGTTTTCTCCTTCTCTTTGTTGAGTTCTTGTATTTTTTTTCTCTGTAAGAGTTGGGGTATTATCTCCTGTTAAAGTACTGCCTTCACTACTACTGTCTCTTTCCCCCAGATAGCTCAGTTTAATGGCCAGATTATCTGTTTTGAACTGAATTATATGGAAGTGTAGACTCATATAATCAAGTTCAAAGCAGATAATATGGATTATCTGATTTGATAATCTGGATTATATGGCTGTATAGAAGAGGCCTTAGCAAACACATTCTTGACAACTGCTGTGAGGTGCAAGCCATCCCTTGCCTGAAGACCAACTTCATTAAACCTTAGATCATAGCCCAAGAAGCCAAATCATTCCAGGTAGCATTATCTGTGAAGCCAGTTATTCCTTCAATTCTCTTTCCCTCTCTTCCTGTGCCATATCCTTGAACTGAAATAAGAGATAAAATGATGTTCTGGGTATCAATGCCTTTCAGCTTCCTACTCATAGCCTCATAATCCCATAAAATCTCCCAAAAGCTATGCCTTCCAGTGTCCATAGTTCCCACATGAACCAAAAGGAAAGGGCAACAGCCTGTGGGTTTAACAAGCCTCATCATCCTCTCTGTTACATCTTGGATTTTTGTTCTAAGGAGAACAAAATTTTCCTCCATAACCTTGGGCAATTGCTCCTGTCTTCAATTTTGAACTTCATTGTATAAAAAAAGCCTCTCATAATCACCTTACTAGTTATTCAAACCGTTCTTATTTTTGATCTTTTAATCAAGTGCCTTTAAAGTATTCTTTATGTTTCTCCTTGGATTTTTAACTACTCTCTGATTCTGCAAGATATACTTATCCAGCATCCAATTAAAAGAAATGTACTTACCCCTCTGTTACAATAATATAGGATTATGATCTGAAAACGTCCTTGGAAAAATATATATATTAACAATTCAAGTAGCAACCTATTTTGAAACTATTTATTTATTTATTTACTTACTTACTTGCTTGCTTATTTTAATGCTATCTTTCTCCTGGAGTGAGACCCATGGCTGCTTCCAAAAATTAATGTCAACTCACAAAAAAGATTTATGCCCTTCTGGAAAAAAATTACAGGCATCACCATATTTAACCATCTAAACATCAATTAGACAAGAATTATCCACCACTTTAAATAAAAGAATTTTCCTTTTTAAAAAAATTCTTTATAACTTTATTAGACCTTCTAGTTAATTTTGATGAAATCATCCATTTCCAATATCCCATAAAAAACAAATTTTCAAACAAGAACTATAACATTTTTAAATCACAATCTTTAAAAAAAAATTACAGGTTTTTAAAGAAGAAAGTTTTTAAGATCATGTCAGGGGCTGCTGTGGTTTTATATGTTTTAATGGAATTGACCTGAATTGTTTTAATACTAATTATGTTTAATATCTATATATTTGTATATTTTAAATTGTATGCAGATTTTTTTATGTTAAGCCACTTTGAACCTCCTCTGGGAGATATTAAGTGGGGTATAAATAAATACTATAATAATAATTGTTATTATTATTATTCTATATAAGGCACTTAGAATAAGTGCCTTATGTAGAATAATAAGGAGCATACATGCCCATTATTTTTTCTATCTGAGGCCCCTTCTACACTACCCTATATTCCAGAATCTGATCCCAGATTATCTGCTTTAAACTGAATTATGCAAGTCTCCACTGCCAGATAATCTGGAATAAGCAGATAATCTGGGATCAGATCCTGGCATATAGGGCAGTGTGGAAGGGGTCTGAAGGTCCATCCAGACAGCACCTTTATCCCAGGAGCTCCTGCTTCAAAATGGATGTTGGCCAAGTGACGTCCCCTGAAAACACAAAAGCAATCACTACAAAGGTAAAAAAAAAACCACAAGATTTTCAAGTGCAGGAATATCCCGGTTCTGGCCAGAAAGAGCGGATATTTAAATCTTTGTATGTTCCTACACTCAAAAAATACTGGATTTTTTTTGTTGGTATGTCCCTGGGTTATACATGTCGGTTTCTTATTGATTGTATCATAAAAACACAGCAACAGTTGACTAGACGACAAAAATGTTTAATGAAGTTTGTGACACACAAACAAAAAATTTGCCATGTAATCAACTTTCCCCATGTTTTATGATAAAAGCAATCAAGAACAGACATGTATAACCCAGGAACAGCACCCCGTAGTTGCCAGGGACAAGTACACAGCCAAACTTGTCTGCACAGATGGCCACACAGCCTCTATAATCCAGGAATAGAACTTATACAATGATTTATATATTCACATCTTATGTTTTTAAAAAACTGCCAAAATTTCTGGTGGACATCCCAAGGTGGCCATCTTGGAGGTTGCAAAATCCTAGGACAAAGCAGCAAGTGTGGATGACCAAGGCAGATATCCCAGGACCAACAGATCTGTATGTGGACCTCTTCTCAGGTCCTGTTTTTGTGTGTGTTTGTTTGTTTGTTTTTGTTTGTTTGTTTTTTTTGTCTCTGACTAAAACCCACAATTTGGTGCTGTCTGAAAGCACCCTGAGACCCTGTGGGTCTGCAAGTGTTATTGCTGGTTTAAAATAAATCTCTGCACCTTGTCTCTTCTTATCAGCAACAACCCCATATTATTTTCCTAGCCTTCGTTAGTATAAATATGTAGTGTCAAATCCCTTCAAGTTTCTCCCATCCAAGCAAATTGACTATGGAAAGGACGAATCTTCAGTAAACTTCAAGAAAGATTGGAACCTGCTTATTACTTTTCACAATGATGGGTCCAAATGTCAACTGCAAAAATTTATGAATTAGATGAATGTTATTAAAATTAGAAGTGTGGTAGAACTATCTAAAATAGTGATCCCCAATCTTTGATCTGTGGACCACCAGCGGTTGCCAAGAACTAAAATATGGTCCACAGCCTCACTGTTACTACACTGTTGCAACAAGAGTGACTGGTCTTGCCAAATTCTCTTATAGTGCCACTAGCTGTGCCCGGCCACGCGTTGCTGTGGCATTGTCTGGTGGTGTTGGTGAAATTGTTGAGGTAGTGGTGGTATTGAATGTCTGTTGTATGGTTGTCTTTATGTTTAGTATGCACACTGAAGTGGATTATATGGCAGTGTGGACTCAAGATAATCCAGTTCAAAGCAGATAATATAAGATTCTAAATGGGTTATATAGCTGTATGGAAGGGCCTTGAGTCTACACTGCCATATAATCCAGTTAAAATCTGATAATCTGTGGAAGAGGCCTAAGTGAGGCCTAACTGTGCCTGTCCCCTGGGCTGAGTAGGTTGCTAGGAGACCAAGTGGGCGGAGCTTAGCCTTCAAACTGGCAGCAATTGGATAAAAACTATTATTCCTCTCCCTGTAATTAGGACTTTATTTTTCTTTTCTTTTTGTTGTATCAGCCTAGAGGCGTGAATGATGGGTTGTGTTGTCAAATTTCGAGGTTGGGGGGCCTGTAGTTTTGTTGTTTTGTCCCCTGCCCTGATGCCATCACTCTTTTATATATCTAGATGGGAATGGGGATGTCAGGAGGGGAGGGGCTGACTACCCACAAAAGGCATGACAACAAGCCTCCTGACTGCTGCTTCTCCTCCTCCCCCTGAGTGCCTGGAAGTGGTGGCGCCTTGGTGTCTTCGTTTTTATGCCTGTTCCTGGGGTTATTTGGGGTGTTGATTCAGAAAATTGCATTGGATAGACCACATCAGCTCTGGATTATTAAATATGGTTTTCTGTGAGCAAGCAGATGATGACTACTGGATGTTCTATATCAGAAACTAGAGCTGATGTGGTCTATCCAATGCAATTTTCTGAATCAGCACTCCAAATAACCAAACCGAATCTAAAGTTGACCAAAAACTGATTCAGAACCCTTTTGGTACTAATGTTGGAGAGTGGTCCCTAGTCAAAGTGGTCCCTGGTCAAAAAAAGGTTGGGAACCACTGATCTAAAGAGAGTAGAATAATAAAGGGTAAAAATCAACAAACAATGCATGTGAGGTTGGTAGAGTAATTTCTGCAGTTATTCATATGTAGTATGTATGTATGTAAGTTAATGCAGGCATGCCTTAAGTTGGTATGTTTGCTTGATTTAGGTTTGTAGTATGCTGTAGTGGCTAGTGAGACATCTGCTTAGTTTTAGCAATGTATATTTTAAAAATGCTTTTTTAAATATTATTTTATTATTTCTGTGAAAAAAGCAAGTTTCTTCTATTTGAATGTTTTCTCTGTTTCAATCTGTGTCAGCAATGCACTGTCCCTTTTTTCTTCACAATTATGGTTGGAATAGCTTTTATTAGTTTCATCTTCTTGCCTTCAATCTCCATTCCAGACTTATAGTGTTGCGAAATTTAGTCTTGAGTTTGTTTTCAGACAAAATGATCATCAGCATCATATGGAATCTTGAATTAATTATGTAAATTCTGCCACTCTTCCTTTCAAAATATTCTTCTTCTCTCCCCAGGAAGTTTCCTAATCCTGCTGAGATCACTTCTCATATATTGTCACTGATTCTGACATGAACACTGTTCTCTCTATTGCTTCCTGGATTGCTTAGAGAGGGCCCTTCTACACTGACATATAATCGAGAATATCAAGGCAAATAATCCACATTATCTGCTTTGAACTGGATTATCTGAGTCTACACAGTCATATAATCCAGTTCAAAGCAGATAATCTGGATTTTATAGAGCTGTGTAGAAGGGGCCTGAGTCAAGGTTTTGTTCATATTCCTTATCCTTTTCAAATCAAATATCCAAAAAGAGAATCACATCAGATCAAAAAGATAAAACAATCAATAAGTCAAAAGGCCAAATGGGCAAAAGAGGCAAAGAAGCACAAGTCAATGAAAGAATAAAAAAGAAAACCCAAAAAGTAATCTTAAATCCATTACCCCGGTCAACCATTAGATGTCATACTTCATTCATTATACTTTAAACTGCTATGCATGCAGTCAGCTCATTCCAGTCCCAACTGCCCAGATAAGCAGAACACAATATTATTTTCTCTTTTCTTTACTCTTTAAATTAAGAAGCTTTGTTTCTTTGAAAAAATGATCATTAAAATGCCCGTTTTTTTAAAAAAAAATGCATTTGATCCCTCCTCCTTCCATTTTAATTCTAAAAATTATTAACCCTTTGAGCACAGCCCGATATGCATACACTTTCTCACACTCTCTAGAACCTAGAAGACGCATTGTCTTTAGCCTTGGAAGGTTTTTAATATTTTGTAAGTATCTTCAGAGTTTCTAATTGGAAAGTTGTTTCCACAGACATATATTTCTCTCCAAAACATGGAGGCAAAGTGGTGGTGAAACGAGATGGTGATCAAAGTCATTTCTGAATACAGGTGTTACTGCTGCATCTTCTAATGAAGGGACCATAAGCCAGAAAATAGTAAAACTTTTGCCTATGTAGCTTTGCCTCTGCATATGCCCCTCCCTTCCTGTGAGCTGGTGCCATTCTCTAGAGAGTTCTAAAGAGAGAACAAAGCTCAGAGTAAACAAGTTAGGTCAATTGTATCACTTATGCCAGGGGTCCTCAAACATTTTAAGCCGAGGGCCGGTCCACAATCCATCAGACTGTTCAGGGGCCGGATTATCATTTGAAAAAAAAAATCTCAGTTACCCTTGTTATCTTATATGTGTTTTATTGTATCGAGAAATGAGAATTTTTGTTGTTATAAGAAATGTATGGAGTTACTCAGAAACCTCTCAATAAAAATTAATTATAAAAAAAGAAAAAAAATACAAACAAATTCTGATGCACACTGCACATGTCTTATTTGTAGTGCAAAAACAACCACAACAACAAGAACAATGAAAGAACAATACAATATTTAAAAATAAAAATAATTTTAACCAACATACATTTATCAGGACTTCAATGGGAAGTGTGCTTCTGCTTCTGGCCAATGGGATAGTCAAGTTAATTAGGATTGTTGTTGTTGTTGTTGTTGTTGTTGTTGTTGTTGTGTGCCTTCAAGTCATTTCAGACTTTGGGCGAGCCTAAGTCTAAAATGTATGTATTTATTATTTATTTATTTACTGCATTTATTTACTACATTTGTATCACACCCTTCTCACCCCAAAGGGGACTCAGAGTGGCTTACAAATTATATGTACATACAATATATAATATTATTAGCATAGCACAATATTAGCTATATATTACTTTATTGAACTATACCACTATACTGTAATATTATTAGTAATATTATATGTAATATAGAATATATAATTAATATTATTATATGGTATCATTATTAGTGTTATATTGTACAACATTATAATATTATTATCAATATTATATGTATATACAATATATTTTATTATAAAACTGGGGGCGGGGGCCAGGTAAATGACCTCAGAGGGCCGCATCCGGCCCCCTGGCCTTAGTTTGGGGACCCCTGACTTATGCCAAGTAGGTGTGGAAGGTGATGAAGACCCTCAGCCATTGGTCAATTTTAGATAAGCCAAAGGTATATATTCTTTGTTTGCTACGCACATGTTGCGGCAGCCATTTGCAAGCACAAACCTTTTGGGGTGTACGGCTGTTCTGCCTTCTCACAGCTGTGGTGAAAATAAACTTTGCTTTTTGCATCTCTCACAAGACTGAGTTTTTTGCCTGATTTCCCTTCTGAGCCAGGATCCTTTGAAGGTAATTGTCTTACACTAAAACAGCGGGTTTAGTCTAGTGGGCACAAGTAAATGATCTTCAGTCCTTCCTTACTGGGAGAGGACTTTCCACCACTTTTAAAGCACTTTTAGCAACAATTAACATATTGTGCATCCTCTTTGTGGCAGAGAACATATGAAAAAGGACATTCTGTTGACATGTCTACTGCTATTCCAACGCAAAGAGAATGGCTGGTAAAGTTGTGTGAACTAGTTGAAACTGTTACCAGGTGAGAGTATAGCGGAACCAGCAACGTCCAGTTAATACCATGTGCAAAAGACTCAGACCAGGCAGAGGAATTGAAAGAACAAAAGGAAACTTTACTTGTTGAGTTGAAGTCAAATAAACAGTTCAGCAATCGTACAATGTCCTTGTAGTTGCATAGGATCAATAACTAATCAATCAGCATTCAATATATATCCAGCATAGCATATTTAAACTGCTACTTGACCGTAGCTAGAGAGCCTGTCTGTTTCTGTGCTCTCCCTACAAGCTCAAATTCCAACTGACAAAAACAGCCATCTGCCGTCAAACTGATACATTGTTTGAGGCGTGGCTTGCCTCTGCAAAGCTGAGCTCTTTTGCAGAGATCTCCTGCAAACAACCTTGCAAGGATTTCTTTACACACACACACATAGCAATTTGGCGCAATAGAAACCCCTTCTACACTGCCTTATATCCCATAATCCAATCCCAGATTATCTGCTTTGAACTGGATTATAACAGTCTACATTGCTAGATAATCTGGGATAAACAGATAATCTGGGATCAGATCCTGGGATAAAGGGCAATGTAAAAGGGGCCTGAGATGGACAAATGGTTAGCACTGATTAAGGATAAATCTTTGACCAATTTAAGAAAGATTGGGACTTGTTTATGACCTTTTCACAACAATGGTAGGAACATTTGTCCACTGTATGGATGTTATTAGATGAGTCTCCTATAGTCGGTTCTGCCATTGTAAATCCAACCTGCTTGAGATGGTAGCATGCCTGCCAAGTCCCTCTTCTTATTTTTTAATACTTTCCTGATGTATTTGTTCTGCAAGTGGGAGTTGAAGTCCAAAACACCTGGAGGGCTGAAGTTTGCCCATGCCCAGTTTAGCATGATGTTGTGCAATTATCAGGTGTTTTAAATTCATGTCTAGAGATTTTCCAATGTGGCTTATAGCCTTGTATGATAATCTCCAAAATTCATTAATTAGTAGAGTGCTATCAAAAGAGACCCTGATGGTGCAGCAGGTTAAACTGCTGAGCTGCTGAACTTGCTGTCTGAAAGGTTGGCAGTTCAAATCCCGGGAGCGGAGTGAGCTCCCGCTGTTAGCTTCAGCTTCTGCCAACCTAGCAGTTCAAAAACATGCGAATGTAAGTAGATCAATAGGTACCACTCTAGCGGGAAGATAACGGCACTCTATGCAGTTATTCTGGCCACATGACCCTGGAGGCATCTACGGACAACACCGGCTCTTCAACTAAGGAATGGAGATGAGCACCATGCCCCAGAGTGGGACAATGGGAGAAACTTTACTAAAAGTAGAATTGAGATTATATCATTTCGTTGAAAGGGAAAACTAATAAGAGATTTTAAAAAAAACACCAGCTAGTGAGTAATTGTTTGTTTTTGTGTGTAAGTATATGTAATTGTTTTAATTTTAATTTTTTTAGTTTTAATAGTAGCAATAATGTTCTATATGCTGAAATCCCTCTTTATAGCCATATATTGTGCCTAGAGGGAAACATTTCTGCTCATGACCTTGCAAATCCTTCCTCATACATTTTTATATAGGAAATGAAACATTTGGGAAGCTTGGCCATGCAAGCAAATGAAATCCATGCATAAAGCTGAGACTATAGAAATAGCAAGTAATAGCAGTGTCTATAGAAAAATATATTTACCATAGCAATTGTATAGATATGTAGGGGAAATCTGAATGCTATGCATACTTGAATTTACCGTGTTTCCCCGAAAATAAGACAGTGTCTTATATTATTTTTTGCTCCCAAAGATGTGCTAGGTCTTATTTTTAGGGGATGTCTTATTTTTTCCATGAAGAAGAATTCACATTTATTGTTGAAGAAAAAAATGAAAATTTATTCTATACTGTACAGTAGTTGTCATAACAAACCAATATAACCAAACCAGACAAACTATGACTCCTGTCAAGAATTTCTTGTTACTACTGTATAAATACAGTAGAGTCTCACTTATCCAACACTCGCTTATCCAACGTTCTGGATTATCCAACGCATTTTTGTAGTCAATGTTTTCAATATATCGTGATATTTTGGTGCTAAATTCATAAATACAGTAATTACTACATAGCATTACTGCATATTGAACTACTTTTTCTGCCAAATTTGTTGTCTAACATGTTTTGGTGCTTCATTTGTAAAATCATAACTTAATTTGATATTTAATAGGCTTTTCCTTAATGCCTCCTTATTATCCAACATATTCGCTTATCCAACATTCTGCCGGCCCATTTTTGTTGGATAAGCGAGACTCTACTGTATAAATAATATAACATTTTAATATATTATTACCATTATTTCCATGTACAACTGGTATGTACATTTACCGATCCTGCAAGTTCTGGTGTTTTGTTTGGCGGGTGCCGGGCATGCTTCCAAACAAAAACTTTGCTAGGTCTTATTTTCGGGGGAGGCCTTATATTTAGCAATTCAGCAAAACCTCTGCTAGGTCTTATTTTTTGGGGATGTCTTATTTTCGGGGAAACAGGGTATATACTAGTAGAATGGTTACTTAGATATTGCAAAAATGAGAAATACATCTCCCCAAATAAAAGTCTATTTATTTACATAGTTTATTTTTAACCCACTTTCCAATCTAGTCAATATGACACAGAGCAAATGTTTAAAAATATTAATATAAAAATTAAAAACCATTAATTTTTTGCATCATGGAACATAAAATATTAAAATACATTTAAAGCTGCTCTTAAAAACATGTGATTTTGCATGATATGGCATATGCAAACATATGTATAGATACAAACAGTGTGTTTTAAAAAAAACTCACCAGAAATTCCAGATCAAGCCATATAATCTGTTGAAGCTGATACTGTACGGTCACAGCAGAGAAGGAAGCAGAGAGCACAATGCAGAGCTCTTGCAAGGACAGGGCTACTATTGAAGCATTGGAAGAAAGAAACTCGATGCTCAGCTTAACAGGAAGGTAAAAAATCACATCTCACCTTCACCTCCCCCAGAGAGGAAACCACCATATTCCCATGAAAACATTTGCTTTCCCTTTCTTGCTTTGCCTGAATTATTCTTGTGCTGATTCTCATCAGATAAGCTACTGCTTTTTAGCGCATCTTGCCAAGGGAGGTGTTATATCCCAGCCACCTTTGGGTTCTGAACCTGGTTCAGAAATGAACTTTGACCAGGATGAAGCTTATTCTGACTTTTCACCCAGTTCTCCTCCGAGTTCCTTCCAATTACAGACCCCAGCTGTGGATAGCTCTGAGGCTTTCTTAATTGGGAGAGATACTGATAACATTACTCCCGTGGTAGAACCAGATGTCCCGAGCTCCCCAGGGAATGTATCCTTTAACAGAAGGGAGTTTTTGCAGCAACAGAGATCTCAGACACAGCAGTTTCGAAGGAGTCAACGATTGGCATCTAGAGGGGATACTGGATAGCAGAATGCTTTGGGAACCTTTGGGGAGTTGGTTTCCCTTCGCTGTTATTAGATCTAACTTGTATAAAAGTGTCTTGCACTATGAACAATGTGTGGTGTCAACGTAGCGACTTCACCGTTTCCAGTTCCCTGATTTCACCAAGCCGAGTCTCCTTTTCCTGGCGGCCAAGCCGAGCCGCGACTCCCAATTTAATCCGGAGTAAATTCACGTCCTTGCCTTGTTCCTGAATCCAGTTTGCTTTTAGCTTCGTCTTTTGCCTGCCTTGAAATCCAAGACTTTCTACTGACTTTGGACTTTACTCCTGCTTTCTTGTTGTTTCCCCGCTCAAGAACTTTTCATCAGTTTTGAGCGTGTTTCGGTTTCTGGACTTTGGACAATAATATTGGACATATCTCTTCAACGCTTTGGACTAATTCATACCATTCCTTAAAGGACCATTGCTCACTCATCCTTTCCACTTATTCTTTCCTGAATTTATTATTGTTTTAATAAAGATATTATATGATTATTAGTCTCTGTGTGGTTTCCAGTGCTCAAGCTGCCTTAGGGTGCAACAGGAGGGGAGGGGAGGGAAAAAAAACTTTGGATTGGGTGGATCCTCACTCAGCAGATCTTAGTAGCCATCATACCAGCTTGGAACTGGTTCATGGGATGCCTGTGTAGGAACTCCACAGCAAACCAATTCTCTGCAATCCATGTGCTGACTCATTTTAAATGGCTGTATAAAAGCAGCCATGGTCAGTGCAGAACCATATAATACAACTTGAACTGACCATATAATGCAGTTCAAACTGCATTATTTGGCTGTGTAGAATGAGCCATAGATATATTAAGGGAGGAGGAAAGATCTTTCAGAGATTCCTCCCTAACAGAAGGCATCAAAAATTTTCATAAAGGATGAGCATGGATATATTAGTTTTATACTCTTGGAAGATAGGTTACCTGCTGAACCTGCAATTACATGGATCCATATGGGTATAAAGGCAAAGCTAGTCTCTTCCTGGTCTTCTAATGTGATTAAATGCCACCACATCTGTTTTTGTTGTTTAAGCCTCCACTTTGATGATGTCTCTTCCCATCTAAAGAAAATATAATTTCTGAGGCACAACAATGGCAGCCATGCCAGACACCCACAACCTGCTCTTTAAATGCAGTCGTTTAGTGCCCAAGACACAAAATCAATATCCCAGCAATGTGGAACAAAGTGAGGGTGGCCTCAGTGTCAGGCACGTTCCTCACTACCACCACTGCAGTCAATAGCCGGGTATTAGCAGCTTGGGTGGTGGGCTGGGACTGAGAGATAACAAGCAAGAGCCCAAATTCAACCTGTAAGCACGAGAATCTCCTGCAAAGAGAAGTATCCTCTGCATTTGCTAGAAGCACACTTTTAGAGAAGCAGGAAAATAAACATTTTGGTCGCACTGAAACTGTTTTGAATTTGAAAATAAGTTACAGCCATTGCATTCAGTTATATGTTTTTGGCCAGCTCTGGGAATATCATATTTTGAATAGTGTCCCCTATTCTGATCTTTGGCTGACCTTGCCTAATAAAAATACTCAGAATTATGTCTTATTTTGTGAAAAGGACTCTCCTATTGAAACCTGGATGCTTGTTTTATGTAAACATACTTCTGAAAATAAACCATGATTTATTATTGGGTCACAAATCACAATTGAATCGCTGTTTTATTGTTGACCTACAAACTCTTGGTTTTTCCAAATTTGTCTAAAGAATTATGATCTGATGTAGTTCTTGAGGTTTGACCCAGTTTGTCTGACTCTGGGAGTTGGTGCTCATCTCCATTTCTAAGCCGAAGAGCCGGTGTTGTCCGTAGACACCTCCAAGGTCATGTGGCTGGCATGACTGTATGGAGCGCCGCTACCTTCCCGCCGGAGCAGTACCTATTGATCTACTCACATTGGCATGTTTTTGAACTGTTAGGTTGGCAGGAGCTGGAGCTAACAGCGGCCGCTCACACCGCTCCCGGGGTTTGAACCTGGGACCTTTCGGTCTGCAGCTCAGTGCTTTAACGCACTTCGCCACCGGGGCTCCTTTTAATAATAATAATTATTATTATTATTATTATTATTATTATTATTATTATTATACCCCGCCCCATCTCCCCAAAGGGACTTGGGGCGGCTTACATGGGACCAAGCCCAGGCTAAACAGGCAATGTAAAAATACAACAATAAAACAAATCAAGCAACAATAAAAACAGATCATAAAACTAATAAGGTCATATAAAATAGACATACTCTGATAAAATCCTGGGTTGGCTCCTAAAAGAAAATGGTCCAAAGAAAGTGTCAGTAGTGTCAGATGCAATTGGGGGGGGGGGGGGGGACAATACCAGAACTATTGTCCCATTTAAAGTGCTGGGGAAAGCGTAAACAAAGGAAACTATGGCTGGCTAAAGGAATAAAGTGCAATAAAGATAAAATAGGCAACAGTCCTTTACTATGGAAGTCAGACACCAAAGGCTTGTTGGAAGAGCTAAGTTTTCAGGCTCTTAAATGGTCACTGTCCACTTTGTCCACTAGGATAGTATCGGTGATATTATTCATTGTCTTCTCCATAAGCCAACGAACAGAAATAGACTGAGAGCTGTTCTAATTTCCTTAGGATGAGAGTTCCAGAGGGAAGGAGCAACCATGGAGAAGGCCCACTAACTCATTCCCACCAGACGCGCTTGAGACGGGTGGGACCGAGAGGAGGGCTCCGTTTGATGATCGCAGATTCCGAGTGGGTTTACAGCCAGGGATGCGGGATCTCAAATAGCCTGGGCCCAAACTGTTTAGGGCTTTATAAGTAATAACCAGCACTTTGTATTTAGCCCAGAAGCAGACCAGCAGCCAGTGGAGCTGCCGTAACATACAAGTTGTCCGGTCCCTGTATGGCACTCCAGGTAATAATCTGGGTGCCAGTCTCTGAACCAGTTGAAGCTTCTGAACTATCTTCAAAGGCAGCCCCACATAGATTGCTTGCAGTAATTAAAATGGGATGTGACTAAAGCGTGGACTACTATGACCAGATCTGGCGTTTCAAGCTATGGGTGCAGCTGGCGAAGAAGTTTAATGTCCAGACAAGGCCGACTAAAATGATCAAGGGTCTGGAGAACAAACCCTACAAGGAGCGGCTGAATGAGCTGGGTATGTTTAGCCTGCAGAAGAGAAGACTGAGAGGAGACATGATTGTCATGTATAAACATGTGAGGGGAAGTCATAGGGAGGAAGGAGCAAGCTTGTTTTCTGCTGCCCTTGAGACAAGGATGCAGAACAATGACTTTAAACTACAGGAGATTCCACCTGAACATTAGGAAGAACTTCCTCACTGTGAGAGCTGTTCGGCAGTGGAACACTCTGCTCCGGAGTGTGATGGAGGCTCCTTCTTTGGAGGCTTTTAAGCAGAAGCTGGATAGCCATCTGTCGAGGGTGCTTTGAATGCAATTTCTTGTTTCTCGGCAGGGGGTTGGACTGGATGGCCTATGAGGTCTCTTCCAACTCTATGATTCGATGATTGTCAAAGTGGCATGGTGTGCCTGGTGATAGATCCACACCACTCCTTAAGCAGTCAGCTGATTTCGGCATCACTCTCAGAGAATGCAAATGCAAATTAACTTGTTTGAGCTAGGTACTACAGCATACTAGAAATACAGTCTATGTCATTTGTAGTTCCGGCTGTCTCTATAAATTATGGCTATGTACCTAAAAGAAGGCCAGGCCAAGATCTGACAATAAACCAGTCAATACTTGCTTTCAGTCTTATAGTATTTGTGAACACTGCCCAACATGAAAACACTTCCTTTATATGGAGAGGGTATACTAAATGTCCTTTGTGATGTTCTTATTTTCCAAATGTAGGCAGAATACAAACATTGTGCTCATCCATTTATAATTTGACTAGTACTGTTCAAAATTCTCCTATTTTATTCTCCCGTTTCACTTGGTGTGATATACAGGATTGTCATGAGGAAGCTGCCGTTAACGTTTAGGCTGTCAGAGCCATTCTAGCACATGTTTCCTCTTGAACCTCTCCAGCAAAGCAGAAGAGTTTAGCCGGATGAAAACAATCTACTACGGATGAAAACGATCTACTAGCACATGTTTCCTCCTGAACCTCTCCAGCAAAGAAGAAGAGCTTAGCTGGATGAAAACAATCTACTACGGATGAAAACGATCTACTACGTTGCAACTCCTCCCCGTGCCACTGAGGCTCAGGAGGAGAAGCATTGGAAACAATGTCAATAACCTAACAATCACACTAGAAGCACAACTAGAAAATTATTTAGTAGTTTAGGGTAAAATCAAGGATGTGCAGTAGTTGGACCACTTCTGTAAACAACTGCACTAACATAAAGGATATAAATTATTAGAATGCTCAAGGATTTACCACAATTATTTATTTTCCACAACAAATCAGCTCTCACAATGACTCGTACATGAAATACTTGTTCCCTTTGAAATTAACCAAAGACAATCTTTTGTGCCCTCCTCCCATTCATTTACTGCTACATCCTGATGGGATAGCTCTGGACTCTGAGATGTCTTGCAGAAACTCTCATCTCACCACAACAAATATTGAAATGTAAGCTCTAATTACTGCTTCACAAAGTCAAATATTTGTTGCAAGTAGAGGATTAATTGACAAGGGAGGAAGAAACAGTGGAGGCACTCACAACATAACAGGAACAGATGCCTGTATGCCTTGGGGAAACAGCTTTCCTCTACAAATCGGAGCTTTAAATTACAAGACTTTTACTGATGCCAACCGTCGTGGGAAGTCATCTGCTCTCATTTGTGTAATGGCTTCTGCCACTGCTGATTAGATTGAGGATGAAAGAAAAGAAATTTGACAATTAGGGATGATCATTAATCAGAAACTTGGTTAGAAGAGAGGAAATTTTTCCCACTGACAATGAATGCCAAACCAGACTGGTACCCAGTAATGCACCATAGGCGCTGCCTGAGCCTTTCTGTGCTGAAGTCACCTTCTGGCTTCCAATGGGTTAAATCAGTGTTTCCCAAAGTGGGCGCTGCTGCCCCCTAGTGGGTGCTGCAGCAATCCAGGGGGGCAGTGATGGCCACAGGTGCATTTGGGGGCGATGAAAGCATAAAAGAAAGAAGATTTAGAAAAAATGATTTATGTATTCCACTTCCAAGAGCGTGAGACAGGGTTGAACCTCTACCTCTCTCCTGAGGCACCTATTAGGACACGGGGGCCAGGCCAGGGGAGGGGCAGGACCAGGGGAGGGGCGGGGCCTCTTCCCAAGTGCCGGAGACAGGGCTGAGCCCCTGAAGCGCCTGTTAGGACAGAGGGGGCGGAGCTAGAGGAGGGGGCGTGGCTTCTTCCCAAGAGCACGTGACAGAGCTGAGCCTCTGTATACCTCCCCTGAGGCCTGTGATGTCTCAGGCACCTTTGGCCCCTGACCCTGTGGTCATTGCTGACCAGAACAAAGAAGACTTGGGTTTTTTCCCAAGTCAGCAAGATTCAGCTCCTTTCCAGATGCCTCCTGTTGACATTTCTGAGCCAGCGCCAATTAAGGATGCCCTTGAGACAGTGCCGGCTCTCCCAGATTCTCCAGACGGGTTAGTGTTTGATTGGAGGGCCTTCTTGAAAACAGACAGATCACAGAGACAAAGTTTAAGGAGAAGCGCCAGATTAGCGGAACGTGGGGACTATGGCTAAGTCCCGTTC